>NW_028250319.1:600000-1172111 GCF_964263255.1 Lissotriton vulgaris | reverse complement strand
AAGCTGGTCTTCTCGAGGCGCTACATAACTAGGTTGGTCCTGCCGAGGCGCTGCACAGCCACTATGCAGCAAAGCGGGTGCTGTCGAGGTGCTACACAGCCGCAGCACATCAAAGCTAGTCCTCTCGAAGCTCTGCACAGTGAGTATCCTGGTCCTTGTGCACAGACTGGTGTTATCACTGCAGAGGATAGACGGTTCCCTTCCTGATCTTGGGCACAGGACACACTCCCTGCATTTTAGACACAACCCCTGCCCTTGCTGCTGGGCCACAAGTCAGGCTCCTTATTCTTGTCCGTTGCCTCACCTGTCCGTGGCTCGGCTCATGCTTCTGTTTCTAGCCAGTGACTTTAGTATATTCCTGGAGGAGATCTGCTCTGAGTCACCGGGTTTGCACAGACCAGAGACGCCCCCACTCTCCACAGGCCAGTGGCACAGCTCGTGTGCATACCTAAAGTGACTGCTGGAGGAGTACAGGTCGAGGCACCTCCTTACCCCCACAGTGTTCACTGTTCCTCCAGTAATCGGCAAAGTGCACACGACCAGCGAAGCAGTAAGACCGTGTGTTTGGTGTAAGCAAGACTGCCTCCTACTGGCCAGTCTCGATCCGATGGGGCAGCGGCACGGTCCACACGGAGTGCACAGAGGATGGAGGAGGGCGGGGGCGGACGTGGGGCATATGGAAAGGTATTTAAGTAATAACACAATTTAAAATAGCAAAAACAAATTAAATATATACATTATTATAGTATGTGATGATTGGGTTGTGCAGTTTAAATTTAAATAAGATTGGATTTATTTGTTTGTATGACAGTGAGAATATAGTTTGGTATGTTTAGTAAAATAATAATTAGAGTACTTTCTCATATGTATTAAATATCGTAATAAATATTTAATTCGTTTTTTTAAATATATAGAAAGATTTATAATATTTACATATCCTTATTTGTGTTAATAATTATAGGTTTTTTGTTGTTGTTGAAGTGAATATCTTTGGGCCTCATTTGAATGTCGGTGCGACCACCCCTGACAGGCTGTTGGTGGTGCTTCACCGTCATCCAGGCCATCGGTCCAGCCACCGCCTTACGAAGGATCCTGTTGTGGCGGCGGTCAGACTCCAATCCCTCCCGTGAGGGCTGGCATGAAAAGGAAGCTGGAAAGGGACTTTGGAGGCAGTCCCTGTGGGCCACTGCCCAGGCGCCTGGGGGGAACATGTAGTACCCCCACACATAAATGCACTATGTGCCAGGCTACAAATGCTGCCTGGCACATATTGATTGGGTGTGCACAAAATGCCCCAAACATTCTAGTTGTGCATGGAAAGTTTCAGGGTGATCTGTCAATTCTGGGCAGAGAAAAAGGGGGGTTTCATAAAAGTGTGATTCCCAAAGTTGATAGAAAGATGGATGGATAGGATGGCTGGATGGCTGGATAGATAGATAGATAGATAGATAGATAGATAGATAGATAGATAGATAGATAGATAGATAGATAGATAGATAGATAGATAGATAGATAGATAGATAGATAGATAGATAGATAGATAGATAGATAGATAGATAGATAGATAGATAGATAGATAGATAGATAGATAGATAGATAGATAGATAGATAGATAGATGTCCTGCTGTTGCAAGGTGGAGTACTATGTGGTATATTTGAGGGGGCTTACCATGCAATATTCTCACAATACACAGAGATTACTCTTGTCTTTGCCCTTAGCAGCCTTAGCTCGGTCCTGGTAGAGTGGCACAGAGTAGTCAGGCGTACTCAGAGGATCATGTTAAGCATTTCACAGTACCAATATTGACAATAAATAAATGACACAACGCGAAAGAATCCTTGACACCAACTTATTAAAATAGATTGTATTTCTATGTAAATATAGGCACAAAAATAAACTTTGTATCATACATACAACCGGAGTTGTGGATTTTTAAAGTATTTTAAAATAAATTCAGTAAAACTGTTAGAATGGTCCCATTGAAGTCAATGAGCAAAAACACAGGTGACATTCGGTCAATTGCACGGTGAGTTCAAACGAACCCTCTGTGGATAAGGTCATGCTGGTACTTAGACTAAGTTCTAAAATTCGTTCATAGGGAGTCCGGTGCAGCGGTGACTTGGCTGTCCTTGGTACTGAACGGGATCCAGGGGAGCTGCAAAACGTGCAGCACTGGACAAAACCACACTTGGAGATGGAGTTCCACTCTACCCATGGAGAGTAGAAGCTGGATTTTTTGTACCTTGCTGGGTGGCTCCCGGTACTCTGGTACCTGGCAGCTGGGGCTTGCAGCACTCTCCCTGTGCAAAATTTAGTTCCAGGGCACCCCACTCCAGGCCTGAGTACATCATTTAGGGGAGGGGGCATGAGGCCTGTTTTCCTGTGTCTCATTAAGGTCCTAAGGGCCTAATCCAACAGGGCCAAAAGTTACATTTTTGGAGCAAGGCCAAGAGTACCCCGTCCTAAGCATCTCATCGGGCCCGGGGACTCTATCAATAGGGTGTGATTCAAGCTGTGTCCCGGAGACTTCATGCCCAGGGGCACTGCTGATTCCTGTCCAGGAGAGAGCAGGCATACCCTGCCTGCACTATCCCAAGCAGGAAACACAACTTTGATTCTTCTGGGGCGGGCGTAGGGACCAATGCTTCTCCCAACCATGCAGGAGCAAAGTAACTGCCGGCTCCTGCCAGCACCATTATGGACCATAGGTCTCCCCTGAGACACTCAACATAGAAAAAAAGTAAGTATGCTCTGGTTGGCACCAGGCACGCAAGTAGGAAAAATGGCTGGCTTCTGCCACGGGAATGACTAGTGAGCTGGCAGCGATCCCATGGCTTTCTGTGAAACCACTAACAGTTGAAAAAAATATATAAAGAAAGTCTGTGTGAAATGGGTGATACCAGGGAACCGATTTTTTTGTTTAAAAACCTGAAGAAAATAATAAATGAGCGCTTTATAGGGAGGGCCTGATAAAGCATTGTGAGGTCTTTTATGAATCTGATGGTGCCACTAAAAGAGGCATGGTACCACCAATATTTTTAGGTCTCACCTTGGCAGCATAGGTGCTGCATGCGCTGTCTCAGCGAGACTTAAAGTAATCTGTATTTTGGGTGAAACTCTGTGTATTTTGTTATACGGCTTGCGATTTCTTTAAAAGTGGCATGGCTGCTCTTATCTTGCTTTCTGTTGGCTGTTGATCCTATGCATAACTTCCGTGTAGTCCGGAAGCAGCGGCGTCTAACAACAGTATTCCTCTGCTCGCGCTTGTTTTCTAAGCTGGTGTGTTATTTGCTGGATAGGGTTCCACAACTTTGTTGGCGGCCATATTGAAATGTTAGCTTGCCAGTGAAAGTAGGAAATTAGAACTACAAATTCTCGCAAGGAAGTATCTACTTTATATTTGAAAGTGGAAATCGTTCTCATTATACTACAATAGGTTTCAGATCATTGATGATGATTAATTTAGGCGTGAAAAAAACTTTTAATTTTCGTCTTGGACAGTTTTCTTTCTTTGGTTTCACATTTAAATATTGCCTTCTCACTCTTGAAAGGGATTTTTTAAATCACTCGATCTGTAATTCAGAGCAGCGCAGGATCTGAAAGAACAGTGACTTGCTTCGTAGTTTACATCGGAAATCTATCAAACTGAGACCACGCTCATTGGCTCGGAAGCGCTATGACGTCATCCCATACTATGGTGAAAGCAGAGGTTGTGGGTCTCCTTGAGGGTGTTCCTGCATGTTTCCCGCCATTAAGGTGTTTCTGGAACTTCCTGGATTGCGAGCTCATCGTGGTCAAAATAGCCTGTTCAGTTTCGTAGTCAGTAGAACATGCCTAAACAATCCTACCCGTTCGGCAAAGGCAGTCATCAGCAGCTCAAAACTCACGTGGGGCAGAAGAAGCTGTGCAACGGTGTGCCTAGTGACTTTTACAAGCAGGAGACATTCGGTAAGCGCAGAACGATGGAGGGGTTCATATATTGGATTGTCCTTGGTTTCCGAGATCGGTCGCTTTAAAGAGCCTTGATGTGCGCCAGTCTCATTGGCGGGTCTAATTGGGGTATACATTTATATATGGTACAAAGAAAAAACCTAGACTGGAGCGGCTTATGGCAGGTGGAACTAGAGAACTTAGCAGCTGTATCGTTCAGTTCCTTGAATAAAGTCTTTGTTCCAATTACCAGTGTCTGTGATGTTTTATACCATACTGGCATAAACACAGATGGACAAGAGACACAAGCTGACACACACAGGCACTGATAGAATCGCACGACAAACAGAGCAACATTATACAGTCTCGTAAAATGAGTGTGTGTTAGTCTTTGAACAGCCTTTGATTTGGGATCTTGTCTGTTTTTTGACCTGGCTTGAATTCGCTCTACAAAATGTATTGTTGCCAATTCTTTATAATATACATAGAATGGGGAAATTCTCTCTCACTTTTCTATTGTCTGTTTGGTGTATTAATCCCACTCTTACGGAGTGCTTGCAATGCAGAGATTGCTTTACATCTCAAAAATAGAAATTAAATCATCACACGATGCAATAGGTCTCTCATTTACGCGAGTTTAAGCTATTGACATTGTAAATGACAATGCCTTTTATTTATGCTTTAAAAACGAGAACAAAAATAAAGGGCATTGTCATTTGCAAAGTCAATAGCTCAAACTTGCGTAAATACGAGTCCTATTGCATTGCCAATGCTTGTTTTTAATGTTCTGGTGGGTAGGCAGACAAAATATCGATTTTTAAATATCGATATACAATAATATAGATGTTTAAATATCGAAGGTAAAGAATTTCGAAGGTAAGTAATATCGAATTTCATAAATATCGAATTTAGTAATATCGATGTTACTAAAATCGATTTTTATGTATATTATTATGTATTTAATATGTTTTTTTAATGTAATTTTAATAAATTTTGTATTTTAATACCGTAGCGGGTTGTGGGTTTATAGGGGAATAGGGTGTGAAGTAATTTAATTATTTTACATTTATTTTTTATTTTTAGAAATTATAAATTAATTTTAATTAATTGGTAATACAATTTTAATATTTGGCAATTAATTTTAATTAATTGATTAATTGATAATGATGTTCTTTAGTGGGTTATGGGTTTATAGGGGAATAGAGTGGGAGGTGATTTTAATGTAATTAAGTAATGATTTATTTTAATAATTGTTTTTGCTAATTATATTATTGTTAATTAATTATTAATTTATAATTAAATTGTATTAATTGGTAATTAATTTTAATTAATTGATAATTATGTTCTGTAGCAGGTTATTGTTTAATAGGGGAAAAGGGTGGGAAGTAATTTAAATGTAATTAGGTAATCATTTATTTACATTAATTGTTTTGTTAATTATATTATTGTTAATTAATTATTATTTTGTAATTCATTTTTATTAATTGATATTTAATATTAGTTTATTGTTACTTAATAATGATTTGGTCATTATGTTTTTAATAATGATGTATTGGTATTTCTAAATAGTTTACATTTATTTATTAATTAATTTTTTTAGTATTTTTAAATATTAATTTATTTATAATTTTGTTTTATTTTAACTTCTACTCTATCCAACACTTTCCCTACTGTTGCACTCTCTGGAGTGGGAATAGTAATTTTTACTGCTACGCTATCCCACGCTTTCCCTACTGTTGCACTCTCTGGAGTGGGAATAGTAATTTTTACCCCTACACTATCCAACGCTTTCCCTACTGTTGCACACTCTGGAGTGGGAATAGTAATTTTTACCCCAACGCTATCCAATGCTTTCCCTACTGTTGCACTCTCTGGGGTTGGAATAGTATTTTTTACCCCTACGCTATCCAACGCTTTCCCTACTGTTGCACTCTCTGGAGTGGGAATAGTAATTTTTACCCCTACTCTATTCAAAGCTTTCCTTACTTTTGCACTCTCTGAAGTTGGAATAGTAATTTTTACCCCAACGCTATTCAACGCTTTCCCTACTGTTGCACTCTCTGGAGTGGGAATAGTAATTTTTACCCCTACGATATCCAACGCTTTCCTTACTTTTGCACTCTCTGGAGTGGAAATAGTAAATTTTATCCTTACACTATTCAACATTCTCCTTACTTTTTTTTATTTGTTTTACATTTTTATTTAATTTTTATTTATATTATTATTTTATGTTTTTAGATGTATTTGTATTTTTTAATATTTGTAATTATTTATGTTATTAAAATAATTATTAATAGTTATGATTAAGTAAGTATATATTATGTTTTATATGTATATGTTTAATTATTTTTTATTAAATTATTTATATTAATTATTAATTTTAAATAGTATAACATATTTTTTACTGTTTATTACATTGATAAGTATCATTTAATTTATTTTACCTATTTTTTTTTATTTAAAAAAAAACAATATTTTTACATTTCGATATTTTTGGCATTCAATATTTTTTTTCGATATTTTTGTACTTACCTTTTGGGAGATATGATGTCGATATTGTCGACATCGATATTTTTGTTCTGATATTTTTGCATGTGTATATTTTGTCTTTCGACAGTCAGACATTCGTTCTGGTGGGATGCTGGATGCAGCTGATGGTTGGGGGTTGAGCTCAGGGCTTCGATATAGGTGATCCCATGCAAAGCATGGCAATCAACATCTTACTTTATGTTAAAAATTAGATATTCACTGAAAAAATAAACCTTTAAAGGACTGTTATAGTTGGTAATTGTAAAAATATGTCAATTTACATTAAAGAAAGCCTTAGAAGTTCACAGAAAAATACAAAGGTTAAAGGAACGGTATAGATAGGTGAAAATGTCAGTTAAAACATGCCATTCAAATGAACAGTATCACTGAAATTCGCCAGTTACAGGTATCACGGGTGGCTATAACTTTTGTACTAAAGTAACTAAATGTCAGCCCTTAACCATGTACTCCTAATTACTTCACAAATGACATCTATCAAGACTGTTTAATGACATCATTGATAACATCACTGCAACATCTGAAGTAACATCCATGACAGCAACAATGTGCATTGCTGGGGTTGGAGTAATAGTTATGTCCCTTTAAGCTTTGATTTTGTCAGTGAATACATATTTCACCAACTCACACCCTCCAATGCACTGCTCTTTTCAGAAAGCCTTGCTTTGTACATGCTATAGACTAAGTGGGGCACTGCAAAAGGCAAGGGGCATGATTATTCCTTTATATATTCCCAGAACTCGTAAGTAACTTGGAATATTTCAACAAGGTGCAGCAGCCAATACATTATCTCTCTATAAATGTCTGTCACTGGTTTCTTCTTTCTTCAGTACAGTTTGATTGCAGTGTCTCTAATCGCTTGTGATAACAAAAATGATATAGATGCTCACATGGAATGTTATTACAGTTGAGTTGTGACATCAGAGTGCCGGCTCTTAGGACCAGCAGCCATGGCTCACAGAGTTTCATTGCAACTGCAGTTCAAACAAAGAGCACATGAGCTGACTAACTGTTCTTATGATTTGGTTTTCTTAAAATGAACAGTGATCAGCAGAAAGGAGATAATAATGTCAACCTTTTATGTGAGTATGGATCATCGTAGGAAATAAAGAATCTTGGTGCATGGTATTACTCGTTCTAGGCTACAGCCTGTATGTAACCTGATTTACATTAAATTGGATTTTATATCTTTTTCCAATAAATTATGAACTGCTTTTAGGTGTGTCTAATTCCAAACTATAGAATATCATTCATTTCATTTATTCTTTATTTTCGGTCACTTGGACCATGAAAGATACAATTCATAAAATCATTACAGGTCAGTACAACTTCTACATATTACATTTCGAAGATATAATCAACGTGTGGCACAGGGGGAAAGATATCTTAGGCCTCTACACACTCAAAATTTACTAGATCATAATATATTAATACAATAAAATGTAGTTTTAAAAACAGTTATAAATATTACATCATTAAAAAAGATCATACACAAGGTGACCTCAGAGGATGGATGGGGATGGCTAAAAGGAAATTGTCACACAAAAAGATAAAAGAGATACAAATAGACCTTATGTTAATTCAGCTTTGGGTTAATATTTTGGGCTACATGCAACCCTAAAATTTCAACCCCATTCTTTTCCTAATCAGGAATACATTAAATAGGAATCTACTTACAGAAAAGACTATTGTTTGTGATGAGAAAGGTTTCAATATGCGCTCAACAACACTATAACGCCTTATGCCTAAAAGCTTACAGAGGGGTCTGATCCAGCGATTTTTGGTAGTTGTATACGCTGGGCAAAAAAATGATATATGGGCTTCATTTTCTATTTCTGGTGTTACACATTTAGAAGATGTGATATTTCTTGAGCCCGCCCCGTTTGCTTTCCAACTAGCCGTGTTGGAGCCTATTTGCAAGATACCATATCTAAACTGTAAGTATAAGGATTTAGCTAATGGGGGTTCTATCTCATCCAAGAATGGCTCTAAGGAAGCTACATCTTTAAATGCTAGAAATTTCACACTTAGAGGCCCCTAAAATGGATTGTGTATTAAGTTGTTATTTATGTGGGCCCAAAATATCATTTTTAGCTGTTTTTTACTTAATGATTGTAGCTGTTGTGGATCGTCCCAGTAGTGTGGTAGGTCTAGCTTTTGCAACCACGTCATAACGTGGTTTAACCATGGAATATCCTTGGTTCGATTGGCCTTTAAAATTTCAACTAAGCCAGTTTTGTAATGGATCAGTTCGGGAGTGGTCCAGATCCTGACCAAGTCAAGTCAAGTCAAAAAATTTATATAGCGCACTACATACCCAGAGGGTCTCAAGGCGCTTGAGGGGGCGGGGGGTTTACTTATCGAATATCCAGGTTTTAAGCTGTTTTCTGAAGGCTAGGTGGTTTTGGGTAGGCGGAGGTGGATGGGAAGGGAAATCCAGGTTATGGCCGCTAAGTGGGAAAAGGATCTTCTCCCCATGGTAGCTTTGTGGATGCGCGGAACAGCGGCGAGCGCTTGGTTGGACGAACGCAGTTGGCGGGTGGGAATGTAGACGGAGAGGCGCGAGTTGAGGCGGTCAGGACCAAGTTCATAGAGGGCTTTGTGTGCGTGGGTGAGGAGTCGGAACGTAATCCTTTTGTTGACGGGGAGCCAGTGAAGGTCTTTCAGGTAACCGGAAATGTGGTCTGTGCGGGGGATGTCAAGTATGAGTCTGGCTGAGGCGTTTTGAATGCGTTGGAGTTTTTTCAGCAGTTTTGCGGTGGCGCCGGCGTAAAGAGTGTTTCCGTAGTCCAGACGGCTTGTGACCAGTGCGTGGGTGACCGTTTTTCTTGTTTCGGTGGGGATCCATCGAAATGTTTTTTTGAGCATGCGTAGGATGTTAAAGCATGAAGATGAGACGGCGTTGGCTTGTCTGGTCATCGAGAGAGAGGAGTCCAGGATAATTCCCAGGTTCTGTGCGTGATCCGTCGGTATGGGAGCTTTTCCTAGGGCCGTTGGCCACCAAGAGTCGTCCCAGGCGGAAGGGGATGCACCTAGGATGAGGACTTCCATTTTGTCCGAGTTTAGTTTCAGACGGCTGTGCTTCATCCACTCGGCTACTTCTTTCATCCCTTCATGTAAGTTGGTTTTGGCAGTGATTGGGTCTTTGGTGAGTGAAAGGATCAGCTGAGTATCATCGGCGTAGGAGAAAATGTTGAGGTTGTGTTGGCGAGCGATGGTTGCGAGGGGGCTCATGTAGACATTGAAGAGGGAAGGGCTGAGAGAAGATCCTTGAGGAACGCCGCAGATGACTTCGGTGGCTTCTGACATAAAAGGGGGGAGGCGGACTCTCTGTGTTCTTCCAGCGAGAAACGAGATGATCCAGTCCAATGCTGTTCCTTGAATTCCGATGTTGCTGAATCGTTGTATAAGGGTGCTGTGGCAGACTGTGTCGAAGGCTGCGGAGAGGACCAGGAGGATGACGGCGACTGTGTCTCCGTTATCCAGTAGTGTTCGGATGTCGTCTGTTGCAGCGATGAGGGCGGTCTCGGTGCTGTGTGGACTGTGAGGAGTCGAGTGATTTGTTGGTTTCGAGGAAGGCGGCGAGCTGATTGTTGACGGCTTTCTCAATGACTTTGGCAGGGAATGGGAGGAGCGAGATGGGGCGGCAGTTTTTGAGTTTGGTGGGGTCAGCTGTGGGTTTCTTCAGAAGGGCGCTGAGTTCGGCGTGTTTCCATTTTTTCTGGGAATGTGCCTGAGTTGAGGGAGCAGTTGATGACGTCTCGGAGATGGGGTGCGATAATGGAGTCTGCCTTGTTGAAGATGTGATGAGGGAATGGGTCTGTAGGGGATCCTGAGTGGATGGAGTTCATTAGGCGAATGGTGTCTTCTGTGGTGATTGGGCTCCAGTTGAGAAGGTTATTCGGAGGAGGTATAGGTTCGGAGGTGAGAGGGGTTGACTGGTTTACGGGTTGGTTGTCAAAGCTGTTATGAATGTCGGCGATTTTGTCATGGAAGAATGAGGCGAGGGAGTCACAGAGGGCTTGAGAGGGGGTGATGTCGTTGGAGCTGGCGGTGGGGTTGGTGAATTCTTTAATGATGTTGAAAAGTTCCTTGCTGTTGTGGGCGTTGTTGCCTAGTCGGTCAATGAGTGCTGATTTCTTGGCTGTCCGGATAAGTTGGTGGTGTTTGCGGGTGGCGTTTTTGAAGGCAGCTTGGGTGATAGTGTTTGGGTCTTTTTTCCAAGTTTTTTCAAGGGAGCGACAAAGTTTCTTGGATTTCTTAAGGTCATCATTGAACCAGGGGGCGCTCTTGCTTCCTTGTTTGATTTGATGTTTTTTCAGGGGTGCTAGTTTGTCGGCAGTTTGGGTTATCCATTGTGTGAGGTTGATGGCGGCTTGGTTAGGGTTCGTCGAATAGGCAGGGGTTTTTTGAAGGAGCGAAGAGGAGATCTGGTTGATGGTGATTTTGTTCCAATTTCTTCGCAGAGTTGGTTGAGGGAGGTTGTGGATCGTGGTCTTATTGTAAATGAAGTGGATGCAACTGTGGTCCGTCCAATGGAGAGCTGTGGTGTGATTGAAGGTGATATGCTTGCTTGAGGTAAAGATAGGGTCGAGTGTGTGTCCTGCGTAGTGGGTGGGGGTGTTAACAAGTTGTTTGAGTCCGAGATTGGCGAGATTGTCCAGGAGGGTGGTAGTGTTCCTATCGTTGCTCTTTTCTAGATGGAAATTGAGGTCTCCCAGTAGAATGTATTCTTCTGAGGGGAGGGCGTGTGGGGTGATGAAGTCAGTGATGTCTTCGATGAATTGTGTATGGGGTCCTGGGGTTCTGTAGAGGAGTGTGCCTCTGAGTGTGGTCTTGGGGTCGGTGTGGATCTGGAAGTGGAGGTGTTCGGCGATAGTGAGGTTGTCTTCTGAGCTGGTTGAGACGCGGATGGAGTTCTTATGGACGATGGCAATGCCTCCTCCTCTTTGCTTGGTGCGGTCCTTACGGATGATCTTGTAGCCGTCCGGGATGGCTATGGCAATGTCTGGAGCCGATGAGGCATTCATCCAGGTTTCTGTTAGGAAGGCGACGTCCGGGGAAATGGTGTCGAGTAGGTTCCAAAGGTTGATGGCGTGTTTGTGGACCGAGCGGGTGTTGAGAAGGATGCATTTAAGGTGGTTGGTGTCGGGTCTCTGTTTGGTGTTTGAAGATTTGTTGTGGGTCTTGATGGAGTTGTACTTGCAAGAGAGGCAAGTGAAGGATCCATGGGTGTGTCTCGGAGCGGTTTGGGCACAGTTAGGGAGTCGGCCAGGGTTAAGTGCTAGGAGAGTGGATGAGTCGTAAGTAATGCGGGAGGGCTGGGAATAGCAGGGACCAGGGGGTCTGGCGCTGGGCTCGGTCCCGGCGCAGACGGGCATAGACGGGCTTACCTTTGGCGCACCTTCGGCGCGACCGCTGCGCGTGGATGCTGAGCGTAGGTCCATCGGTCTGAAATAGAAAGTGGAGGGGGCGGAGCGTGGGAGGGGCAGCTGGGAGGCGGGGAGCGGGGTGGAGACACGGTCCACGAGTGACCAAACACAAAATGGACGGACTTTAAACGAAACTGGGACCACAATGAATGAATCCAATAAATAAACAAACAGGCAATGCAGCGCAATATGCTATGCCAATAAATTAAATCAAACGATACCTGGCGCTATGCTTGCCTCTAGGCGCTCAGGAAATGCAGGCGACGTCGGAGCGCGCTCACCCAGGCAGGCAATGGGTGTCAGGAGCAGTAACTGGGGCAGGCAGTCGGCAATACGAGCAAACTCTGCAGGAGGAGGGGAGCAATCAGCCAGGAGATCGTGGCGGGGAGCGTGGGGGAGCGACCGCTATGGAACTAGTCCAGCTGGTCACAGAGGAGTGTAGGGAGGATCGGGCTGCTTTGCTTGTGGGTGGGAGGGGCAGCTGGGAGGCGGGGAGGAGACACGGTCCACGAGTGACCAAACACAAAATGGACGGACTTAAAACGAAACTGGGACCACAATGAAAGAATACAATAAATAAACAAACAGGCAATGCAGCGCAATATGCTTTGCAAATAAATTAAAACAAACAATACCAGGTGCTATGCTCGCCTCTAGGCTCTCAGGAAATGCAGGCGACATCGGAGCGCGCTCACCCAGGCAGGCAATGGGTGTCAGGAGCAGTAACTGGGGCAGGCAGTCGGCAATACGAGCAAACTCTGCAGGAGGAGGGGAGAAATCAGCCAGGAGATCGTGGCGGGGAGCGTGGGGGAGCGACCGCTAAGGAACTAGTCCAGTGGTCTTAAGGCCGCATAGTGGTCTGTACGTTTTATATTTAAGTCCAAAGAAACTGGCAGGAAAGGGGTCCTGTTGGGGAGCTTTATTATTTGCCTGTAGGATTTATTTTCTTCCCGCTCAAAGCTCTTCCTACTCTGGGGGCCCCAAATCTCAGCTCCGTAGAGCGCAGCGGATTGTGCTTTGAATTTTAATACCTCCAGTGCAGGTGAAACAGCTCTGCATGTGCTAGCCTCGTGTTTTTTCAAAATTGGTACCGAATGCTGGACCATCATAATCCTACTTTTTTCAATTTGACCTTTCCAGGTCATTTTGCTATCCAAGTTGATTCCTAGATAATTAAAACTGTCTACGAATTCCAGAGGCTGGTTATTTAAAACAAGGTTATTTTAAAAAGATTTGTGGGGGTTTAGTGACATGTATTTCGTTTTACTGGAGTTTATTTCAAGTCCCTTTTGTAAACAATATCTAGCGAAGGTGTCTACTAGTGATTGAAGTCCCTTTGGTGTTTGAGATATTATAATTGTGTCGTCTGCAAATAATAAAGCCGATACCACCTCTCCTCCCAAACGAGGAGAATCATGCATACTTCCTGATAGAAAGTTGGGGATGTCGTTTACAAATAGTGAGAAAAGGGTTGGTGCCAATACGCACCCTTGCCTTACTCCTCTTCCCACCGGAATTGGTTTTGTTAATTCTCCCCCAGGCCCCCAACGCACTGTGGCATAGTTCCCAGTGTGTAGCTTTATTAGTTGCCTTAGTATTTCCAAAGGGACCCCAATTTTCATTAAGGTCTTCCATAGCTGAGAGCGAGGAACTAGGTCAAATGAAGCCCTTAAGTCAATAAAAGCGACATAAAGGCTGCCCTTCCTAATTAAAATGTATTTCCAGTAAATACACATGAACCTGAAAACTTGGTCAAGTGTGCTTGTTTTCACTCTAAACCCCGCTTGAAACTTCGTTAAAATGTCTGCCTCATCCATCCATTCTGATAATCTGTTTAAAATATGCCTAGCATACATTTTTTGTAGTATGTCCAGTAAACTAATTGGGCGGTAGTTGGCTGGATCTTGGCGGTTGCCCTTTTTAAAGATCGTAACTATCTCAGCCCCTTTCCACGTGTGGGGAATTGGTGTCCCAGCGGCTATCGAGTTGCACAAAAAATTTACATAAGGGCCCCAGGCTTCTAAGTCGTGTTTTAATAAATCGCCTGGGATCATATCCGGTCCTGGCGCCTTCCCTACTTTCATAGTACCTATTGCTTTATTAGTCTCCTCCTAGCTAAAGTGCAGTACAGTGGCCAAACTGATGTCGTATATGCCATTTGTTATTGTACAATCATCCCCACTATATAGTGAAATGGTCGACCCAGGTTTTCTCATCTAGATAAAGATCTTTATTCGTTTTCCCGGTCTTATTTCCCATAGAAATAAGGCACCAGAAGGCAGCCTGGTCTTTACTTCTAGCGGCAGCTATTAGGTCCGACCACAAATTGTTGTCCCAGGCCTTCCTAGCTTCTAATAGTGACTTTTTATACTTTTGCCTATACGTACTAATTTCTGAATAGCTCTTATTTTTAATGGCATGTATAAGCTCCGACTTTGCCGCTTTACATTCCTTACTGTACCAGGGGTTAGCAATCTCATAGTGCTTTCTAGACCCTTTATCTTCCTTTTTGTACAATTTCGTCAGTAACGGGAGTAGAGCTTCTACTAAGTTGTAGTGTAACTGTAACACCTTATCGTCCCCTTCTTTTAATTCTTGAAGTGGAGTAGCTATGTCTGAGAATGTATTATAAATATCTGCCATTTTATCATCTTTGGCTAGAATGTAGGGACATTTTATGGCTCTTCTATTATTAGTTATTTGTAGCTCTTCAGTAGATAGTAAATTCTCTTCCGCTCGTTTATTACTAGTTTTAAATAGATCAGATTCTAGTACTAGTTCTAGAGGATAATGGTCGCTCTCCTCCCTGGTAATAATCCTTAGATCTATTGTAGTGTACCATAGGTTTAGGGACAGCATTATGTAATCTATCTGGCTTAAGTAATTACCTCTATGGAATGTACAAACTCCAGGTCTATCTGAGGGTAGGCGACCATTGCACGCCCGTAGTGCGTGCTCTACTGTTAATTTTAAGAGTTGTGTCGCTGCTACTGTTCATTTTATCTTGCTACTATGATCAAGAGAGGGAATGTTATAAGCTAAATCTTGTTCTTCAAAAAGGTCACCTATGCCTGTCAAGGGTTCGTACTTGCAATTAAAATCCCAGCCGCAGATTACACCTGACTCAGCCTCTAGTAGCGCTAGACAGTGGTCCAGTTGTTCAATGACTGGTGATTCTTTCCTACTGCTATGAGGCCTGTTATAAACATTGAATAGATTTATTATTCTGTTATCGAGCATTACAACGTTTAACCCCAATATATCAGGGGAGTCAATACATATAGGGATTATATCTACTTCTATGGTGATACTGATCCAAATGACTAAACCTCCTGAAGGTCTGCCTCTACCACACTTGCTCGCATTTACACTATATGTTTTATAACCCAGTCTTTTGGGGCAATCTTGTGACCACGTCTCTTGTAAAAATACTATAACATACTGGTCTATGAACTCACTCCAGGAGCCATCTATTAAATTCTTGTTAAGTCCAGCGATGTTCCAGGAGACTAACTTTGTTTTAAGACTTGTGATTTCTCTCCTAGCTTCTGCTGTCACTTCAGCAACTGGGGTTAGTGATATTTGGGCGGGTGAGTCATTGGCTAGATTTTTGTCGTTCTGAGGATCATTGTCTGGCGCCGATTGTCCTGGGTGATTTTCAATCTTGAACCTTTCCCTCGGGGTGTTTGATATCAATAAGTCTGAGCTATCCCATATAGCTAATGCAGAGTGCATATCCGCCTTTACCTGTTCCCTATTTACTGTACTACTACGTGGTTCAAATGAGATATGAGCTATTGTGGTCCCTATCTCCTCATTAAGTCAATCCACGCCCTCGAGACCTTACTGGAAATGAAAGGCATCAAATCGATTGTAGGTAGGAATCATAAATTGGTTTTCATAAGGTTCGTAATGCCTTCTTCCTTGAGTACAATTTGAGTACATGTGACATTGGGCTATGGGAGATGGAGGGTAAAAGTAACTGAGATCTACGGTTTGGATCCTGCTTTCTAGGTCACCTTCCCTCCAAACACTAATGTAGTTTACCACACGCTTATCTTTAAAGTTTATTATAATGCAATCACCTTCTTGATCTTTTTTCCTCTGTCCCATCCAGCTTAGTCTTCTGACGTGAAGTATTTGGCCGGATTGGCCTGTGCCTATTTAGCCAATGGCTAACCTTGTTTTTTAGGTCAGAGTGGTTTTCTAACTTTCCCCCTCCTAGAACTGGTACTCCTATCATGACCACTGTAAAAGGGTGGGATTCGGGTGGCAAATTAATGAGTGTGTTGTTATTAGACGATCTTACTCTATCTAGTGGCTGCTTCAGCTGAATATTTGTGTTTGGACCCTCAGTTCCCCTCTTGTGCTCATCCCTTCCATTTATGTTTTTAGACTCTGGTGCTCTAGACTGGGTGTTAGCAGGCATCTTATCTCTGCTCCTACCTAGATTTACTGGAGGGTCCTTTAATGGCTCTTTATGCCCGTTGCCTGGCGTTGAGGATGCATGTGTTTGTTTGACAGGCTTACATTTGTCTGATGTGACTTCTAGAATTTCCTTATTATTTGGTGGTTTTACTAACTTATCATTTATTGTAATTTTTGACTGTATCAAGTAGGATTTGGTATGTTTCACTAAAATTTCATTGTTTCGTTGTACCATTTCCTCTATTTTTTCAAGTTTCTCCCCTATCCTTTGGACCCTTTCATGCATAGGAAGCATAAGTGATTTCATTAGGTTTTTCATCCTTAGCATGAGGGTCTCTACACAAATGTTGTTATCCGATGTCTGGTCGAGCAATTCTATGGCAGTAGTGTCAGTGGCCATAATCCTTTGGTTGCCAATTACCTGAGTTGGTTCTACAAGTATTAACTTTTGTGTGGCGCTATTGACAATCCTTGATGCATGGCTCTTATTTACTCCCTTTTTGAAATCAGACCCTTCTGACACATTAATTAATAGGGAGGAGTTAACATTTATCCACATATTTGGGGTCAATGACAATCTACTTTCCCGGTTAACAAAGTCATTAGGTGGAGATTGGTGTGGTGTAGTAGCACAATTAGTGTCTTTCTCCGGAAAGTCAGCATATGATTCCATGAGGTTGGAGTCCTGTGAGTACGTAGTAGTTACAGAAATATTTGCGTGCGTATTAAATTCCTTAGTGGGTTGGGTAGATAGGCACATACTCGGAGGTAGTGAGAGGCGCCTCTCCGTCCTCTCTATGGCAGTAACAACAACACCAATTGTTTTTTGTAGCATTCTATCAATTGCAGTCAGGCTTGGAAGTGGGGTAATGGTTTGAGCTTTTTTCCTTGTAGTCAAACGAGTCGACATAGGTGTATTCTTATTCTTGCTCATATTTGTTTTAGCCCTTCAGCAACTACAAAAATATAAGTACAGTGCCCCACTTAACTGAGTTATCGTAAGATCAAAACCAAAGAGTTTTGGTCTCTACTGAGTGGCAAAAGACAGGTACTTGGATAAAATTCAATGAAGGTAGAGAGAGGCGCTTTACTGACAGATCACAAGTCCCAGAGGGCAAGATGTAAAAGGGGTGGCCCAGTCCAGTCCCCTTCAGGCCCCGGACGGCCACAGATGGCCCGCCCTTGTATCGGGCTTCTCCCGGCACCGCCCACGCGTGTCCCGCGATGCGGGGGTGAGGTTTGAGATTTAAACGCCTCCAGGTGTTCTGAGGGGGCGTGTCCCAGAATATGGTTGCCGGGGCTCCTGGATGATGTAGTCTCCCCGCACAGCGGCCGCGCCTAGGATGGAAATAGGGGGTGGCGGCGGGGGAGACAGCTGGCAACGAGCACTGGGTCCCAGCAGGAAAGAAAGCAGCGACAATAAACCCACCAGAGCGCAGTGAGTAGCCTCCTCTGTAAGGCAGTAATGCACAAACAGGGCTCCCGCTCAGCCGAGGTGAGGTCCGAGATTTAAACGCCTCCAGGCGCGCTGAGGGGGCGTGTCCCGGAATGTGGTTGCCGGGGCTCCTGGGTGATGTAGTCTCCCCGCACAGCGTGAGGTTCTGTAAAATCTGCCTTGTCCTGTAATGTTATGGTTCCATCACGATTTTGGTGATGTTGTACCGTATTTAGCAAGTACGACCAATATGGAGTGAATTCGTCATTTTGTTTGTGCCTCCATTTTGGTGTTGCCATCACGTAGGCCCATGGAGGTAACTAGACGAACGAAGCTGCATGGGCTTCGTTGTTCATGTACTTATTAACTAAGCCTTTTCTTGACTCTAAGGTGCATTGTAAGGAACTGACCTCTTTATCTGAAACTGACCCTTTGCGAGGCCAATTTCCTTAGTTGATCCTTGTCTGAAATTGGAAGTCAAAGTTCAGGACATTGTCAACTTTTTAGCTTTTCTACACATGCCTTATCTTGCTTGTTCTCTATCATTGTTTCCTTTTTATGTTCCTTCGTTACATGCATTGTGCTTTCAATTATGGGTTTGTCCGGCTTTTGGAAAATGAATTTGGGACATCCTAATAATTAACTTGTGGGGTTGGTACAATCTAAAGTGAGCCTTTTTTGTAATGTGGTAATGTATAGAAATGTGTTTCTATTGGTCAGAATTTGTTGCAGTGGGTGTCCATTTGTAATGTGAATATTGTGTATAAATACTGATGTCTTGCTCTACAAAATTGAGCAGTTTCTTGAGTTGTACATCGTGTTGTGTTCCTGGGATTACTGCTACTAGCTGCAGCTAATAAATATGATCTCTGACGCCACCTAGAAGTATTCCGTGTCTCTGTTTGCCAAGACAGGAGAACCCGAAGACTTTGGGCGTATCCCTGGCGCCGCTGGGTTTTCAAAACCCGGTTCTTCAGTTGGCGCCCATCGGTGGGGCGACTTCAGCGGTACCGGTCCAAGCCCGAGGATCGTGAGGAGCCACGTGAGGAAATTCTGGAGGAAGGCTGCCACTTCATCGACCCCTGCATGTCGAAGTGGACCGAAGGCATTTTCTGCGAGGCTACCCGCTTTCCGACGGCTACGAAGGACTGCTGCCCTGACTGTCTCCCTGTCTTGGACCTTCGATAGATGCTTTGTAGAGCGAGACGATAGATGGTCTTCTGGTGGCATGACAGATATTTTGGTCAAATATGAGTGGGTCGCTCCCACGACTTTGTTTGGTTCGTTGTTTGGTTCTTTTGTTTGCTTCTTGGTTTGATTCTTGGTTTGGTTTGATTCAGCTACTGCAGTAATCGAAGCCGAGGGGCTCGTATATTTGCGAGAGTATCGATAGTTGATAACCCCTTGAAGTTTGAAGCTAGATTAGTGAGCTATAAGATGCCTGGTCTTAGTAAATGTAGGAAATGGTTTAGTTGTGGTTGCAACAAGGATTCCCGATTGGAGGACTCGTGTCCGATACCTCCGGTTGGAACTCCAACTTATGAGCTGTATTCAAAACACGGAGTGGGACCTATCACCTATAATGAGGTATGCATTAAGCCTGGGCGGAGAACTACACTCCGTTCGCGGAGTTTGCGAAGTTTCGGCAACTTTGCACTTCGCGGAGAGCGTAGCTGTCGCCTACTTCGCAATCTTCAGCGTAGCGTAGTAGTTTTTATTCCTCGCGCGCTCAATAGCATTTTCGCGTGCACGGTAATGACTTACCGTGGTTCTGCATTCGCTTTCTCGCTTTTCTCTCCCGGTCGCGTTCGCTACGATGTTTGGAATCCGGCCGCACAATCCAACCCAACTGTGAGAACGCGATAACGTCATTCGGACGCGCGAACATGTCATTAGGACGCGCAATCTTTCTTACAGCGCTATGTAGGTAAGATCGCGCTTCCGAACACGCAGAAACTGCAATCTGGCACAGAATATCTCTCGAGCATGTTAAAATTTTCTCTAAAATGTTCATTTAACCCCTCAGATTGTGATTTGGCTGTATTTTTTGGGGCTAGGAGTCCTCTTTTTGTTTCTACTCTTTTTTCAAGAGAAAGGAAGTGCCCCCGAGTCTCCAACTTCCTGTTCCTGTCCACCAGGCTCCTCCCAGTGCTTTGTCCATGTGCTGTTCACTTTCATTTCGAATTGGAGCTGGAAGGATCACTCTTTGTGTTTGTCTGCTGCATCATAGCATTTAATTGGATTTATTGAAGAATTTTGGATTTGAACTTTTCTTTCACAAGTAAGTTTGAGAATTGAGAATTGGTGTACTGTATAAATGTTTTTTTTTTTAAGTACAGTTTTCTGTGCTTTTTAATCTTTCCTAAATATTATTATTGGGGGAGGCCTGTACTGTTTTGGTATGTTTGCACAGTGCTACAACGCGACCTTACAGTTTTTGTCTTCTTCGTGCGCTCAATGTGCATGCTCGGGCACGGGATCACAACGTTTTGTACAGTTCGCACCGCCGAACACGCCGAATTTGCATTCTCGCGAGCAATATCTCTCTAAGTTGCCTAAAACGTTCCCGAAAATGTAGATGCTGTTCATTTTGCTAAAAGAAACTTCTCAGGTTGTCATTTGCTTGTAGTTTTTGGAGCATGGACCACTTACTGTTTCTGTCCTCTATGTACCTTGTTGTTAGCCGGTGGCCTGACCAGGTGGGCGGCTTGGTGGTGGCCATTTTTGTCAAGCCAAGCATTGTCCTTTTGCCATAGGAATGTATTGTCTGTCTTCTCTTTCTTTTTATGTTTTTGGGGGTGGCCAGGCCATGTGGGGGCAGCCATTTTAATTCTTGGTACTAGTAGCAGCCTCTGTGTTTTTGCCATAGGCCTCCAAGCTTGTGGCCTACTGTGCCAGTAGGTAGGCCCAAGGGTACTACTAGAGTCCTCCTCATCATGGGTGCATGAAAGTTGTTCAACTGTTATAGGGGTGTTTAAGTTGTAAGTGTAACATCATGTGGGTCATGGATGGCTTTGGATTAATTAGAAAAATTTGTTTTTGGTGTTGAATTGCAAGTTTTGGGTGTGTGTTGAATAATATGGCTTATTCTTGCGCACTAGGTAACCCTAGAATTCAGCTCGCGTAGTTTTGGTAAGTTTGCACAGTGCTACAACGCGACCTTACAGTTTTTGTCGTCTTCGCGCGCTCAATGTGCGTGCTCGGGCGCGCGATCACGACATTTTGTTCAGTTCGCGCTGTCGAACACGCCGAATTTGCATTCTCGCAAGCAATATCTCTCGAGTTGCCTAAAACGTTCCCGAAAATGTAGATGCTGTTCATTTTGCTAAAATAAACTCCTCAGGTTGTCATTTGCTTGTAGTTTTTTGAGCATGGACCACTTACTGTTTCTGTCCTCTATGTACCTTGTTGTTAGACGGTGGCCTGACCATGTGGGCTGCTTGGTGGCGGCCATTCTGTCAAGCCAAGCATTGTCCTTTTGCCATAGGAATTTATTGTCTGTCTTCTCTTTCTTTTCATGTTTTTGGGGGTGGCACTGGCCAGGCCATGTAGGGGCGGCCATTATGTGTGACCTCTATCCTGGTTGCCGCAGGCCTACAAAGTTGTGTGATTTTTTGCTGCCAGTAGGCCTAGAGTCCCAGAGATAGTCAGCGGGGATGCTTGATGTAGCGGTTTCCATTTTGTCTGTTGAATTTAACATCATTTAGGGCATGGGTGGCAATGCATTGAGTTTTCATTTGTGGTGTTTGGGGTGTAGTTAACTGTTTGGGGGAAAACTCCAAATGCCTTTGTTGTTTGTGTTGTTGTGTAACTTTCAAACCTTGTAGCCATGGGGATTTTCTTTTTTGCATTAAGCTGTGATGTATGCATCCTCCTTTTTCTGGCCATACAGGGAGGGATATATACGCCTGGTTGAGTTTATTTTTTTCTGACCTTTGCCCTTTACCCATGTACCTGTGATGAGTGCCCATGTGGAGCTGTGGTGGTAGTAGTAGTGTGCCATTTTGTTTTTGACAAATTGGCCTGTGTCTTGCCATTGTTCCTGTTGGCTTACTACTGTTCACATCCCCATTGCTATCTGCTGCAGGTCACTGATGCTGCATCCATGATGCACAAATAATGGATAAACAAGTTCCACTTCCACTACATTTGCATTTTAATTTGTTGATATTCTTACTCTTACTGGATGTACTAATACTTCTAGTAGTAATTAAACCTAAAATAAATCCATATTCGACTGATGTTGTTCTGCCTTCTTTGCTTGTAGGTGCACAAAAGACAGTAGAGGAGGTGTCTGTCATCATTCATCTCCTGTTCTACTGCCAGACGGACGTCCTTCTGTACTACGTCACGTGTGGTGTGAGTGACTAACCTGACCAGACATCATTCTCAGCAACTTGTGCAACTGAGTGCTGCTGCTGACATGAGAAGAAGATGGGCCCAAAGAAAGCAGGTACCAGGTCCTCCAAGACCAAGAAAGTTGCTGAGAAGAAGGAAGAGCAGAAGAAGGAAGTGACACTTAAGTCTGGTGTTGACCCGAAAACCTTTTTTGGGAGAATAAAAAAAGTACGCTTGCAGCAGCAGCGACCGGGGTCCAAGCTGGGGCCAGCACTTCTGCATCAGTGGGCCCAAGCCACCACCCCAGGCCCAAGCAGATGAGTGGGGAAGAGGTAGCCATCCTAATGGTGGAAAGCAGTGATACTGAGCATGACCTGAACTTATCTCAATCTCAAAGTAGTGCACATTCCACGCAAGAGGGAACACAGCAGAAAAGTGGTGAACAACAACCAGCGCCCGCAATAGTAGATGTTTAACAACCACCGCCCGTAATAGTAGATGCTCAACTAAAAGAACAACCACAAACACCACCTGTAATAGTAGTTGTTCCACAACCACAGCCCCAATAGTAGATGTTCAACAAAAACAACTACCACAACCACCGCCTGCAATAGTTGTTCAAGAACCACCACTGGCAATAGTAGTTGTTGTTCCTCCCGAAGTCGGGGCAGTTCAGGAAATTGAGCCTGATGCAGAGCAAGAAGAGGCAGCACATCATGCAGGAGATCTATTGGTTTCCAAATCCCCACCAAGGAAAAGGAGGGTTAGTCCATTGAGTTCTTCGCCAAGCATCCCTTCTGATGATCTTGACTTGACTTGGGAGCCAGAACGATCTGAGCATGAGAGGGAGAGACATCCCAAGAAGACCACGCTAGGGAAAAGGAAGGTTCCAGGAAGCCTACCACTTATGGAGTGCGATGTTCAGCAGCCGGATAATGATAATGATGGTGATGATGAGTCAGACCCAGCAGTCATCACAAGCATTACTCCTGGCCCTGAGGACATGGAGACCAACATTTTAACCCTTTCAAGAATGGCTGCGACTAGGGATGTAGTAGCACACATACCACACCAAAATTACCTACAGCTTCCATTTTTACATTTGCACAAAGCCGGCAGCATCCTACATCCAGCACAAGTTCCACCTCAGCAGAAGGAGGTAGTGGTACTACTGCGCAGCCACATAGTGCAGTTCACCACACAACCTCCAGTTCATCTGGCATTGGAAGTGGCACTTCTAGCAGGAGACAAAAGTTAAGCTCCCCAGTGTGGGACTTCTTTACAGTTAGCGCAAATGAGGACAACATTGCTATATGCTCCATTTGTCACTCCTCTGTTAGTCGTGGTAAGCTTGGCACAAACTATGGTACCGGAGGCCAAATGACCCATATGAAAAAACACCACCCAATCCAGTGGGAGGACCACCTACGTGTCATAAAAGCTGGAACCATTAATGTTGGTGTCGAAGCAGTAGAAGGTCTACTGGTAACCGGACAGGATGAAGAGGGAGACATTCTATCTGGTAGTGGTACACTAGTAAGTACCCCTGTCCCACTCCCCAGCACTGCAGTGGTAGAACCCAGATCCTCCGGATCAGCAACATCTCTGTGGCACCAGAGTAAGAGTAACCCGGAGACACCAAGGAGTGCGGGTGCGAAGTCTGCGACACGAAGTACTGCATCGGGCATATCTGAAAGAAATACCAAGCAGCGTACCATTCTTAGCATGTTTAGGCAGGAGGGAAAGTACGAGCGCAACCACCCAATAGCACGTTTGTACAATGCTAAGCTTGCTAAAATGTTAGTTCTGGACCTTCTCCCTTTTTCTTTTGTTGAAGGGATGGGTTTCCTGGAATTTGTGTCAACCCTCTGCCCAAAATGGAATGTTCCCAGCCGCTACTATTTTGCCAGAGTTGCTGTTCCAGCACTACACCACGACGTGCTGGAATTGCTTGGAAAAGCCTTGCAGCAGAGTGCTGTGCATAGTATCCTCCTGACAACAGACATGTGGAGCAGTAGCCAAGCCACAGATTACATGTGCATCACTGCACACTGGATCTCTTTTTCAGGTGTTAGAGACAAGATATCTACAGGCATTGACACTACTGAGATTTTTAATGATACTCGCACACATGCTACTGTAGCCATGTTTGCTATGGAGGAATCGCATACTGCTGCAAACATTTTGGATGAGTTCAACAGCAAGGTCTTTGAATGGCTGCAACCTAGAGGCCTCAATATTGGTTTTGTTGCCACAGACAATGGCAGTAATGTAGTTAAGGCCATGGAAGATGGCGGCTATTTCAGGGTCCCGTGTTTGGCACACTGTATTAACATTGTGGTTCAAGACTTTCTGAAAAGTGAAAGCCAAGTCAGCAACTTAGAAGAATCTGCACGCATTTCAATCATTCTTTTAAAGCCCGGAAGCAGCTACGGGTCATTCAACGTGAGTGTAACATGCCAGTCAAAGCACTTATTCAGGAGGTACCAACACGTTTGAACTCTACGTATTACATGCTCAAACGGCTGTTTGAGCAGTACATACCACTTAATGCTTATTTCATGACAAGAAGATCAGGGGATATTGCTGTTAAAGCCATGACCATTGAGATGTGGCAATGGGACCTCATTAAATGCCTGACAGAGATGCTACTTCCTTTTGAGGTCTTCACACGTGCAGTCAGCAGGGAGGACTGTACTATGAGCCAAGCAATCCCATTGTTGTACATGCTTGAGCAAGAGCTGAAGGAGGTG
The DNA here is from genome assembly GCF_964263255.1 of Lissotriton vulgaris. Classification (NCBI taxonomy): domain Eukaryota; kingdom Metazoa; phylum Chordata; class Amphibia; order Caudata; family Salamandridae; genus Lissotriton; species Lissotriton vulgaris. The sequence goes on along the minus strand of NW_028250319.1, from coordinate 1,147,247 downwards.
TCTGAAACGTACGAAGGTGTGGAAGGAAAACGTTTAGCATGTAATTTTGCGAAGTCCTTAGCAAGCCGCTTATCTCAGAATACAAGGATTCAAAATAAGATTTTGTCACATGAACATTAAATTACTGCCACAATTTTGGATCCACGGTACAAATTATTTGTGAACAGTAATGCAGTAATTCCTTTTTCAGAAGAGGATGTTTCCAAGTACAAAACTGTAATAGCCAAGGAAGCCACTGATTTAGAAAACAAACAGCTCTCAATTAGAGGCCTGCCAGTGCCAGCCCAGGACAGTGCAAGTACTACTGAGCATCCTACAGAGTCAAGTTCTTCTTCACAGCATGCGAGCAGTGCGTTTGCTTCCGAGCAGTCACCAACACAAACAATAACACCAACCGCACCAACAGGATCTGATTCATCAGACACAAGCAAAAAAATAGCTGTTTGGTTTCTACAGAAAGGGATGGGGAAGTCCGTTGCTGTCGCAAAGCAAAAAGAGGACGAGCAAACCAGAGCACCAATGAACATTGAGCGGATGGTCCAGGCCTAGCTGGATGATACAACAGAGGTTTTCATGGAGCAAAGCCCATTGGTGTATTGGTATAGGACAAGAAGCCAATGGCCACTGTCTCTTCTGAGCGTGTGTTCAGTGCTGCTGGTGCCATTGTGATTATGAGAAGGACCAGTCTCTCGCCCAAAAGCGTGGAGAGGTTAACCATGATAAAAATGAACTAGCACTTGATACCACCAGACTACAAAGTCCGTGAATCAGAGCTGGAAGAGGAGAGCGAGTCGGAAGAAATAAGTATTGGGTTACAGGACCTACTTCTGTCAGAAGAACCACCAGGGTTTGAGGACGAGCTCCTCTTCCCTGACAACTAGGCTTGGAAATTGTTACATTCTCCCTTCCTTTATTTCTCCCTTCCTTAGTTATTTCTGTGTATCTGTCTTTCTGACTCAAACTTGAAAACCAACTCCATCTTCCTTTCTCTTTTAATTACCTATTGGAGTTGCACATCTGAGCATTTACTGTGCACTCCACTCATCAGAGTCCTGCTCCATCTTCCTGACTCACCCTAAATACATTTCCATCTTGCCATACTTTGGATGGAGATGGACAATAGTACAATAATGTAGCCTCTAACAGTCCCTCCATAACAATTGAAACGTACGCGACTACAGCCATCTTCTGTTTTGTTTCCAATCTGAAATGCATCACTGTATTAAGGCTACACCTCTGTCTGCAGGCATACACAACTCTTCAATGTCAGAACTTGAACAGGGCTCCAAAATTAAAGTAAACTCGTCATCACTTTCAGAAGGCTCTGCTGCATCTGTGATCTGACAGTCACAAAGAAGAGAAAGACAGGTATATGAGATAAATGATATTGCATTGGCTGCTTGCTGACTCAGAGCAAATGTGCATGAAGTCGAAGTATACTAGTAGTTTCAAAGTGCTTGTGTCTCGAGTGATGGTCAATGTTTCCATGTTGTTTAATAATATGTATCCAATTGTACTCCTACTACTGCAGGTGCAGTCTGGACTTAATCGTAGTCACTCAATACATGCTTAGTTGCTGTTTTTGGTCAGTTGGAGAACACGTACACGTGCCACACCGGATGATGATGATGATGATGATGACCACCATACCATCTTTGCACGCTGTCAGTCAGTTTGATCAGAGATGAATGATGGAATATGTTCATGAAGTGGAATACAAGGTAAACACACAACCAATCAAGAAGAAGCACAGCAGACCTAGGCTACATGTGTGTGCAGTGGTGGAATGGAATGTGGTATGATTGACATTGGTGCAATGATTTTCAATTACATTAATCACTTGTTTTGGAAATACTAGGTTGATGTATATGCCTTTTGTCTGAAACTCTGAAAAATGTAGGTAAATGGAGTTTGGGCCACAGACTCACGTCCCGGTGTTGTGGTGTGGCCAGGTAACTGTTCTGTGCTGGCTCCTATCTTGTTGTTCTTTCTGATGACTGCTGTGCAACTAGAAGAGTAGAATTAATCAATGTATCCAATTAGCCTCAGTCTGAAAATGTTCTCGTCTTGTCTTTTTTGCACTACACCGTAATTGATTTCTATGTTTTCATTCTGTTAACTTATTTTGTAATACCCCATTTCTTCTTTCATCAACACTTACAGGCCGGCCTTTCACCCAGCGCTACTATTTTATACGTGGAGCAACAACTCACACTTACCTTACCAATCCTCCTCATCATCATCATTCTGCCAGAGGCGCCCAAGAATGATACAATCAATCAATCAGTCACAACAGTGTCCATGGAAGGGAGGAAAAAATGAATGACGAGGTACAACTACACATTTGGCCCTGGATAATACATTAACTTTAGTATCATTTTCATATTTTTCTTTGATTCCTTTTTCCTCTTCATTTATTTTATGCTTGTGTTTGGGAATTGATTGTTCACTTAAAGTATCTCAATTTTGTTTGCTAGCTTTCAGCCCGCTACAACAGGTATTACGGTTTCTCAGAGGGCATACAGCCTAGGCAAAAGTCATATCATTTATATCATAAGAAGTACTTCCTTTGAATTGTGTAGTAGTAGTTAAGTAATTACCACTTCTTATTAACCATCCAGTTAATAAAACCTTCATCGTGCATCCATTTCGTTGTTCTTAATTGACTTTACATTTATTGGGGAATTGTGGATCAGCAATCATCGTCTTCAATGTTTTGCTTGTTGTCTCCATGCGTACTGTTTTTCTTTGTCAAACCTTTCCCCAAATCCCCATTCCCATCCATTCATCAAACACTAACCCTCTTCCCCCGGGCTGTGTGGTTTTATATTTAGGTGTGATGTTACTACATTAAATATATACACCAACAATTGATCACACGCTTGCTGGGGCAGATGTGGTGAAACCAACAATAATAAAATCAAATGTCAACGAGGCAGGGCGAGGATCTTCTTCTGCTTGCCCACCCAAGCTCACTTTATGTAATAGTGTACAAGGCAATTAATTTCCCAAAGTGACCCAACAAATAAATGTTAATCATTGCTGGCATTGTTTGAATTTAATTTTAGAGCATGTACGTTTACGATTTGTATTGTGTTTTAATGACTCCAACGCAACTACAGTTATCTTCTTCTACTTTTTCAGTCCCCGACACCATTGATTTCTTTGCGTTCGTTTAGCAGTTGCAATGTTGTTTGTATTTTTGGTCCGTATTATGTACTGTAATTTTCTACTTCTCTCACTTTCTTTCTCAGGCAAATGACTGTCTCTTTGTTTTTGTTTTCCAATGCTAGTGCCAGTGTCTAGGAGTCTACTCGAATACTATCACACAACCACGGCATATTCTCCGTTGTCTTGGGAAACCATGCACCCCTTGCGTTGCCAAACGTAATCATCATCAATCACATGTAAGAAGAGCAGTTTGCTGGGAGGTATAACGGAGGAGAGGCTGGTAGTACTAATAGGACACATGTTACTTTGAGTGAGGGGCCCAGCATCTATCTGTTTGCATGTTACACTTGTGGTCAGTTAATAAAGTATTTCAATCAAACACTGGCCGCTGCCCTGCATCTAGAGTAAACCTTGTGACGTACAACAGTAACCCCACCACAAAATAACATCATATCATATCTGTGTAAGTTGAAAATAAATAACATTTATTCATGTATAAAAATATCCTCCTATCCCACCCCTATCCCCACCCTAACCCCAACCATAGTCCAAGTCAAAAGAATGTCCCACAAAAATAACCCAAACACCCAATTCCCAACCACCAACAAAAGTATTAAAAAAGGGGCAAATCAACAGGGCCCATTACAATTGGCGGGCTTTGAGGTGTTTGTCCACTAAAATCTTTACATGCTCCTCTAATTGGTCCTCCAGCTTGGCCACCCGGAGGAGAAGTTGTTGCCAAAATGCACGGCACCTACATTTGCATCCATGCTGTGAGGGGGTGGCAGATGTTAAATGGCAGCGGTGAGCGGCAGCCTGGCCGCTGCACCGTACTCCTGCAGGTGAAGCCTTGCTGGGGCCATACGCATTGGAAGAGGCAGCAGCTGCTGCCGCCGCCTCTTCCTCCTCCTCCTCAGCCTCAGCCTCAGCCACCAGCTTGCGGTACTCCTCCACAATGGCCTGCAGTTTCCTTTGCCAGGCCCTGGCTGCCAACTCCTTCCATGATGGTTTTGAGGAAGGAGTATGAGTATCTATAAAAAAAGAAACAGAATTGTAGCAAACTCTTCATAATGAATTCAACAGTACATAGTGGCATTGTAGCACTATCAAGCGCAGTCCATACAATTGGTGTCAACTTTTAGTATCTATCTAATCTGTCCTCCTGCTTCCCCTGCCTGTAGCATTTGTTGAAGTTTTTTCCGACTTTATACTTGCCCTAGTACTGGGTGGGATTGAGTACACATAAGAACAAAAGTCTTTTTTGTATCTCCTTTTATTAAGACTCTGCTTCCAGTGACAGTCTTCACTTATGATGAATACGAATACATTTAGGGGGCATCCACCCATTAAAAGTAAATGTCTATCATTCTTTATTATCGGCTTAGCTGGTTTCACTTTCACCAGCAAACCAACCACCCATGTGTCCACTCCTTCCTTGCCTTGGGTTTCATTGACACAAACTCCGCTCATGATTCTTGCTATCCACTGTATCCATGCACCCATATTCTTTTGCCCAACCCGGCCTGCATTTTCTTAGACCTTACAGTTCTACCCATCCTTTAACAACCCATGCATCCGATTCATATCAGCCATGTGAATGAACCTTCCAAAGAATCCTTCTATGGTAGTTAGTCTTATTATTACATATCTTAGTCCTCCCTTCCTCCTTCCAACCTAGTTCACTTCTTTCCCTTTTTGTTCAACACATGCCTCAAGGTCATCTGATCTGACTTTTAGTCTTCTCCATAAGTTTCACAGCTGAGTTGGAGTCTGATGGAAGAGGCCTTGTTTACTCAACTAAAACTGGTAATGCTACAAAGGGTGTCTTGTTCAACCATTGTATATTGTCCAGTACAACTTCAAATTCATACTTTCCTAATAAGTTTCATAGCACAGTGAGGAAAAAAATGTCCCCCATCCACCTAGTAATGCAAATAAATAATGAATATAACTTACCACCGCCCACCGCTGAACTTTCCTCCCCCACTGATGCTCCTGCAGGTGCCGCATCCTCTGTCCCCCCTGGATGGCAATCTCTTCGCCGCTGGCTCTGTCGGCACTGGTGGTTAGTATTGATTGTGCACCTATAAAAGCAAGTACACCTTTTTAGATGCCTGCACACCTTCCCCTATTTTACTAGTTGTACTTTTTTAACCAGGAAGGAAGATTGAAAAAACAGTCACGTACAACATGAATCGTTGTGACAGTGTAACTAGTCCAAATTGCGTCCTAATGTACAGCAGTCACATTAGACAGAGTTTAGTTTTCATTTATTAGATGGTCCCTAGGGTCATCTAATCTACTCCTACTCTAGTCTTTGGAAAGTTAGCCTAAGACATATAACCATTTTTAGATCCGTGTCTACTGCTTTGCCCATGTTACCTCGCAGCTTGTTGCACAGTAAGAAAGACACCATTGAGGCCACATGAGTGTTGCATACAATTGACAAACCAGTATTTTTAGTCCCTGTTGCTTATCCATAATGTAATGTTGCACTTTTTGCCATGACTGCTAAAAACGGGCATAGTTTTATACACTGTCTAACGTGCAACATTTTTCTCATAGGCAGATGAGAAGAGAAGATTGCCTTCTACGAAACAAGGGATGAGCTTTCAAAAGATGCATGTGTAACCACTTACAGTATACGTTCAACGGTGAGAGGTCTCCCACAATTCACACATTTCTCTATCGTGCACTAGATGTACAAAATGGACAGTATTTAATCTTCTTCGTTTTGCATGGTGGAGCAGGATGTTTTTAATGGAAATACTTACAAGTTACAACAATACAAAGCTTGTAATTAAAAAAAATAAAGTTTTTGAACTTGCACGTAGACTCTGTGGTATATTTTCAGTGTCTGGGGTGTTGTGGACTGAAACGAGTGAGTGAGGGAAAGGGTCTTCTTCTTCTTCTGTTCTGGCCTGGGTTGTGTAATAAAATCATTGGGTATATCTAACTATCTTCGTGTGGGGGTCGGGAGTGGGACAAATGACTATGACCGAGACACTTAGGTAGGAAGACTAGACGGTCATTGGATTATGGGTTGTTCTGACTGAGTTCTGTGACCAGGGTGTAAGGTCCAACCTCCCTATCACCAACATCAACAACATCCTAATTTCTTGTGCATAGTTCTGTATGTGTATGTGCAGAGAATAAATACCACAACAGTAGTAGAAGTATACTAACAGAACAAAAATTAGTAGGCAAACATCTGGTTGTGCATTTTTGTTGGTGGGAATTGACAAAGACTGGAGATTACAGAGGACAACGCAAAAAAACATGAGTGGACCCAGTGCCTACAGCTATTCTATCACAGCTTTATTCAAAAGAATACCTTAACTATAGAGTGGCCAACAGGGCAAGCTTAGCTACACACAGTCTAATAGTAGTAGCACAGAGAGTCTTGGGGCAGAGGCAGTTTGAAGGAACTGAAAGTCAGGGATGGCATTAGATAGTTAGTTACCCAAAATTTGGAAAACAAATTTAAGACCAAAGAAGGTTTTGCTAACTTTGAATTAGGAAGGAGGATAAATCGGTTGGAAAAAATAAAGTGCGTTAAAAAGTTAGGGAAATATAATTGTTAATATAAGCACTGTAGGACTTACTGGGGCCAGCAGCAGGATCCGCGGTAGAGGAGCGCTCCTCTTGTGATTGTCCCACCAACTCGGACCCCGTATTCTTGCCCTTGGGTGGTGCTGATCATGTAAGAAATAATAAAGAAAGAGAAACATTAAGTGCTGTGAAACAAAGACCTCATTCAGAAATCCTCTCAAACATTTTAGGGAACAACAATTCCAATAAAATTGACTTCAAAGTATAAATGACTACTGGCTTGCAAGATCCACAGACCGTCTACTTATAGAACACTAATCAAATGTGCCATAAACATTCTGATTGCAGAATATACTAAGGAAGCCAGTACCACCTTACCTACACCACCTATTCAAGAATCCAGACGGGCCAATTGTTCAGTAAGTCGGCATTTCAATTTTATTTTTGCCCGCAAACATGCATAGATGATGACATGGAGGACACATGCATAAATTTGTACATACACGTAATTGTTGGTTGCTTGCATCAGAACTGCTACTGACTCACCTGACCATGCTATTGCTGTGCTGCTAAGCCTACCACTCAGTAAACAAACTCAAACCAGTTCTATGGAGGGGTGGGGTAAATAAGAACTAACTAAGCATTCAGTGACAGAGGAGGCGTCATGCAGACCATTAAAAAAATATGAACTAATACTATCCATCCACCACTATTTCACTAAAGGACAATGTAAGGACTAGACTCTAGCAATAGCATCAACTAACTTCAGTTCTCTAAAAACTCTAACATAAATAATCAGCAGCCCAAGCCAGCGCTAAGTTACAAACCAGTAAGAGAAGTGGTGAGCAGCACCTGTGTCATACAATAACAGAAGAAGTTGAGACGGAATTCATCTGCAATGTAACTAAGCGCACCAGTAACTGTGTTACTTATTCGTCCAAGAATTATACACAATACTTATACTACTATAATATATATAAAATTATTAATATTACTAGCTACTCACCAAGCCCCACGACTTCAACACCTAGCAGGTCCAACAGGTCCTGCTCCCTGTCCAGAATGTCTGCCCACCGATGGGCCAGCTGCTGGTGGGTGCGCCGGATTTGCGAGCGACGGTACACTGCCCGGCGCACCTTCGCCCACCGGCGGTGACGCTCCTCTGGGAGGTAACCGGACCCTGGCCTGCCACCTGCTGCCAAGGTCAAGGTAGGTGGCGCTGCATGAAAAAAACCAGGGCGGCCACCTCCGCCTCCCCGAAAAGATTCCAGGCCTGCACCCCTGCAGGTCGCATTCTGCCGCAAGGCAGCCGGCTCCTCTTGGGCGCAGGCGCCTTGCCCTTCGAGCCGGTTCTGCTGCTCCCCTTTGCCATGGTTCTGGGGTGGAGGTGGAGGTGGAAAAGAAAAGTTAGAACAAAAGGAAAAAAAGTTAGGGGGAGGAAGTAGGAGCTTAAATAAAGAAGTAAAATAAAACAGTAGAAAAGCTAAAAAAAGCTGAAAAAGTAGAAATAAAATGCAAAATATAAACTTAGGGACAGAGAGAAATAGATGAGAAGTAAAAAAAGTAAGAAAAACTGTGAAAATAGGTAAAGATTGAACAGATATAAGGTGGATAGAAAACTAGGCCCAGAACTATAGCATACAGTGTGAAAAACAAGATGGCCGGGCCCATCGCGACCACATGGGTAAGTTTGCGCGAGATTTCACGCGAACACGCACTTTCTCAGTGTGAACAAGTAGTTGTGATCCCGAACAATCGCGACCCAGAAGAGGAAATAGGGTGCGCGGGCGGGCTGGACAATTGAAAAAACAAGATGGCGCGCCCATAGCCCAACCACATGGTTAAGGTCACACGCTACAATCCCCTGAACACGCAGACAGCGCCCCGACCAAGCACTACGCGCTCCCGAGCAAGAAAAACGGCTCGCGAACGGGACCAGCAAGCTACTACGCAAGCTCGCGAAGCTCGCGTACTGCGAGAACGGCTTCGCGTAGCTACGCGAACTACGCCCACCCTTAGTATGCATCCGCTATACTAGGAAAGATGGTGTCTTACAATGGCCCCAACATGGTAGTTTTGAATCAAATATTTAAGATAACCTTAGAAGTTGTGCTGTTCAAGAAAAAAGCCCGGCCGGCAATGTTTGACTCTTTCCGCCTTTGGTGAAAGGAAGCCAAACAGAGAGAAATTAAGCAAGCAAAAAGAGATTGGAAAGATAACAATATGTCAGTATTACAAGCTGCTAGGCAGTTTAAGGAAGATGGGGAAGAGCGTGTGAGTGAAGTCTTAGATAGACAGCGTTGCATGGCTATCGATAAATGTTATCCGCCTTCCCTTTCAAAAGTGAATGAAGACCCTGAAAAAGATCATTTGATCTCTCATTAACTGAGATTGCCACCTCTTTATGTGCAGGGTGCTACTGCACCTCCATTCCCCCCGGTTGCTACACCCCTTGCTGTTCAGCCTCCTGCTGTTGTTCAGCCACCCGTTGCTTCACAGATGGTTCTCCCTCCTACGGCGCAACCTCCTCTAGGGTCGCCGACTTTGCTACCAGCTTTGCCTCAAACTCCTTTGCCTTCTACTTCTGTATCTTCGACTCCTGCTCCGCTTGTCCCTACACCTTCTTTGCCTCAAAATACTTATTCTCCTGTTCTTATGTCTACTTCGTCCCCTTCTACTCGAAAACGAATGACCAAGACTGTTGTTAATCTATTGTCACCATTGTTTGGGTCACTGAATATGACCCCTGTTTCGGAACGTAAGCAGAGTCGTAGTCAGCTTCCTAGTTCTGAATAACGGACAGTGTTGGATTTGTTGGCTCGTAGGTGGATTTTAAATGCTCCGAGGTATAATTTGCCAGCAATTATGGATGTTTTCTTTCAGTGGGAACCACCGAAGCAGAGGTATGTATTTGATATGATGTGTACTTTTCTCCGTCAGGAATGGGAAAATAATGAGTTGGGTCTGATTCCGCAGGATGTGCTCGAGGTTCAGTTAGAGTTTGCTAAAGGGATGATAGTGGAATCTGATGTTACAGATGCCGTAGAGACGATACTTGCTTTCAGATCCAGACTTTCGCCTCAGACATTGTATGAACCCGATTCCTCTGTTAGGAGGAAAGTGAAACAGTACCCTATGAGAGAAGTTCCTCCTGTATGGAAAGACGCAATTCAGGCTAATGCAAATCAGGGTATTGTTGCCGCTCCGGCTCATTATCAGCGAGTGCGGGTACATGTCCCTTGGAAGAGAGCAGAGGTCTTGGCTCTTAAGCAGACCTTACCTGACCCTCGTAAGAATCCTGCTGGTTATTACAAGGAGTTGTCCCAGACAGTTGAAGAGTGTATTATGAATTTAGCTGACATCGATATGTTGATGGGTAATGTAGTCCCTCAACCTTTGTGGGCGAAGATTCGTCATGAGAATCATGCTGCTGAATTATGTGATACCTGGGCGAATATTGTTGCTGCAGATGGTAGACAGGAGGGAGGTGCTAAACCTGAACCTTTAGTTTCAGAATTACCAGGTAGAATTATTAATTTGATGAAAACGATGATGCCCGCTTTACGAGTAAATTGGGATAAGTTAGCAGCATGTAAGCAAAAGAATGACGAGAGTGTATCTGATTTCTTTGAAGAGACGTTTATTGATCATAGTGGTCAGGATATGAGTACCGAAGGTGGTCAAAGGTTGTTCGTGGATAAATTTGTCTTTAATTTGCTTCCCAAACTTTCTAATAAGTTAAAGGACTCCGAGAGTTCATGGGCTGTCTCTTCGTCGTCCCAGATATTGGCTACTGCACAATATTACGAGAATAGGGATAAAGATGAGAAGGATAAAGTAGAGAGGAAGACTTAAGAATTAAAGACGAAAGTTCTTTTGCAGCAAGCTTATCCGCCTCGTCAGAATCAGCCTCCGTTTCAGCAACCTCCACAATTTCAGAGATTGTTACAGAAGCCTGAGCCCTATGCTCTGCGATTCTTACCTGGCCCTAATCAGTGTGCTTACTGCAGAGAGGAAGGTCATTATAAGAATAGTTGCCCGGCTTTGTTACAGCGTGCAAATGGTCTATCTGGTCAGAGAGGTCATGGTAGTTTTCAGCAGACACCTAGGGGTAGGGGACGTGGTGTGATCCCCAAGAATGAACGTTCCTCTTCCCTACAGAATTCTGCGAATTATTTTGACAGACAGAATGTTCCGAGTGGTCAGTCCGCCCAGTATTATGTTGAGGTTTACTATGTCGAAGGTGAGAGTTCTGGTTATAATGATAACTAGGACAGCCAAGGACAAAGTGAGGGAGTAGTGTCAGTTGTCAGTTCCAGTAGACCAGAGTGGACCTTTTGTTGAAGTGATTACATCAGGTGTGGTAGAACATTTTCTTTTGGATACTGGTGCGATGAAGAGTTCTATTATGCACTCTAAACTTCCTGGCGCACCTTTGTCTGGCTTGACCAATGTTTCAGTAGGATTTTCAGGTGCCCCAGTTCGTAGCCCGGTTTCTAGTCCTTTGTCCCTTTCCATTGGTCCTTGTGAATTGGAAGCTCCACTTATTCTGACGACTGGTTGTGGTGAGAATCTGTTGGGTTTGGACTTGCTGAAAAGATTGTATGCAACATTGCATTGTTCTCCTTCAGGAGTACAACTTACTCTCGGTAAGGAAGTGATTTCTCCAGTGTATTTGTCTAAAGATTGTCTTCCACTGGAATTGCGTTCGCTTCCTGATACACTTTGGGCTACAGGTCCAAATGATGTTGGTCTTTTGCAGATTCCTCCGTATGTTGTTACCCTTAAGTCGAATGCTAGGCTGCCTCGTATTCCACAATACAGGATCTCGAGCGATGGTGAGAGAGCTCTTTTAGCGATTGTCTATGATCTGGTTGAGAAGGGTGTAGTAGAGGAAACAAGAGTTAATGTGTGTAACAGTCCTGTTTTGCCTGTCCTTAAACGTACTGATGCTTCTCAGCAACCTGTGTACCGGTTTGCGATCGACCTACGAGAGGTCAACAAAATTGTTGTGCCACAGTTTCCTGTGGTACCTGATATCACTGCTTTGTTGACTCTGATTCCTGCTTCGGCAGCTTGGTTTTCTGTCATCGATTTGAAGAATGCTTTCTTCAGTATTCCTATTGCTGAGGAGAGCAGGGATATTTTTGGCTTCTCATTAGGAGGCCGAAGCTTCCGGTTTAAGAGAGCTCCCTGTGTTCTACTCCTCTGTGTTCTCTACATGGCAGTTGAGATCCTCTGGCTGTTGGATGAGGTTGTATTAAATACCTCTTACTACATCCTGTGTCCTCATACTTTGTTACACTCCCCAAGGTTATTGTGAAAGTCCCTCCATTTATAGTCAAGCATTGAAAACTCAGCTTGACGGTTTTGTGTTACCTGTTGGTGCTACTCTTATTCAGTACGTCGATGATTTGTTGATTACTGCTGATGATGAGAAGATTTGTAAAGAGGCTACTCTTTCTTTGTTGAGGTATTTGTCTGACCTTCATCATAAAGTGTCACCTTCAAAGTTGCAATATTGCCTCCAAGAAGTGACCTACTTAGGTCATCTCTTGTCGAAGGAGGGAAGGAGGTTGACCCCAGAACGAATTCAAGCAATTGCGCAAATGAGTGTGCCATCCAAAAAGAGAGAAGTGCGTGCCTTTTTAGGTATTACATCGTATGTAGACAGTGAATTCCCAATTTTTCACTGTTGGCGAAACCTCTGTTAGCATTGACTCTGAAAGATACTCCGCATCCTCTCCCTTGGTCCGATGAATGTCAGAAAAGTTTTTCTGAATTACGTGACGCACTGTGTTCGGCTCCTGTGTTGGGTACCCAAGACTATAGTAAGCCTTTCACGTTGTACGTGCACGAGAGAGAAGGTTGTGCGTTGTCAGTGTTGACACAACCATTTGGGGATAAGCAGCGTCCATGTGCGTATTTCTCATCGACGTTAGACCCAGTTGCTAAGGCGTTGCCGAGTTGTCTGAGAGCTACCGCTGCAGCGGCTGTTACTATCCGACAGTATGCTGGTTTGGTATTGGATAATACATTAATTGTGATGGTCCCACATGCAGTTGATACCTTATTAAACAGGACTAAGACACAGCACCTTACTAGTTCACGTCTGTCAGGTTACGAGTTGACATTGTAGGCTAGTCATGTGCACGTTAAAAGATGTAATGTGCTGAATCCAGCTGCATTGTTGCCGATCTCTACAGAGACGGATCCTCAGGAACAGCATGATTGTTTTCTTCGTACAGAGGAAGAAACGAAAGCTAGAGTTGACCCAAGGGATACTCCCCTTACGGATGTTGATGGTACCCTTTGGGTAGACGGTTCGTGTTTTAAGCTTCCGAATCGTGAAACGACTGCAGCGTATGCTATTACAACTTTACATACAGTTGTTGAGACAGCACGCATACCACAGAGTTCTGCGCAAGCAGCAGAGTTGATTGCACTGACTAGGGCGTGCTTGTTGTCAGAAGGAAAGCGAGTGAATGTTTACACCGATAGCCAGTATGCGTTTGGTGTTGCCCATAGTTTTGGGCGTTTGTGGAGAGAGGGTGGGTTCCTTACTTCCCATGGAACGAAAATTCAGCATGGACAGTTGGTGAATGAACTTTTGGAATCTCTCACTCTCCCAAAGCAGATTGCAATTGTGAAGTGTAGTGCGCATAAGAAAGTTGTGGACGATGTTGGTCGAGGGAATGCGTTTGTGGATGAAGTTGCGAAGGAAAAGGCGAAAGACATGATGAGCCGTATGTATGTTGCAGGCCCAGCTAATTGGGTTATGGCTGGTGGAATGTGTGGAGACACAATAGAAAGTGTGAAAATGATTCAGGCTGAAGCTACAGAGAAGGAAGTAAGTACGTGGAGAGAGACTACGGGTATGTTGGATCCTACAGGTTGTTGGGTTGAGTTGTCAGAACACCAGCGATAGTTGTTGCCAGTCGCGTATGTGCTCCCAGTGGTTACTATGGCTCATGGAATGGCTCACATCAGTTCAAAGGGAATATGCAAGTTGTTTGCTCCAGTTTGGCAGAATGCTGGAATTCCGAAATGTGCAGAGAACGCGGTGAAGCATTGTATGATTTGTCTGAAGTATAATCCTGGTAAGGGAACTCAAACTCCAGCTGGTCATTTTGCTCCTCCAACGTATCCGTTTGAAGTGATACAGTTAGACTACATTCACATGGAGAGATGCAATAATTTGAAGTATATCCTTGTGGTTGTTTGCGCCTTTTCCAGGTGGATAGAGGCTTACCCCCTAAAGGATAATACTGCCTTGTCTACAGCCAAGGTTTTGCTCAAAGAGTACTTCCCTAGGTATGGATTACCGAGCATTGTATGGAGTGACAATTGGAGTGAATTTGTGGGCCAGATCATGAAGAAAGTGTGTGCGGGATTGAGTATCAATCAAAAGTTCCATGTAGCGAATCACCCCCAGTCTGCTGGATTTGTTGAATGCTACAATGGTACCTTGAAGCTGAAAATAGGTAAGGTACAAGCGAGCACTGGTCTTACGGATGCCTTGCCATTGGCTCTTTTGTCAACAAGGATGACAGTGCATTCTCGTGTGGGACTTAGCCCACACAAAATAGTTTTTGGTCGTCCAGCGAATGTTTGGGGTGTGCCTCATCCTAAAGAATACAGCAGTATTGAGTACCCTATGTTGGTGGATTACTTACATGACTTGACTGCTAAATTACGTGTTCTCAACCAACAGGTCTATGACAGTTTGCCGACAGCTACTACAGATCCAGGACATTCAATCCTACCTGGTCACTACGTGTTGGTCAAGAACTTCCAGCGTACCAAGAATTTGGAACCCAGATGGACTGGTCCTTACTTAGTCCTTTTGGTTACTAGAACCGCTGTTAGAGTAGTCGGCAAAAAGAACTGGATGCATGCCACCCACTGTAAAAAGGTTTCTTTGCCTTTACCGTATGATCAGTGGGTGAGGGATGGTATAGCTGATACAGATTGCGAGAGAGTTCCCACATTCGTGCCTTTTAGTGATGCTCATTTGACATGGACATGGTCAGAACGCAAGGATGATGATGTTCTGCAAGCTGCTGTGCCTCCTCATCTAAAGATTGACACCACCAATCCGGAACTTTTATTTAAGGATCCAACTGTACCTGATAAAGAACGCTACGATTTGAGGCCAAGAAAGCCTGTTGCTATGGACAAATAAAACCAAATTTTTTTATATAGTGAATTACACCTTGTCAGATCAAGAGACTTTTTTTTTACTTTTTCCTTTTTTCGAGTCACCATCAGCTGCAGGGTCACGGTAGGAAGTTCCTAAGGGGTGAGCCACGTATTGACACAAGGTCTGTGGTTCAGGGTCGTTAGTGCGATCTTGGCGCACACTTAAGTGAAGAAGGTAATAGCCGTGAGCAGCAAGTTAGAGGATGGAGTTTCTTGAGTCTGATAAGTGTGTTAGGAAAGTGGATTCTAAAGTCCGAATATGTATATTGATTCATAGCAAATGTTTTTTAATAATGTGTTTTCTTATGCTTGTGAATATTACGTTAGCTTGTGTGGGTTGGATTTTCTATATCACACAATTGCAGCTTACATCTACCTCCCAACCTACTCTTCCTTTTCCTACTGTTTCTCCACATGAGTTTCATACGTTACCTGAACATGAGCAGACACGAAGATCAGAATTTGTGAACAATTTGTTTATACAGATGTTGCATCAGCATCAGCTAGTCATAAATACCACAAATTGTCGGGTGTGTGGTCTTATGCCACATACTATAGATAAGGGAATGCCATATTAGGTTTTGCCTTTTTCACCTAATGGGTCAGTTTGGGCACTCCAATCAATGTTTATCTATGCGAATGAAGCCTCTTCTGTACGTTCTGTTAAAGACAATGCGAGTAATAATGCCTTGATACAGGGAATAGTAGATATGATCAGAGATATCGATGCATATAATGCTATCCCCAAGGATGAAGTACGAGCATATGTTGGTTGGAACAAGACAGAGTATAGCATTAGTCTGACAGAGAAGGAGAGACGAAAAACGTCTCCCCCTATTTGGATTGTACCCCACGGAGGTCATCTTTGTTTGCAAGGTAATGGTCAAAATCCGAGAGCTCAGCTTGGTAAGAGTGTGTGTCCACACTTATGTCTATACGTCCAGGAATTCTCCTCCGTTCGTGCCAGCTAAAGGCACGTATTTTGTTTGTCACGACAGAGCCTACACATGGTTGCCATCTGATTTTTCTGGCACGTTATGTTGCATTTCTGCTTCCCCCTACATACACTGCTTTTTTCGATTACCACAAGACAAGATATGGTAGAGGTGTTATCGATGCGAAAGATACTGTCGCACAAGAAGCTGGAGACTTCTTTAAGGGTTTCCTGCCCTTTTGGGGTCCTATGGCTAATAGTAGGAATATTCGTCAGCTTACGAGAGTGGTTGAGGCCACTATAAATGAGACTGTAGGTGCCCTTAGCAATATTACAGCTGAGCTTCAAGCAGATTGCCTTATGACATTACAAAACCGCTTTGTTCTAGATATTATACTTGCAGATAGAGGTGGGGTATGCAAATTGATCAGATCTAGTTGCTGCATTTTCATACCAGATAATGCCCCGACAGTGTACCAAGCCATCCAGAAGTTATGTAAGTCTGCTGAATCTATACATGTAGACGAAGGTAACTGGTCGTTGATGGGATGGTTATGGGAATTGCTGTCCAAATGTGGATGGAAGATTCTGATGTTCTTTGGTATGGTGTTAGCTATCCTTTTCTCGTGGTGCCTATGCATCCAATGTAATCCCGCCATTTGTAGTCTTTGTGCTACAATCTGTGTGAGAAGACCCGTCCCGAGAGAAGTGAAGGCTAATAAGATGATGTTACAGCAACACCTTGATGACCTGATGAGAATAGATATAGACCTGGATTCAGATTGACTTGAGTTTAGGTTCTTGCCTACGTAATGGCAAAAGGAGGGTCTGAGGCTCTGTAAAATCTGCCTTGTCCTGTTATGTTATGGTTCCATCACGATTTTGGTGATGTTGTACCGTATTTAGCAAGTACGACCAATATGGAGTGAATTTGTCATGTTAACTAGCGAGCTCATTACGTATTCAGAGACTTTGTCTCGAATATGGGTTCCATTTTGTTTGTGCCTCCATTTTGGTGTTGCCATCACGTAGGCCCATGGAGGTAACTAGTCGAACGAAGTTGCATGGGCTTCGTTGTTCATGCACTTATTAACTAAGCCTTTTCTTGACTCTAAGGTGCATTGTAAGGAACTGACCTCTTTATCTGAAACTGACCCTTTGCGAGGCCAATTTCCTTAGTTGATCCTTGTCTGAGATTGCAAGTCAAAGTTCAGGACATTGTCAACTTTTAAGCTTTTCCACACATGCCTTATCTTGCTCGTTATCTATCATTGTTTCCTTTTTATGTTCCTTCGTTACATGCATTGTGCTTTCAATTATGGGTTTGTCCCGCTTGTGGAAATTGAATTTGGGACATCCTAATAATTAACTTGTGGGGTTGGTACAATGTAAAGTGAGCCTTTTTTGGAATGTAGTAATGTATAGAAATGTGTTTCTATTGGTCAGAATTTGCTGCAGTGGGTGTCCATTTGTAATGTGAATATTGTTTATAAATACTGATGTCTTGCTCTACAAAATTGAGCAGTTTCTTGAGTTGTACACCGTGTTGTGTTGCTGGGATTACTGCTACTAGCTGCAGCTAATAAATTTGATCTCTGACGCCACCTAGAAGTATTCCGTGTCTCTGTTTGCCAAGACAGGAGAACCCGAAGACTTTGGGCGTGTCCCTGGCGCCGCTGGGTTTTCAAAACCCGGTTCTTCAATCGGCCACGCCTAGGATGGAAATAGATGGCGGCGGTGGGGGAGACAGCTGGCAACGAGCACCAGGTCCCAGCAGGAAAGAAAGCAGTGACAATAAACCCACCAGAGCGCAGTGAGTAGCCTCCTTTGTAAGGCAGTAATTCACAAACAGGGCTCCCTTTCATGTCAGAAATAATACTATCTATTCCGAAAGAAAGAATAACACCAAGGACCTGATTCACAAATGTAAGTAACACATCTGAGTAAGCTTATACTTTGTAGTAAGCTTAATACTTTTGGTTTCCAAAAACTCAGAGTATACCTTTACCAAAAAAGTGTTGGTTACATGTCTCCATCCCAAGAGTAAGGCAGTTGGACTACTCTTGCGTGGGTGATATCCCTCCCCAAATCCCTCACTGACCCTCCCTAATCCCCTTTTACTTCCTGTTAATTCCATTCCCTTTAGGAATGTATGCCCATTTTCCCTCCACTCCTCTGTGCCGCTCCTACATTTACGATTAAAATCTATACTTACATTTGAGGAGAGTCAACAGACCGGTAGAAAACTCCACACATGTAAGTATAGGCAAAACTATATAAATGGTATTAATATAGGGCTTACTTCCCCTGAGGTGGCACTAAGTGCTTAGCAGCAAATTACAATGCTACTCCAGAACCAAGATTAGAGTTTAATAGTTAGTCATTCTTTCTCTTTCTTTGCATCAGTTGTGTTAGGCGTATGCACTTATTTTCTTGTGTGTTTTCTGAAGTTTAGGTAGAGATTATTTTTTTTACGGATTTTATATAGCGCAAATATAGCCCGAAGATATTGGGTATCTAGCAGAGGCCGCCGAGGCCCACAAGGAACGAAACCGGTTGGCGCTGGTTAGCACCACCAGGAAAGGCTGCGTGGCGAAGAGTGCCCGAGGCCCTCCCCCCTCCCCAAGGACAAAGGGAAGGGGGGATATAAGGTGCGCTTACTGGGCTCGTGCCTGGGAGGTACATTTCACCGATTGGATTTTTGATTGGCATTTCGAATTTCGATGGATTGATTTTCAGACTTGTGATGGATTTGGGTTCTTTGATTGATACCGGATTCGGATCGGAGATCGGAGATGGCGCACGTCGGAGCTGCGTTGCAGCCGGAATGCCAGACATCTTGATGGGCAGCTGACTTGTTGATTCGGACATCGGAGCTGCGTCCCGGCTGCCATTTGCTTCCGGATTCCGATCGAGACGGCCCCCAGAGTACCCGATTTGACCAAAGGATCTGCCGGAGCCGATGACTGCATCAGCTGATACCCCAGACACCTGGTAGGCGCCATTTCTGTCCTTTGGGATAGATCTGGCCTGTTTACATTGCTTGATCAGCTTTGTATTGAATTTCGGTCGGAGCTTTGCTCTGCTTAGTGCTTGTTGATTGTTATTCTTGCTCCTACTGACTGCAATTTGACTTGCTGAATTCTGCCTGACTGACTAAATTCCTTAGCTTGTTCCTGTGCCCTGATTGATTTTGCATTGCTGCACTGTGCACAATTAATTCCTACAACGTGATTTTAATAACAGCTAGCACCTTGTAATTGCGGCACTCTGCTCATTGAACCATTTCCACTGCCTTGATTGATTTTACTTTTCAGATTCCAATTTCACCTGCGCTCTGCTTGTTGAATCACTTCCGCTGCCTGTTTGATTTTACTTTTCAGATTCCAATTGCTCACCTGCGCTCTGCTCGTTGAATCTTTTCCGCTGCCTGATTGATTTGCTTGATTTATCTTGCACACCGACACCCGGCCCGGCCTGGCCCGCTCTGCCCTCTCTCCCACTCCTCTAAGGTGCTAGGCCTGCGTCCTCCTGGCTTGACCGGGGCCAGGCTGCGCGCCAAAGAGGGGAAGGAGAAGAGCCCAAACCCCTTAACCCCCCCCACCCCATCCAGCTGCATTAAATAACCACGGAGGCAGACGCCATGGCCCAACCCAGCGCCACCCCCGAAGGCAAAATGGAATGGCAGATTAAAATAAAGAGGGGGCGTGAATTGTGCCCAGACTCACCAGAGAAAGTAACAAAGCTTGCCCGCCCTCCCCCCGCAAGCAGCGAAATACCAACCTCAAACTGCTATCTGGCTCTCCAAGGTACCCAGGACGGTGACGCCCACCCTCAAGACCACACCGCTCCTGAACTCGAGACCTCCTCAGGTCCCACCAAGCGACTAAGGATCCCCCCTATCGTCCTGAAGAACCCAGCCACTCACAAGGTCCTAGTGGAGATGCTGTATGAACACTGCACCTCTCCCCACACGATGAAGCCCAGGCAAGACCACGCCAAGATTATGCTCTCCACCCCAGAATACTACAGTAGCGTGACCAGCATACTTACCGACCAGAAAATGGAGTATTACACCTTTCCAATGACCACTGCAAAAGCCCAGCCTTTTGTAATACGGGGGCTCCCAGCAAATGCATCACTTGAGCACATCACTGGGGACTTAGCTGAACGCGGGCTTCCAGTCAAAAATATCGCACAGATTACCTCTCCAGCAGACAAGAGCAAGAAATTTCCCCTCTTTGTCGTAACCCTGTCAGCAAGCCATGATGGGAAGCCAGCTGACCTCTCAGGAGTCACACGTCTCTGCAGCTGCATCGTCACCACTGAAGCACCTAGAGGGAAACGAGGACCAGTCATGTGCTACAACTGCCAGCGCTTGGGGCATACCTCTGCTTTCTGCCAACAGAAGCCAAAGTGCGTACGCTGTGGAGGCGAGCACACCTCTAGCCAATGCACAAGGAACCGAGAAACCGAACCAGCAAAATGTGCCAACTGCGCAGGACCACATCCAGCAAGCTACCGCGGCTGTTCCTACCTCCAGAAGGCAAAGAAGGAATGTCAACGCCAACCCCTCCAACCACAAAAGACTTCCCTACACTCAACAACGATGGACCAGGGGCAAAGGAAGACTTACAAACCCTCATTTGCACACAGGATCCCAAATGTTAATCCAACCAACAGCCGTAGCAGCGCACGCATGGATGGAAGATCATACACAGAAACAGCTAAACCCAAACAGGACAGCCCAGCACCAACAACCGCCCCAGCACCAACAACCGCCCCAGCACCAACGACCATCCCAGCACCAACAACCTCCCCAGTACCATCCTGTGAGATAGGCTCAGCCATCAACTGGCAGGAACTCATCGCGAAGATTGCAAAAACAGTTGCAGACATGAACATCCAACCAGTGGTGACAATGGTGGCGAATCTTATAGCCGGACTTTTCCAGGGCGAAGAAAACACCAGCAATGGCAGCAAAATCTAAAAGAAACTCCCTCTTCGTGATGTGGAATCCTAATGGCATTCAGAAGAAAACTGCAGAACTCCTGCACCTGATGGAAACCATGGACATGGGTATAGCGCTTATCTCCGAGACCCACCTCGAAGGAAGCCAGAAGCTCAACATAGCAAACCACAGGGTATACCGCACAGATCGCACCACTGGAGCCAAGGGCGGAGGAACAGCGGTGATCGTCAGCACAAAAGTGAAGCACCACGTAATCTCTCTACCACCAGTTGGGAGCATTGAAGCAACTGGCATACAGATCCAGACATCTGCAGGCCCGCTGCGGCTGATCCCCGCCTACTCACCCCCAGGCAAGCTAAGCCCAAAGGACCTGGATGCTTTATTGGACCCCAGCATCCCAACACTAATTGGAGGCAACCTTAATGCCAAGCACAAATGCTGGAACTCTCGGACAGGAAACAGGAAAGGACACGCCCTACTTGCCCATTCAAAGAAGGAGGACTTTCTAGTGGCAGGCCCGACTCAACCAACACACTATCCAGGCTCTGCACTGTATAACCCGGATGTTCTGGACATTGTGGTCATGAAGAATCTCTCCCAGTCTATGGATCTTGAAACCCTAACAGCGCTGACATCCGACCACAACCCTGTGTTGATCACAGTTGGAGACGAACTCGAAGACCAGCAACAGGGCATCAGGCACAACTTCAAGAAGGCGGACTGGTGCCTATACAGGAGATGCCTGGAGGAGACACTGGTCCCTGGTCCCCTGCGAAGCACTGAAGACATTGACCAGGCAATTCGCCACTTCACAGCTTCAATCCACGCAGCTATTGAGCGCAGCACTCCAGAGCAGAAACTGCAACGATTCTCAATCTAGGATCTCCCGAAGGGCATCAAGCAGTCAATAGTCAACAAGAACAGAGCCCGCAGAGAGTGGCAGAGGTAGGGCACCCCTGACCTGCTGAAGAAGTATAATGAACTGACAAGACAGCTGAAGATGCAAATAAGCCAGCACAGAGGCGAAAAATGGGAAGCAGCTACAGCTAACCTAAAGGACTCAGACAACTCTCTCTGGAGAATGACCCGTCGCCTGACTGGGAAGAAGGAACCAAACCCACCGATCCAAGGGACGACTCACCTGGCATGCAGCAACAGGGATAAGGCTGAGGTCTTCCCTGACAAGCTGGAGGCATCCTTCAGGCCCAACCAGGCAAGCAAACTGGCAACAGAAGTTGAGCAAGAGGTCGCCAAGCATCACCAGGAGCACCCACCAGAAACAGAAACTGCACACATTGAGGAATGCTCAATGGGCAAATTACTGGCCCTGGCAAAAACACTAAAAAACGGCAAGGCACCAGGGAAAGACAGAATAGTCAGCCAAGCCATCAAGATGCCCCCAGATACCGCAGTGCATCACCTTGCTGAGATATTTAACGCATGCATGCAGCACCAGTATTTCCCAAATGCCTGGAAAGAAGCCAGAGTCGTCGTATTCCCCAAGGCTGGGAAACCACTGCGAGATCCTGCAAACTACCGCCCCATAAGCCTGCTATCCGGCCTATCAAAACTCTTTGAAAAAGTTAACCTCGCCCGTCTCGTGGACTTCGCGACAAGCAACAACCTCCTTGCTAAAGAACAGTTTGGGTTCCGGAAAGACCACTCAACCAATCACCAACTCCTCAGAGTTGTGGACATCATCAGCCATGGATTCAACATCAACAAGTCCACCGGAGTAGTCTTTCCGGATGTAGCCAAAGCATTTGACCGAGTATGGCACGAGGGACTGCTTTACAGACTTATCAAGCTCCAGTTTCCCAGCTACCTGGTCAAGCTACTGTCCAGCTACCTGACAAAACGGACCTTTCACGTGGCGGTGCGAGAAGAATGCTCATCGCCACGCCCAATTCTTGCTGGAGTGCCTCAGGGATCAATCCTAGGACCATTCCTCTTCAACATATTCACAAACGACATCCCCATGGACCTAAAGAAGACTGATCTTGCCCTTTACGCAGATGATGTTGCAGTCATCTCTCAATCCTTCAGCGACAAAGAAGTGGCTAAGAACCTGGAGACATCGCTCTGCAGACTCTACGAATGGTACAGCGACTGGCAGATCACCTTGAACACAGGCAAAACCACTGCAACATTATTTACCAGGAAACAGAACAGGAAACACCCACAGATCCTCCTCATTGGGGACGAGGTCAAATGGGAAAACAGCAGCTCCTACCTGGGGGTGACTCGGGACTCTAAACTCAGCTGGAGAAACCACATAGAGAAGACCTGCCAGAAAGCAGCATCCAAACTGGCTGCATTATACCCACTCCTGAAGACTAAGTCGATGCCCATGCAGAGCAAGGTGCAAGTAATCACTGCAATAATTCGACCAACTATGACATACGCTTCACCAGTTTGGAGTGGGTGCCGCCCACAGTTTCGGAAGGACCTACAAAAACTACAGATTAAGGCCTTACGGATTGCAGCAGGTGCTCCCATGTTCACATGAACAGTAGACCTCCACAGAGACCTAGGCATCGAGATGTTGGACGACCATCTCCTCACACTCAACAGGACGTTCTACAATGGACTGGATCAAAAAGAAAACCCACTGATCAGGAAACTTGCAGACATCTCTACAAACCCATTTGACCGCTACCCGCGTCCCATTGAAGCGCTAACCTTGCGAAACTGAAACAGCAACGCAGCATCCAAAAACTCATCACTGCCTGAAGGCAAACGCCGGCAGATACGCAAAACTCACTGCTGCCCTGATGGCATAATAGCCTCGGCAAGCAACTAAAACCCGCTCACTGCCCGATGGCATAATAGCCGCGGCAGGCACCCAAACCTCAACACTAACAGAAGGTTCTAGATGGACAAAGACGAGACTCTCTGCGGAAACATACTGACAATCCTGCAAACACTACTGACCGCTACCCGCGGCCCATCACTGAGCTGACCATTTATTTATTTATTTTATTTAGAACGTTTTATATAGCGCGAACAAGATCCTTGCGGATATCAGAGCGCTTTACATAGGAAGTACAAGGGGGAGCATAGTCAGAACAGGTAATACAGTAAGAACACATAGTATGAATGATACAAAAAGTGGCTACAAAGCCAACCTGTATATGAGATGCAATGAAATAGCTTAGGATGGGAGATGGGATTGGGAGTGGTCACGTTGTGGGGGAGGGGAATTATAACAATGCATTACGAGTATTCAGAGTAAAGCTAGGAGTGGATTGCACTAGTAGGCAGACATTCTTTCACATATGAGGTAGTATTCCGTGCATCAAACATGATCAGAATATAGTTAAAAGTAAAAATGATACAAAATAGGCAGGCATTCTATCACAAGATGGTGTAGATAAGTAACTGAGCCAAGTGCTCAGCAGTTGTGATCAATCTAGGATGTGAAATTCGTATAGAGTGTTCAGAGAGTGACTAATCCAGGAAGTACGTCCCTGAGAGAGACCAGTCAAACATGTCCGCCAAGTAGGTGGGGTAGAGACATCAGTCCTTTGTTTGTTGCAGTTTCCCTTTTCCTTCATGCATGCAGGGGAGGTGGGGATATAGTCCTCTGTCTGTTGTTATTGCTTTCAGCATAGGGGGAGGAGTTTCACTTTCCATCAGAGCCCGCAATGCTCGAGCTATCTGGGAGGAATGCTGTGTGGGGGAGCCAAAGCAAAGAGCCACGTGGACAAAGGTACAGGGAAGGGTGGGAGGATTTACTGCTACAGGTTTATGGCTCCAGCCATTTTGAACCAAGGAGGTAGATTAACAGTTAATAGGCGGGAAGGAGACAAACAAGTACCTCAAGTCTCTGTGTGTCCGTAGTGTCTTTCAGCATCCCAACATTAATCCATAATGTGCCTCATTCCCTTACGATCTGCTCATATTTGTGAATTGGCTCTCAGGGCTCTCCTCAGCCTCTCCCCTGCTCGGCGGTGTCATGTCCATCGGGCGCATCCCAATCCTGAGCCCGTGACTTGTCTCCGGTGTTGCGGTGCGTGGGGGGGATGGGGGGGGGACCATGTGATACAACCCCAACTGTGACAAAGCGTCACACACCAATAAGACAACCTAAACAGCGACTACAAAATTGTAAATGAATATGGAGTAATTAGGCTACTGCCTCGGTATCTGTTACGATGACACTCTTACTAATCTGCTTTCACCCTTCCTGTTCCTGTCCCTCCCGCGCGGCGCTACATTTGCATACTTGTGACGTAGGTACCCTTCCCTCTTGTATTGTCCCTTTCATGTTTCCGTCCTGCCGCGCGACCCCATTAGCATACTTTACGTGAGATGGCGTGTAGGCTTATCTGACAGTTAATCCAGTTAAAGTGACAGTTGCAGCTGTCAATGAGTTTGAGCTAGTTACCGGAGCGCTGCCCGGTGTGTCGTATTTACAATCAATAAAGTAACCTCTTCAAGCATTCACTGTGTGTTACTTTACAAATTTGGCGACGAGGACGGCACGCCGGAGAACCCACCACGTGAGAAAATTTTAAAAAAAGAAGTCATCTTTAAACGTGCATGAGTTGAAGAAAATAAGCAGCCTCCGTGATTACCGGCACATTTTGAAATTTGAGTGAAGTGAAATAATTCCCTTGGACTTTATGCGTAGTGATTTTACCAGTGGTTTCTGAATGAAATATGGGCGTTTTGTGAATTTTAAAAGTACTGAAGAAAAGTAAGACCCAAGTTAAGAAAACTGGAATCTGCGCAAGTTCATGAGGTGAGCAGTTTAAGAAGAAAAAGGTGATTTGAGCGGAGCAGGGAACGATTTTAATCGCTGTCACCGCAATTTTGAAGTTGAAATGTGAGATGTGAGTGGAAGCAGAGAACAAAGCTGAAAATCTCTAAAACCGCGTTTGAAATTGATTTAAGCTGCATGCAAAGCGAGTTAAGTGTAATTCTCTTCGGATCCACAGCGCAAAACAAAGAGAAAACGTGGTATCTTTCTGCCGCTTTTTGGGAAAGACTAAAGGAAGAAATAAAAGACTAATTTAAAAGTGAACATCAAGCGGAGGAACAAGCGTGCCAATGATGAAAAATATTTGAATACATTTTGAAGTGAAGTAGAACATAAAGAAAGAGCAACTAAAGTATTGAGCCATGAGAAGAAACGAGAAATGATAAGGACCGCGTTGTGAATTTGAGGTAAATGTTGCACGCAAACAACGTGTGAAGAAAAATTCTCCTCACATCTCTAGTGTGCAACCAAAGATAACATCATAACACATAGTAAGTGAGATTTTACGGATCGTCTATGTGTGAATTTATGTAATCTTAATAATTGAACAGCAAGCGGCGGAAACCCACGTACATGTAAACAGCCAGAAAGTAAAAAGCCTGACCCTCATCAGCGCTAAGCGTAGAAACTGAAATACATCAGTGTACAAAGCATAATTATCTTACCTTTAAGCAGAGAATTCAGAAACGTGAGGTAAATAAAGCTAGAAGTTTCTGCGACGCTCAACGTGTGTTGCACTTCCCTCAGCTCTTTGGCGCCAAGGGGAGAGTGATGCTCTCCACGTTATAGCGCCACCTTATTGTTGAGTGCCGCAATTGCATCTTTAAAATAGAATTCCTTAATTAAAAAAAACAAGGATAATTTAAATTGAGGGGAACAGCGGAAAGAGTACTAAGATTGTATCCTTTAGTTTAACATCTGCAAACAGTAGGAAATAACCAGACTGATAATGGAAAAAAACATGATGAATAATTTACCGCCACTTGAGCCATTTATGAAAGGAGATGGTACATATTCTGCAGAATGGGAGGAGTGGAAGGAATATTTTAGCAATTACATATCCATTTTTGATGAGGAGGAAGAACCTTTAAAACCAGAGAAGAAGGTAGGAATATTGTTACACAGTTTAGGAGCCGGAGGTCGGAAAGTGTACAATAATTTAAAAAACAAATTCAATAAGGAAACAGACAGGAATGTATTCGAAAATGTCTTACACATTTTAGATGAACATTTTAAACAAGTTAAGAAAGGATATGCACAAGAGAACATGATATACAAAGAAGATGGTGATATCAAATTGGAAGTGAACAAATATGAAAATAAACATGAGTATACCATCAATATGGGTGGAGTAGATATTGACATTAAAGTTGACTCCGGGTCACAATATACAGTGGTAAGCAAAGGCATATGGAAGAATAAATTGGCTGTAACTCCAGGGAAAAATTGGGAAGAAGCAGACACGACCCTGGAAACATACACTGGTGAGAGCATTATCTTGATTGGATGTAGAGAGATGAAATTGAGTTACAGGAAAAGAAGTACATGGAGTAAAGTATATATTTCAGAAGATGAGTTCTCCGTACTAGGATGGAACGAGCAGATGAAATTGGGATTGGCACAAAAACCCTCAAATACAAACTCCACGGGTAGGCTGTCAATTGACAACAGAAGACAATTTACAAAAATGGAGATGTTAAAGAAAAGAACTCTACCATCTATGGCATGTGTCGAATGGACAAGGGCTGTTGAGTGGAATGAGTGGATCAGTGAGGCAGAAGTTGACAAATTCAAAAGGAATCTAAAAACGTCCATTGGAAAAGATGTTGAAGAGAATATAAGTAAATGCTTCAATGGTAAGACAAGTGAGGAGGATGGTGTGGAATTTGACGAGCTGGTTTGTAAGGGAACATGTGTGGAAACACTAACCACGAGGGCAGAGAAGGCCTTTTGTAAGTATACTCGCCTCAAGGATGAGAAGGCGGGGCGCTCTACTGCACTGGCTGAGCCCAAACCAATGACAAGGGAGGAGTGCGTTGATGACATTGACTTAGTAGGAGTAGATAGCCAGAGTCAGATTGAATTAAAGTGTAATAAGTACGGAGAGTACTGGGACTGGTTATATAGCGAGGTGTTGGATAAGGAAAGAGAGAAGACGCAGAATAGCCCACCATGTTCACATTCCAAAGTTTCTTTAGGAAGGAACAGGTTACTTACAGAAGGCAGGAGAAAATATGTGTTGAGGGACACAGAAGACTCAACCACATTCCCTAGTAGAATTCGCGTGGAGGAATCTGAAGTAAGACCAGTCCTTGTTGTGGCAAGTAAAGTTGAATCTACAAAAAATTCTGGTGCAGAGTACAACGTGAGAATGGATGTTAGACCCAATGCTGATCAGGATGGTGAGAAGGAAACTGGTCGTATCAGTAGGGGAAGACACAGTGCAACATGGTTCAGGAAATTTCCAAAGAAAAAGGATCCTAAGGCTGTTGCCACTCTCCTAGGAAAAGAAGGGGAACATGTAAATGTGGACTAAAGAGCTATAGAGAAACGTATTGCAGAGGCTAGTGGCACACTTTGGAATTAGAGGAAGAGTGACAAGGCATCCAAATCCATGCAATGCTCACATGAGGAAGCATACTTAGGGAGTGACTATTTACATTTTGGAAGTCCATTTCAGCACAAGTTAGTGTTTTCGTGGACTCAACCACAAACGTTATGTAGTTCATTCATTCACGTTGGGTAATGTCTAAACTTGGTTGGCGCACATGAACAAATCAACTGCTTAGCGGCGACAACTTCTTGTGAATTGGTTATGGGTGAGACCACATGTTTTGTGTTTGGATTTAATGCAGATTATGACTACGTGGGATAATCATTCATCCGTGACGACTTGGCCGCATTGTGAACAGACTTTTGCAGTGCTAGAACTTTGTTCACAATTTATATATGTGTTCCTAATTTCTCTTCTTTCTCTTCCTTCGGAAGGAGATGTGTTACGATGACACTCTTACTAATCTGCTTTCACCCTTCCTGTTCCTGTCCCTCCCGCGCGGCGCTACATTTGCATACTTGTGACGTAGGTACCCTTCCCTCTTGTATTGTCCCTTTCATGTTTCCGTCCTGCCGCGCGACCCCATTAGCATACTTTACGTGAGATGGCGTGTAGGCTTATCTGACAGTTAATCCAGTTAAAGTGACAGTTGCAGCTGTCAATGAGTTTGAGCTAGTTACCGGAGCGCTGCCCGGTGTGTCGTATTTACAATCAATAAAGTAACCTCTTCAAGCATTCACTGTGTGTTACTTTACAGTATCCAAAATCTCACCACGGTCATAAGGTATCTGACAGGAGAAGACAAAAATCAGGAAAGGCAGCTCACCTTTTTTACCAGGGAGCTGGGGGAGCGGCACCCACAAATTTCGAGTGCTGGCGAGCAGCACGGGAAGAACTCTGGAAGCAGCTCCGCTCCTATCGTGACGGTACGGTGCCGGCCGATGTTTGCCCAGTGCCGGTTTTAATTTTAACCAGGCTCTCTGGGTCTAGGATGCCCAACGCCCAGTCCCACGATCACGTCCCTCTGTGCTTCCCCCTACGGGGCCCCACCAGCGGAGGACCGCCACAGTGTTGGGGGCTACGCGACTCTGGCTGGCTCAGCGGTACCATCGAAGGAAACGCAGAAAAGTGACAAAGCAGTCATGGAGGGAAGGGCTCATCTGTCCAGATACAATTTTGCATGTGCTAGGCAATGCCGCACTGGACAAATGCACCTGCTCCAGGGGCCTTTGTTCGACCGAAAGGCCACTGGTTCGTATCCCCGTAGGGCTGTTCAGCCCATCAACCGGCTGGGGTCGATACCACGAAGCTGCGAGTGACACGGGGATGACCACGCTCCCCCACGCAGAGAAAGAGGATGAAGTGTTGGTTTCAACTGAGAGCAGGCCGGTGCCAGCAGCAGTAGGTACAGCGCTGCACCTTCCTATATCCACTCGCACAGAGGCCTCAGCGAGAACCGGGAGGGGGAACTAACGTCCAGAGTGCGAGGCAGCATGAGAGCAGAAGACGGTGAAGATGGGCCAACCGTGACCACGAGGGGAAGAACCAACTGTCCTGGCGGGAACACGGCGCTTCCCCCCCTGTTCAAGGGCAATGGTAAGGGCTCATTAAGTGTATACTGGTAGCAGAATACCTGCGCATCCCTTGTTGCGGCAGCCAGCAGTAGCTGGATAGATAAACTGCATAAAAAGGGTAATGTGTTTTAAGCCATAAAGTCACAGACTTGAAACAGGGAGGGGAGATGAGGGGTTACAGCCAGAGCAGCTGGGTCTAAGGCAGGCCCGCAGCTGCACGTTAGAAACCGGAAATATGCATATTTGGCGGCAGAATGATGGCGTTTTGGGATAACTAGTCAAATATGCAGTACTGGGATAGCGATGTGCTAGTGGTGCCCGCAGAGCAAAGGTTTCCCCTACGAACAATCCAGTGTGATATGCAGAAAAGGGTGAATGTTCACGGAATAATTCCGGGCTAACACCGTCATTCACAAGCGCACAGTGCCGGAATGGCGTATTCGCTTAAAGCACCTCATTGGGGCAACGTGTCTATGGTGTTTGAGACTGGTATAAGCATTTATTTTACTTCGCAAAATATTGGTTGGTTGGTTGATAGCTTTATTTCGATATGCAGATATCATAAAAGCATTACATAGATATATAAAACAGCACATCATAAGAAAAAGACTATTTCAAGTTAAAAACAGGTAAAAAAGAGAGTGCCATAGAATAAATTAATTAAAAAGGGATTAAATTGGGATGGAAAGTCTTTTTAAGCGAATCAACCATGCCCATTTTAAAAATTTGGAAACACCACAGACTATGGGTGAGGAAGTGTCAGTTAATAAAATGCGAAGTGCCACCATGTGCTGGCGAGTTCCCAATTGTCTGCAAAGAGGTTTGAGCCAACGTCTTCTTGGGCGGGAATAATCGGGGCACTCAAAAAGGAAATGTGCCACCGTTTCGGGCCTATTGGAACAGAGGGCACAATGGGGTGATACCTGCGCATGCATGTTCCATCTAGAGAGCAGGTCTCCGAAGGGTAAGGTACCCACTCTGAATTTGATGTAAAGTGCCCGATCTACTGGTATTGTAATCAAATCCAGATAGGGCTCGAAGGCAACCACGTCTTTGATTTTCAAGTACGCTGCGGTGGAGTTGCAGTGACGTGGATTGCTGATCAGTTGGGCAGAGACCCACTCCCAATATAGTTTTTTTAGGGTTGCCTTCGGTGGGGCAGATTTTGTAATCCAACAGGACCCCAAACCCAGTTCCCCCAAAAGGTTTTTGATGTCGCTTAGCCATTTGATTTTATGCCAACCATCCATTCCCATCACCTCTGACAGCCCATCCGCATAAGTTTTCAGTTCGGGGACCCTCCACAGACGTGCCCATAAAAGGAGGGGCCGGAGGCGAGCCTGGTCCTTGATCGGTTTGCATCCCGCATCCAAAAGCACCGGGACTGTTGGGGTACTCAGAGGGATAGCCAGAAGATCCTTCAAAAATGTGTTCTCTGCCTTGGATAGGGCCTCCGAGTTTCCAAGGCCCCATAACTCAGCCCCATATAGTGATGCAGTGACAGCTCTGGCTTTGTATATGTCAATTACTGGAGCTACACATTGCTTAGATGAGTTGTGATACTCCCTTAACAGAGCTCCCCCCACCCTTTTGTGGCTAAGGGTCATTTTATTGATGTTGGGTGACCAGCTCATGGCATCGCTCATGCGAATTCCCAAATAATCAAATTCAGAGACTCTCTCAAGAGGAACAGAGTTCAGGACTGGAGGACGACCAAGTTTCCGTGGAGGATGCATGATCAGGTATTTCGTTTTGTCCACATTGATGACCAGCCCTCTTTTTGTGCAAAAGTCCTGAAAGCGGTACAAAAGCTTCTGTAGACCCTGGGGAGTCTTTGAGATGAGGAGGGTGTCGTTGGCAAACAACAGGGTTGGAATCCTCACGCCCCCCAACGATGGTGCATCTGCTGGTTCGTCAAGCAGGTGCTCTACCACACCATTTACCTACAGAGAGAATAGTGTGGGAGCTAATATGCATCCCTGCCGGACGTCCCTGTGGACCGGAATCCTGTCTGTCTTTTCTCCATTCTGGCCCCATCGCACCTGTGCGTAGTTGTCGTTGTGTAATTTGATATGGAGCAACAGAATGTAGGGGGGCAGCCCAAGACCCTGCATAACCCTCCAAAGTTCCTCCCTAGGAACCAGGTCAAAGGCAGTCTTTAAGTCAATAAAGGCCAAATAGAGACTGCCTTTGCCCAGCTCCACCACCTTCCAATGTAGAAGCATGAGTCCGAACACTTGCTCGATAGTTCCCGTGCCAGAACGAAAGCCTGCCTGAAAGTCAGACAATATGTGGTTTTTGTCCACCCAATGAAGAATCCTTCCCAGGATCGCCTTTCCCGCCACCTTCTGGGTTGAGTCTATGAGGCTTATCGGCCTGTAGTTCCCTGGTTGATCCCGACAGCCCTTTTTAAAGATTGGGACAACCTCTGCCCCTTTCCATGACTCAGGGACAACACTCCCTCTAGGATGGCGTTCAGGAGAGCAGAAATCAGTTTGCCCCATTCACTCGGTTAGGCTCGAAGTAGATCCCCAGGAAGCCCATCAGGGCCAGCTGCTTTCAGGGGTACCAAGGATTTAATAACATTCGTGACCTCCCGTACCATAAAGGGGTCGGTGGCTCTATCTAATGAGACTGGGGGAAGGGAAAATGGCTCGTTAAGAGGCCCTTCTACTAATGAGTATAGTGCCCTGACGTGGTTGAACCACGTCTGGGCTGAAATCGTGCAAGTCCTCAGAGTGTCATCAGGACGATTCCTACTACCCACCAAGTTCCAAAAACCCTTAGCGTCCTTTCCTCGACTAGCGGCCAAAAGATCCTGCCAAAAGTTATCCTCCCACTCCTTTTTTGCGGTTTTCATGCAATGGGAATAAAACTTCCTGGCCTCCCTAGTTCTTATTTGGGACTTAGATTTCACAGCTTCAATTAGCAGTGTCTAAGAATCGCTCCATTTGTGGTTGAACCAACCCTGTCTTTTCCCTGGACGTGACTTAGCCCCAGTGTGTCTGGTTTGGACAATGAAGAAGTTACTTATTGCCAGGGACAGATCACAGAACGTGCCAGAGACCTCCGCTGGCCCTCCCTCAGGGGAATCCAGGTTGTCTAGGACTGCGGCTAGGATCTGCGTTATGATGGACACCTTCTCAGCCGAGAGTGTGAGCTTAGCCCACTTCAGTCGTCTGCCAGAGTTCGAGACAACTGATTCACCGGGTACAATGGTGCATAAAAACGGACCCCTATGCCCTCCAGCCACCAAGGAGTCAAGGCAAGGGAGAGCAGGTTGTGATCGCTCTCGACGGACGATATAATTTCCATGTCTCTCACCGCGCTCCATAGGTGGACGTCAAGCAGAATGTAATCAATTCTTGACGTGTGGTTAGGCCTATTAAACGTATGGACTCCCGGTTTGTCAGATCTTGTCCTACGTTAAGGGCCCTCAGGTCGAACTCCATAGTGAGAGAATTAATCTGGAGTGCCACTTCCGTCCATCTCTTAATTGGAGTTAACTCTAGAGCCGGTATCCCTCTCCTTTGGTCTTCTTCCTCCTGTTCAAGGGTGACTTCCGAGCCAAGGGGCTCGAATGTACAGTTGAAATCCCCCGCGACCAGGGTACATAATTTGTAAGCAAGCTCTCTAAGAGAGTTAGGGTGGACGATTGTCTGCCTCCCTTCGTGTCCCGAACATAGATGTTGTAGATGTTTAGAACGACACAATCCCTGGAATTTTGTAGGGTAATATTGAGGAGATCGGGACAGTTAGTTTGGTGCTCCTCTACCCTACAATTAAGGGAAGAGGCCACCCAAATAAGGAGGCCTCCCGAGGGACGTCCCCTGCCTGATTCCGGGTAGACAGCAGGTATAAAGTGGGATGAATATCCCGCCTTGTGGGTGGGCTCCCTGCTCCATGTCTCCTGGAACATGCAGATGGAATATTCCTCCACAAGGGCATTCCAGTCGGGCAGAGCCAACTTCTTATCTAGTCCAGCCACATTCCAGCTGAAAACCCTAAGAGGTGGGTCCGTTACAGCTGCAGCACTGCTGGACGCGACAGTGCCGACCATGTCTGCCTCGACCGGAATAGGAGGGCCACCATCGTCTCCATTAATGTCCCCCCTCACCAGGTTCCCGTCCAACCATTGGGGCAACGTGCTTTCCTGAAGGGGAGGGTGGACTAATCAACGTTCGGGAGAGATGGCGAGCCCCACCAGATGTAAGATCCCCCCAATGCTCCCCGAAGGAATCAGCAAGTCAATACCCCGTAGGACCCCATCCCAACCAGGGCCATACCGCATGCGGCTGGAACTGGGGTATCATTGGGTACCGTTGGCTACCAGTGTTGTTTTGGCAGGTATCCACAAGGGATGGGCCAGGGTAGTTCGTAACTTGCTGTGGGTAGAAGTATGATAAGTCCACCACGTCAATGCCTGATCCACCCGCAACCTGATTGAAATTGCAGATTGCGTGGGCAACTCTAGTGTCTTTGAAGTTAACAACCACGCAATCGCCTTCAAATGATTTCTTGCCCTGTCCTACCTAACCTACCCTACGCACTCCAAGAATTAACCCATCCACACCCCTAGGTAGAGGTTTGTTGGCTTTTAACCAGTGCATGGATTTGTTCTTTAGGGCCTGGTGGGTTTCCAACTGGGCATCCTTCAGAATGGGGACATTAATAAGGACAGCAACATAAGGGTGACACTCAGGGGGGAGATTTACTGGCAGACATTTTGGGGCCGCCTTCTGCGGTATAACCGCTGAGGAAGCAGCTGCCAAGTGGCTCGTTGCTGATTTTGCCTTTGCAACTGGGCCAACTCCCCTAGCATCAACTATTGGCTGAGCCGGTCGTTTTGGCTTAGGTTGGGCCCCACCCGCTTGCAGCTTCATTTGGCCTGGTTTAGTTTTTGCATTTTTTGGTAACTGGGGGGTGCTAGCGTGGACCTGGGCAGTATGAGTAGTAGTTCCCGGTTTAACGGTAGCAGGGATCACAGAGACAGTTGTCAAGTCCTTTCCCACTGCTGTAGTGATTACAGACTAAGCATGGGCGGAAAATCCGTTCCGCTAGCGGATTTTGCGGATTTTCGGTAAAATCGCAATCCGCGAACGCTCGCGAATTTACCGAAAATCCGCAAATTCGCACGCAGCGGATTTTTTTTTCTTGATGATACAATTTTGCGGCGTGCGGTGTAAGATAGCAATTGCGAACATGTAGGTGCGGCGGGCAGCAATAATCTCGCACTCGGGAAATTACAAAAATTGCAAATCTGCACAAGAAATCTACTAGCAAGCAGCATAGACCTTCTGAAAATGATGATTTTTATCAGAATAACTCCTCAGGTTGACATTTGCCTGCACTTTTTTAGATTTGAGGCCTTTTGACTTTCTTTGGATCACTTTTGGATTAGAAATCAACTTTCTCAAGTAAGCTTGTTTGGGGCATTACAGTTGCTGTAATGCTGTTCTGCAGAAAAACGAGTTTTGCAAAAGTGAAAGCATTCAGCAGGTTCAAAAGTTCAAACTCATCATTAGTAACCATTCCCTGTAGTGCTTCCCGACAAGGGCCCCTCCAGAGTTCAGTTGCTAGTTGCAACAATTGTATGACCCTGCTCTGACCCTCACAGCAGGCTCATAGAATAGCTACAAGTAGGCCACAAAGGTCCTGGAAAAAAAATTGCACTGCAACAGAAAGCAAATTACAGATAAGGAAGCAGGTGCCAGACTGGAATTTTAAAACAGTGACACATTAATAAATCAACCCCAAATTAATTCATGTCAGTTGAAGCAGGGCAGGTGTGCTTGCTTGTTCCCCCCATAATCTACAGTGATGACGAACCAGAGGGTGGCATTGATGTACCAGAGGGTGGCATGGGTGAAACAGAGGGTGGCAGGGATGAAACAGAGGGTGCTGGGAACCTGTGATGATGAACCAGACGTAGAAACAACATAATTGCGACCGTTGCGAGCCGACATGTAAGTTCACAATTGCGAACTGGTACAAAACCCTAGCGAACTGGCAGAAATCCTTGCGAACTGGCAGAAATCCTTGCGAACACACACAAAAAAATCCGCAAATTCGCAAGAATTCGCGGATTTTGCAGATTGCGAGTTCGCAAATTCGCAAAATTCGCGAACGCCAGATTTGCAAAATTCGCCCATGCTTATTACAGACGTTAACGGGGGTATTGCCTGAGTTGAGCCGACTGTAGCCCCCTTTCCATCATTCCCACCCATGCTGTCCTCTCTAGCTCTGGACTAGAGTTTGATAAGGGTTTTCAAGGAAAAACAAGTTATCTAGGGTAGTCTGCTCAAACCTATCTATCCTTTCCCCCAAACCCTTAACTTGATCA
The DNA here is from genome assembly GCF_964263255.1 of Lissotriton vulgaris. Taxonomy (NCBI): domain Eukaryota; kingdom Metazoa; phylum Chordata; class Amphibia; order Caudata; family Salamandridae; genus Lissotriton; species Lissotriton vulgaris. Next base: position 1,111,180 of record NW_028250319.1, on the reverse strand, counting down.
ATAAGGGGGACCAGTAGGGACTTAACCAGGTTCTCTAGAAGCTTTAGGGAAGGCCATTCCTGTGATGCTGCTGATGAGGCAGTGGGGATAGGGAGTGCCTGCACTGCCTCGACCGCAGCTACCGAAGGAACATGTCTTCCTTCTGGATCAGGGATCTGCGTAACAGGACCGCAACTATTTATTAGACCGGGGCCTCTTGGCGCTTGCTTCCTCGGACGCTTGTGAAGAGATGTAAAGCTGCCCTTCCGAGTGTTCGCAGCCCTTTTCCTTTTGATGTGAAGGAGTAATTGGCAGTCCTGGCCTGTGGGAGGGCTTGGCTGCACAGGGGAACATGGTCCCGTGACTGCAGGACTCAGACTAGGGGGCAATGATTGTACTACCAAATTTTCCAGCCTATCAATACTTGCCCCTATTGCAGCAAGCCGTGGCTGCTCGGACACGATCCTAGGGGGAGGGGAAGTGGGATGGATGGAGGATGGAGACAGGGCCTGTGCCACCGCTCCTAACGAGAAGCGTCTCGCCGGAAAAAGATCTTGTGAGAGGCGGTGCTCTGTCATTACAATCTCTTTTTCTATAACAGCGGCTACTCTAGTGATGAATTTGTCCATCGTACCTATCGTAGTGCTCCCTGCAGCCCCCCCCTCCCCCACCCCTCAATGCTTTCCCTGAGCGGGTAGACATTAGGGCAGCTGAACCCCCTACCAAAAGGCAACTGAGTTTATCTCAGAAGATAGCAGGTGACAGGGGGTGACAGGGGGGTGGCCCAGCCCAGCCTCTGACAGCCCCTGACTGCCACAGACTGCCCGCCCTTTGCCCGGGCTTCGCTATGCGTCCCGCTGAGCGCCAGGCGAGCTGTTAAATAAGGGGCGTTGCAGGTGGTGGGGCATGTCTCTCTGGGGGTCTTGAGAGTCCCTGCTATCACACGCCCTTGCTGTTCATCGATTCCTCCTCCCAGCGACTCCGACTGCCCAAGCAGCCTCCGCCCCTCGCTGCCAACCGCGAAGGTACACCCGCGAAGCGGGTGCGGCGAGCAGCGGCGGAAAGCAGCGGTATCCAGAGGGATAGAGGGCAGGCAACTCCGAGAGTCCTCCAGTAACACCCAGGAAGCGGTCAGCGTTTGTGGCGTCCCAATATACAAAATATTACGAACAAACATTTATCTCCCCTAATTTAATGAGTAATGTAAATACAGTGCTCATGTAGAGCGCACCTATACTTTTGGAGACCATAACTTAAAATCACGCAGTACGGCGAATTTTCGTCCTCGGGAATCAGAGTGCGTATTGCGATGAATGCAAAAACAGCACAGAGGTGTGGCTTAATTCCTAAGGCAGCCGCCTTCGAAGTCTGAGACCCAAGTGGGAGTCTCGGAGCCTGCCCAACACATCCTGTAAGCCTGGACAAATCACATTATTCCCCATGCAATAAAATGAAGGCGTCCTTGCTGTGAGGCAGCATGGGTGTGTGGAAGGCGCCCTAATAGCTTTGAGTCGTGATTTTGCTATATAAAAGGACCAGAAAATAAATAAACGATACAAGAAAAGTTCGCAGTCAGGAGTGGCGTCTCCCACTGTCTAATCAGGGGCGATCAAGCGATGCACCATCTGGCAGGAAGTAGTAGCAACCAGAAGAATCCATAAGTGTTTTTTCTTTCACCTCCGCGCTTCCCAACTTTATGGCGCCCGTAACGGAGTGACTTTCCAGTCGGTATTGTCCAGGCTCTCAGAGAGGGAGGACAGTGCTGAAGTGCTTCGCCCCGCGCATAACAAAAAGGTATACTGGTATACTGTAGCTTGTGCTGGCGCAGAGCGCTTTTATACCATTGCGCATTATGGACATCCTTCAAAATCCTCGATGTCTTGCATCAACTTATCCAGGCCATCGAAAAAGAGGAGTGTATTTGAACCGAGCAGATCCCTGGGAACATCTATCACGTTTTTTTTTACATTTTGATTCTATGAGTTCCCTCACATTCCGTGGCTCTGAAAAAGAACTTAGCTCGCTAAGTGTGAAATAGAAAACATATTTGTAGACTATGTCCCTTTTCCCATTCTTCCAATCCAGTTCAACTTCCTCACAAAGACATGTTTTCACCATCCCAGCATCTCCCAAAATCAACATCCGTTCTGATGTTAGACTTCCCTTCTGGGCTGTGAACAGTTCTCGTGAAGTGAGGGCGCCCCCGACAGCCTCCTGAAAATCACCCGTGATGTCTGTGCACAGGTCAGCCGTGAGTAGAACCATTAGCTTCCTTTCTAAACAGTGATCCTCCCCCGGGACTCCTTTTCCTATTTCGCTGCTGGATTGTTGTCTTTGACAGACTTTTCTCTTGAACCGCTGATTCGAATCTGATTCCAAGCCACGCTAGAAAGCGCCACACCCTGGCAAGACAGCACAAGTGTCCCGGTGGCAGTGCTAGACTATTCTCTTTAAGATGCGCCACCCGGCCAACTACGCCTTGACGCCTTCTGGTAAAGTTGCGCAATACAAATTCCTATTCATTCATTCAATCAATCAATCAATCAGGAGTTTGTTAAAGCGCGACTACTCACCCGTAAGGGTCTCAAGGCGCTAGGGGCGGGGCAGGTTCCATTCCATCAAGGTGGGGGTCTGTCGAAGAGCCAGGGTTTGAGGTTTCTTGCGAAGATGGGGTGCGATGTTGTCTGTCTGAGATGGAGCGGAAGGGCGTTCCATGCTTTGGCCGCGAGGAAGGAGAAAGAGCGGCCTCCCGATCTGGTTTTTCTGGTGCGGGGGACCACGGCGTAGGAAAGCTGGGCTGATCGTAGGGTCCTTTGGGGTGCGTGGAATTTGAGCCGGCTGTTCAGGTATGCTGGTCCAGTGCCGTGGAGGGCCTTGTGTGCGTGGGTGAGCATCTTAAAGGTAATTCTCGCCTCGACGGGGAGCCAGTGGAGTGTGCGCAGGTGCTGGGAGATGTGGCAGTGTTTTGGCAGGTTGAGGACCAGTCTTGTGGCAGGGTTCTGGATGTTCTGTAGCTTGCGGATGAGGTTTTTGTTTATTCCAGCGTAGAGTGCGTTGCCGTAGTCGAGTCTGCTGGTGACCAGGGCATGAGTGACTGTCTTTCGGTGTTCGAGGGGGATCCATTTGAAGGTCTTACGAAGGAGGCAGAGGGTGTGGAAGCAAGAAGATGAGACAGAGTTGATCTGGCGGTCCATTTTGAGCTCGGAGTCCATGATGATTCCCAGGTTGCGTGCGTGGTCTGTGGGGGTTGGCGGGTAAATAGATGAGCAGCACAGGGGATAAGCGGGTTCTCCTTGGAGGCTGAGGTCATAGGTTCGAGCCCAGCCTCATTAGGAGGAATGAGCATTGGTAATAAAAAAAAAAAAGAAAAAGATACACTTTGTGGCCCAATGACCTCCCACGAAATAAATACTATAACAAAGGGACAAGATGTAGATTCAGAAACATCCTGCAGTTCAGGAAGAAGCTGCCAGACCTTCAGCACGGATGGGTAGAAAGGAAAGGTATTACAGACAAAAGTGCACTCAACTGGTTGATTGATAGACGTGTGGAAGTTTATATCCGACTCAAGAACAAATAGTAGAGAGGGGGAAGTCTCTGCCCAAGTGCGCTCAGGAGTCCTCAGGCAGAAAGACAGAGCTATGCAATTCTTCAAGGGCTCAACACGTCATCTCTTGGTGCAAAACAACAAAGTCGCGTTTGGCAGAGCTGTAAACGCGTACACAACCAACCAAGTGGAACGCACCGGCTGGCACGTGATAGAGGGATCTCTGTGCCTAAGCCAAGCCTCTGAGTACAGGAAATCAGTGGATGAGCCTCGAAAGGCTGAGGCATTGGTTCGAGCCCGGCCTCATAATGAAGATGGGACAGTGGTATTCAATGAGGTGCATGTGCTCTTAGCAGGGGCAATATGCCTCCCCCGGTGACCCGAGGAGTGATACCAAACAGCAAGCTCTATGGGTAGACTGGGAAAACGCCTGCAGTCTCACCAGTTGAGCAGGAAAAGACAATATCCTGGTGTTAGCTGGGTAACAATAACCATCTGTTATGCAGCGCCGACGCCCCCGTTGGTTGGGTAGTTCAAGAATCAGAACATTGAATGGGAACAAAAACATCTGTTATGCAGCACTAGCGTCCCCTGTGGGTTCGGTATTTCAAGAGGGGAGGACAAAGTCAGTTTCCCGGGGCCGGCTTCCCGAGGACTGGGGCTGAGAACACCCCCTGGGTCTTCCAGGCTACTAGAGGGAACAGCGGTGGCGAGAACTGCGCCAAGGGGCAGGTGAGAAGGGAAGTGATGCTTAAAAATAAATAAATAAATAACTAAAGGATATAGATAAATAAAGAAACAAATACATTAATAAAATAAAATGAAACGGAAAGAGCAGCGTAGTAGACAGACAGGCACGCCCCTTGTTTAGCCGGCCTCCCAGACAGGAACAGACCAGTACTTACTGGGGGAGCCTGCCAGGAACAGGGATGAAGTAGAAGCAGTATTTAAACAATGTATGTTGTACCACGCCTCCACGAATGGTATCTGACTATCTCCCAATTTTGTTTTGATTGCACGGATGACCCATGGCGAGAGGAGACGGTACCGTAAGACTCTGAGCAGGACACAAGCATGGCACGCTAGAATGACCAGGACGGAGCAGAGCACATCATGGCATTTGGGGGAAGATTGCCATCAGACCTTACCAGATGTCAGCCTCCCAGAAGAAACAGCAAGAGGTGGGTGTCCTGGAGCTCAAGGGGTACAACAGCAGAGCAGCGGAGGTGCAAATAGACAACACAGGGTAGGGGGAGCCACAGGAAGACAGAAGCCTCCCTGGTGGCTTGGCGGAAATAAAAGGTTATTGGTTTGGCTATAAAGACAGCTGCCAACAGTATATTTTGTTGTTGTTGGTGTTTTTCTATTGTTTCTCTCATTAAAAGTATAAAGTTAGTAAACTACATGTATAAAATTGAAGTAATGGAGTAGAGGGATCATGCAACAATTTCTTATCCCAAGTAACATGATGCTATTGAGGTTTTTCTTGTCCTTAGAGGTATACGGGCCTTATTATGGGGCTAGCATTATGAGAATGTGTTGACATTGATTTAACTTCAAGCACTCATAATAGACCTCATATATTGTTCTAACTGTGTGTGTATATATATTTATTATAGGGAGATCTTACTGACCCCAGTATGGTGACAGATAAACAACAAGTCTTGATAAAGGTGGTTATTATCATTAGAACCCACCGAAACATGTCGACGCCTTTTCTCGTACAATTCAAGACTCTGACATCGATGTTGACATACACATGCTGCAGTAGCAAAATATTGATGGAAAACATAACGGAGTCCATATGTACAACCTGCATTTAACAATTTTTATGTTTTACTCCTTCTGTCCTTAGCTTCAATTGTGCAGGTCATAATTGATTGTCTTGTTTTGTTTTATGTATTTTAGATTAGGGCACTAGATTAGTTAGCCCAATTATATTGTTTTTATTTACAATGTATTCATATTAAATTATTTTTTAATGTGACACATTCTTGGTGGTATGTATGATTGTATTGTTTGCATTTGGAGGTATGTTAATGTGAACCTGTTCTTTAATTGACTCAAGGGAACCTTTGAAATTTTGGGTTGCAATAACCCCATTTCCCTTGACTAGCCTAAGGGGCACCTCTCTCTTCTCACACATAGATTGCACAGCCGTCTGGCTGGAGAGGCGTTCAGTCTCGACATTTGACTCCAATTTTAGAGCAATAATACGTGGATAAAGCACGCTAATAGATTAATATGGATAAATAAAAAGAATTTGGGTTTTCAGAGGACCAGTACAATAGATTAATGAATCTAAATCCGAGGGCCCATAGCTCCAAAGGACTTAATAATACCAGTCATGAACAGTTAGTGAAGATTCTTAACCTAAAAAAGAAATTAATAAGAACAGAACTTCACACTGAATTCCTCATAGATTATCTCAAAGCAGGAGTGATACCAATAGGACTGCAAGTCCGTAATTAGCCGGGTTTATTTATTGAACATCCGAAGTTTAAAGAGACCTGGAAATTAATTGCCAACCGCTGCAGCCGGGACTGGCTCATATTAATAATAGAAACAGCACAGGAAATCATAGAACTGGAAAAACAAGAAATAGATAAACTTGAAGTATCAATGAAACAGTCACCAGCATCAGAAGACGCCAACAAGGAATTAGAGGAAATCAATCTAGATGTAGAAGGATATAGGGATTACCTATCCAATAAAACATTTAAGAAAGACGTGGAAAAAAATTCAGAAGACGGAGTCTATCCATATACTCAGAAAGATTATTACACCAATAAAAATGAACCACGTTGGGAGAGACCCAACCACTCTAGACTTAAAAGGGGGCAATAAACGTATCACCTTCTCTGAGACATCTGGGTCCAGCAGTGAAGAAGAATTGGATAGACCACAGGATAATCGAGGGGGCCCTAATTTTGATCTGGAGCCTTTTTTAGAGAGGCGACCAAACCAGGGGCAAAGGAATTTCAGAGGGTACAATTGACCAGAGATACCTCGGAACCATCCACCTCAAAACAGCTCCAGAGAATACATTGCAACAAGGAGCAAACAATACTGGAGGTAGGAGAATTCCCGATAGTGAACCTCTCAAATAGAATTTTAACTAGAGTAGAACAAGATGTGCTCCATAAAGGGTTTAGTTTCGCACCAACCAATATACATTCCCTCTTTAATCTAGAGAGCGACTTGAAAACTTCTTCAGAAAGATACGTTTAAACAGATTCTTCGAAAATAGAGATTATGAGCCTGCCCCCAGTGTTACTGGACTGAAACCTAAATCTACTTTTTTCCTTAGTCTCCCTCAATTGGATAAAAATGTTGAGATTTTTGAGCGAGTTGTGGAAGTTGAGATTAAAACCTTATTTTCTAATTCTGAGAAAAAGAAATTTAATAATAACCTCTTTAGAGAACAAAGAACAGCCCTCACCAATTTACACAATTGTGATGAGTTAACCATTAAACCCGCAGACAAGGGTGGGGGTGTAGTATTACTCGATACCCCTGTGTATGAAAATAAGATTTGTGATCTCTTGAATGTACAAGAACATTATAAGAGAACTAAATTTGCGGAACTGAATATACTAAAAACAGAGGTGGCCAGTATCTTACATAGGGGCAAAGAGGAAGGCTTCATTAGCGATAATGAATATAAATTTCTACTCAACACACATCCGGTCATCCCTGTGATCTACGGGCTTCCCAAAATACATAAAAACATAGTTGACACTCCTATGAGGCCCATTATCAGCAGAATTGGCTCTATTGTAGAGCCACTTAGCCGCTATGTTGACGTCTTCTTGCAACCAATAGTTAAAAAAACAAAGGTCTTATTTAAAAGATACCTTGCATGCTATTACTACTTTTGAAGGTAGAGGGTTCAATAGGGCGGCCCAATTATTGGTCGCCCTCGACATTGAAGCCCTCTATACTAATATACCACATGACGACACAACAGAGGTTATTGCCTCAATTTTTGAAACTGAAGATTTGAGAGGGGGAAACAGCAACTTCATTATGTCCTGTATTTACTTAATCCTGAAAAAAAACTTTTTCCTATTTAAGGACGAATTATATCTCCAAGTCAATGGGTCCAGTATGGGTGCCACTTGTGCCCCCAGTCTGGCCTGCCTCTACGTAGGTAATTTTGAGAACAAACACATCTTCAATGAGATTGCCATCTTTTACGAGAACATCTCTTGCTGGCACCGCTATATCGATGATATCATCTTCATCTGGAGCGGTGCCATTGAGGACTTGGAAATCTTTTTAAAATGGCTCAATCTGGGAGATCCAAACTTAAAGTTCACTGGACATTATAGTCATGATAAGGTGGAATTCCTAGATATCAGCATTAAGGAGGATGATGGTACTCTTAAAGTTGAGCTATATACAAAACCTACTGATAAAAACTCTTTGCTCTTATACTCTAGTAATCATCCCAAAGCCCAAAAAGATAATGTGCAGTTTGGCGAATTCCTTAGATTAAGAAGAAATTGCTCCAGTTTAGAGGACTTTTACAAACATACTGAGAATACCAAGACGAAGTTAAAAGCACGGTGTTATCCCAACAAATTGATTAAACATGCACTCAAACGTGCACGTTTCTATGATCGAGACAGTTTATTAGACCAAAATAAAAATAGCAATAGAAATAATGCCTCTCTGGATAGAGTTGTCTTTGTAACGCAGTTCTCGCATGTGAGCAACCAAATTAAAAATATTGTTAACAGGCATTGGAAAATGTTAAACTTTAACACAGATAGGCAGCTTAATAAACCATTATTTTCCTTTTGACATAATAAGACAATCAGAAACTGCCTGGTCCATACATACAAACCTCTAAAGGAAGCCCAACTTACCCTGACCGGCAGTGTAGCATCTGGCAACTTCAAATGTGGGACATGTTCAATATGTCCCCATTATATCACCAGTAAGTACCTTGAATACAATGGCAAAAGAGTAACTCCTACGACTTTTAACAATTGCCGTAGCCAGAATGTGGTGTACTTACTGCTTTGCCCTTGCAATTTAGGTTATGTAGGTGAAACTTGCAGAGAATTGCGTACACGTGTTCTAGAACACAAATCAGCTATCCACACTAGTAAATGTAATGCTCCTTTGACTGAACACTTCAAATCTTTGAACCACTCGTGCGAGGACCTCAGATGGTTCATTCTCGAAAAAATCAGGACCAACCGGCGAGGTGGTGACATAGATAAAACAAGAAAGATAAGAGAACAATTGTACTTTTGCCACCTCAATACCATTCTAAAAGGCCTTAACACAAGGGAGGACTGGGTCAAATGTCTATAATGCTCCTAAATAATAAAATAGGTCTGGCCGTAGTCTTGGTATCCAGCCCTCCAGTGCTATAGGACGGGTTTTCAGAGTGTCCCCACTAGTCTCTTTATTTCTCTATCTCGTGACTATATATGCCCATTTCAGTGGATCTAATTATTCGCCTACATGGGGTGCATTTAGTGAATATTTATGATATTGATATTTATGTAACATTAACCACCACCATTGGTACATCGTATACTTTTAATTAGACTTTCGAGGGCATTCCAGGTATGTCCGCCAGCGGAATATAGCCTCCTATTTTTTCCGCTGTTGTTAGCAATAGGCCGCTTTTGTTATTTTGTTATTTTTTTGTCCCCGAGCGATCCAAGTCAGTCTAAGACACAATTGACTTCGGTGGCATTTAGAATATTTTCATTTCCACTTTAACCAAATGCGGGCTCCAAAACAGATAAGGCACGTTTACCTTAGATACATATCTCTTACTAGGAAGCTTATTGGACCCCTTATTTACCAATGGGAAGGCAAGTTTTAATAGCAGCCGTCCTTAACCGTACATTTAGACCCGGACCAGATAGAGAACCTCTCCCTGGAGCAAGCAGGGTGGAGCTTAGAAAATGTCAGGACCAATCAACTTCCAGGAATTCCAGCCCATCCTTTTTTGCATATCACAGACTTATATAGCCTGACCGCAATAGGCCCACGGGGTCTAGCTTAAATTGACCAATCAGAAACCACTGAAGGGTTCTTAAACAGGACCGCAGTGCAAAGTTCGTGTATTCATCACGGAACCCCAGTAAGCGCCAGTGTTAGCAGAGACCTAGGAGGTAAGAATTAGTCGAGAACTCTATGCCAATATTTTTCAGTAGGCATAGATATTTCCAGCAGCATTACATATATTAATGCGGTAGTATGCTTTTTACCCTCCAAGGTAGATGCAAGTACCCTGAACGCAAGTGAGTGTGACAGCATTAACCCAAAACTATATTTGATATACGGGAGAAGCTGATCTTTTCAAGACACCGCTACAGGTATGCCTCTCAGAGTTAGAGATTGCCCCAGATAGGTGGCTAGGAAGAAGTATCTATTAAGTTCTATGATTAATAGTTCTACGTCTTTTCTTTCCCCCATTAGGTCATCTGGCTTTAGAATTTTCATATACACATATCCACTGGATGAAACTCTGGTTTTAACCTATAAGAGCGCACTAAATACTGGATGTCAGATTTAAACAGGTAGGCTCCTAGATTTAATTTAGATATACGATATGACGCAGCGTAGAGAGTGACCTTTCTGATTGGCGTACAATTTATTTTTAGGAAGGAAAACTAGCCGCTCAGAGATTTACGATTTTGACCAGACCACTGGATCAATTCACATGCAGATTTTGATATCTAGGACTCTATCTGCCTAGAAATAAGGGTAAGAGTGATCCTCAATGAGACCCCCCTAGACCTGGCACTGAGTTATACATGGAATGAGAGTAAACAAATATCTCTTGTGTTTGATGAAACCAGTTTTGTATTGAGATCATGTATATTGGAATCAACTTTTTGAAGTAGGGGCTTATGATTAGAATTTTGCTGCCCTTGTTGCTGTTGCTCTGCTTTGCCCACGAGTCTTCTGTGGACCCCTGACTGCTGCCATGGACCCGCCCGCCTGTCTCCCGCTGCCCGTCTGCTCTGTATCCAGCTAGAGCGGGGCCACCGAGAGTAGACCGGCGAGGGGCGAACTACATCCCCCAGAAGCCCTTGCGGTGATCCGTGTCACCTGGGAGCGCCAGGCGGCGCTTTAAAACGGCATCAGCCCCATCGAGTGGGGGAACTTTTGCTGCCCTTGTTGCTGTTGCTCTGCTTTGCCCACGAGTCTTCTGTGGACCCCTGACTGCTGCCACGGACCCGCCCACCTGTCTCCCGCTGCCCGGATGCTCTGTATCCAGCTAGAGCGGGGCCGCCGAGAGGAGACCGGCGAGGGGCGAACTACATCCCCCAGAAGCCCCTGCGGTGATCCGTGTTACCTAGGAGCGCCAGGCGGCGCTTTAAAACGGCATCAGCCCCATCGAGTGGGGGAACTTTTGCTGCCCTTGTTGCTGTTGCTCTGCTTTGCCCACGAGTCTTCTGTGGACCCCTGACTGCTGCCACGGACCCGCCCGCCTGTCTCCCGCTGCCCGGCTGCTCTGTATCCAGCTAGAGCGGGACCGCCGAGAGGAGACCGGCGAGGGGCGAACTACATCCCCCAGAAGCCCTTGCGGTGATCCGTGTCACCTGGGAGAGCCAGGCGGCGCTTTAAAACGGCATCAGACCCGTCTCGCGGGACGCCGGGCAATGCCCGGGCCAAGGGCGGGCCCGTCCTATCCCGTCACAGACCGGAAGAGACTGGAATGGGCCCCCCCCTTTAACAGTGTATACAAGGTAATTCTTTTATCCTGCCTGATATACTGTTGCTACACTCATTTGTGCCTAGACAGCCTACTATCATAATATAACAACATATGAGACTGCACTTGGTCATCGACTGTCTTTCTACGAGTGTTTGATCATCGTCCTCCATAACAAATGTCACTGAGGGGTACCAGAAGCAAAACACTACTAAACATGGCTAAAACCATTGGACCCATTGATCAATTCATTCCTAAAGCCAATCAAACCATTGATCAGGGTATAATACTACTAGATCTTCGAGTATCGTACGAACTGGCACAAGCTAGACGATCGTCATTAGGACCCCTGATGTTAGGGCAAACACCTCTAACTCAACCGGAGAAGGAAGCTGCTCCGGAAACACGCGCTGACATCCATGGCATCCCAAACCTGGTCGATCTGTACCCATCTTTGTCATTGTTGGACTCGCAATTGACCCAGGCGCTGGAAAAAACGCCCGATATCTTTGCGAGTCCGCCTCTACAGGACAACGACCCCGACCAGAATGAAGAAAGGGGGCTAAGAGAGGGAGCAATTCCGAAACAGAAGAGCATAAGTAAAAAAAAAAAACGAAAGACGTCAATGCATCAAAAATAAGTAAGTTACAACCTACAGCCACAGCCACGTCCCAAGAACCAGAGAGAGGGAAATAAACCAAATGAGCAAAGGCAGAAAAACAATACCTCTAACGAAGTTAGAGCAGACAACTGTGCCATTAATTCCCATCTCACCATCGTGGATCTCAGCGCAAATGAAAGTAATGATGACAGTGCTCATAAGGAAGATCTTGACACGGACACGGACAAAGGATCCAAAATAGGCGATCCAGATCAGCATCTGATGGTTCGGATAGCTGAACTAATAAAGCATCAGTTACAGCCCATTCAAAAGAGTCTGGAATTCATAGAGAAGCAAATAGTATAAAACCCTCCAAATTTAAAGAACTTAGGGCTGACAAATACGGGAGGATCATAAAATAAAACTGTTAACACCATGTCAGGACAACCTTCCAAAAATGGTATTGCTGCAAGTAACACCCCTATCATTAAGATAGGAGAAACTGTCAAAAACTCAACCAAGGTCCCTGCAACTCCAACCCCAAAAATCAAGACCCCACAAAAGCCCCCTAAGAAAGTTCCAGAGGTACAGAAAAACCCACCTACAACACATATCCCCCCGAAGCCACTTCCAACAAATACTCCACATCATGAACATCCACAGAGGTATAATACACAGGGAGAACGGACAAAGAAAGGATGGACTAAGCCCATAAACCTCCCCCCTGAAGCAACCCCGTTCGTAGTTATTTTGACAGGGGTGCCTGAACTAAGTTATGACACAGATGAACCATCTTGGTCCCTATTAAACAAAGTTCGGCATTGGTTGAATGCCAACAGACCAAACCCGCAAAACTATGTTACTAGAATTACCACAGCACAAAGGGTTTCATGGATAGGACAACAACAAAAAACAATTCCAGGTGATTGTGTTATAGTTAATTTTGAAAACCCTCGGGCAGTGGACTACATTTGCTCCTGGGATACAGTGGACAGGAATGGAGGTATAAACACCAAACGTCTATCCTTATTTTACCCCCCGATATCCCACTATCCTGAAGGCTCAAATTGGTCCGCAAACTGGTCCTGGAATCAGACAGACAACGGGCAAAGGGGTTGGAACCAGGGAGGATGGGGACATGAAAACAGAGAATGGGCTGATTGGAAAACCAATGGTAGGAGAGTACAGCTACAATCACAAAGGGAACCTTGGGGTGGAATACCAACTTTTAATAGTTACAGCTGTCTAGAGATGGTTGATTGACCATCATCACAAAGGGAGTGTGACATGATCAGCCCAATAAACACCGGAGATATAACCACTAATATATTTGAAAATCCTACAAACAACTGTCTCCATGAGGGATGCCGTACATCAGCAAAAGGATCAATTGGATTAATTAACCCAATTGTACACCCGATCATAGTAGATCCAACACACGAGCTCCCTGCCTCTCTCGAGGATTCCACTGGTACTGTTTCTTCCACGCAAAATACCCTAGAGGCGCGGGGAACCATTCCAAAACCGAATCACGAAACACAGTTAAGTTACCCTGAAGAAAGTAGTACTCAGAGTAGGATATCAATCGCCGCAAGTTCCAACTCCGAATTAAGATTACTATTTGGCGGGTTTAGCCTCAAAACACTCTGAAAGTAGTTTCCTTTATTTGGCAAATTTAAGTAATCTAATTTGCCTCCAGGAAACTTGGCTTAACGACCCTATACGTTTCCTGGGCTACAAAACATACATCTCTGCAGCCATAAGATCTAATGCAGGTAGAAGTAAGGGAGGGTTAGTAACATATGTCTCAAATCTCTGGCCCTGCTGTGAAATAACTCCCTTGAAATTAGAGCAGAACTACCAGCTTATTATCTTACGTGGAATTAGACAAGAGGTCTATACCATCATCAATTTTTATAATAATATGACCCTACCTGAGTTAACCAGGGTCTTTAGCGAGATATCCCATCTGGTACATAATCTCGCCATAAAATATGTAAAGGAATTCCACACAGTAGTTTGGGGAGGAGATTTTAATTTGCTTCTATGCAACAAGAGCGATACCCCTAACTGTGGGATCACTGATGAAGACGGAAACTGTCTAACCCACTTCACACACACATCTGAGGGTAACAACATGCAGATGATGATGGTAGAACTGGATATGGGGTTCGCCAATAAATAAAAACACCTATAACTGAATTTAAACCAACCTTTCATGGCAGGGGCTTTAAAAGCTTGATAGATTATGTTTTAGTGTCTACCAACAAAGCTTCAAATATTAAGACCTTTGAAGTACTTACCAATGCACTTAGTGATCATTCCCCCATTAGCATGACACTTCAAGAACCAAAACCACACAAGAGAGGAGATATGGTCCAGTTAAGCCTGTTACACCAACAGACATTAACATTGGATAGGCTAAATGGTTTTACATTAAAATGGGGCAATTCAGATCAGGAAGCCATAACTACAAAAATAGTAAAATCCAGCAGAAATGAGATAGAAAGATGTCTAGATCCCTCTACAACTCCAACTGAGATTTTGGCCAGTTACAGTGATATTGTAGAAAATATTAAGAAAAAACTAACCAGGGACTGCAAGCAAAATAAGAGCACCAGAAAGGGATGGTTTAGTACAGAATGTACCAAAGCTCATACCAACCTAAAGAAGGCTCTAGCTAAAGCAGAGAGAGACAGAGAGGAGATCATACAATTAAGGAAGGCCTACGCGTTCGCAATTTGAACCAGGAAAAAGGAAATACAAGCTAATCTATGGGCCCAACTACAGAGAAGTAGCATCCTAAAGGACAGCACAGCCATTTGGCAGATAGTGAAATCCCCTTTCCTAACTGATAAAGTAGATGCACCATCTCTAGACGTCGTAATCGACGCAGGGGAATGGGTGCAATACTTCTCCGAGGTTTTTAAGCAGCAAAAAAGTCCCTGAATCAGAACATCTAGATTCCCTGACACCAGTGAATAATCCACTAGCCCTCCACTTTACATTAAATGAGATGGAGAAAGCAATAAAAACTGCTAAATCCGGAAATGCACCAGGACCGGATTCAGTCCCCGTGGACCTTTTTAAACATAACCCAGATCTGTGGTCCCCATTACTTACTAACGTATTGAATGCGGCCAAAGAGATCGGCTTGGTCGATTCCTGGTCGTCCTCGATATTGATTCCCATCTTCAAAAAGGGAGATAGAGACAGTCCTGCCTGCTATCGTCCCATCTCACTCCTGGATTCGCTCGGGAAGATGTCAGGGCGTATTCTTCTCGACCGTCTTCAGGAGTGGACGAACGACCATGAGGCAATCTCGGATCTGCAATATGGGTTCAGGGCAAGATTGAGTACAGTGGATCAGGCCCTAAACTTGACATTATTAGCCGGAAAGTATGTAGAGGCAAAAAGCTCTTCTTTGCATATGGTATACGTGGATCTAACAGCAGCGTTCGACTGCGTTGTACACTCAAGGCTATGGAGAATTATGTTGCAAATGGGAATTGATCCCCCAATAGTTGACTTCCTCCGTGAATTATATTCAGGGGCAACGGGGAGAGTCAGATTTTGGACTGGAGGCCAGCTTACCAATAGTTTTTTTATAGAGAAGAGGGTCAGACAAGGGTGCGTGCTGGCCCCTTTCTTATTCACCTTGTATACTAACGGGTTAGAGGCCGCAATGCTGGAGGGTGCAAAAGATCTTCCAGCAGCTGGCCGTCGGCAGATACCAGCCTTATTATACGCCGACGACGCGGTGATCCTAGCCAGAACCCCAGGCCAGCTCCAACGGGTTTTGAACAAGCATTGCTCGTTTATGACCAGCTTGAATCTCAGAGTAAATATAAAAAAAGACGTACGTGATGCATGCTGGCATAAAACGTAAAAAAACTCAAGACAATTTATCTGGACAAATCCCCCCTTGAAAGAACGGAAACATATCCCTATTTAGGAATTTTAATTGATGAGTCTTTTAAATGGAGGGAAGCTGTCAATTCCCGCAAATTAGCTTTTTTTAGGGCCGTTGGTGCACTGAAGGCTTTTGAACTCCGGTTAGGTAAAAGACCCCCGACTGAACTGCTCAAAATATATAATGCAAAATGTCTCAGCATTGCGATTCATGGAGCAGGGGTCTGGGGTGGGGCAAATGTAGATCAACTCCAAAAAATTGAAAACTCCTTTTTAAGGTTCTTGTTGGCAGTCCCAAAAAGTACCACTACATATGGTTGTCACCTTGAACTTGGATTGGACTATGTTTCCGACATTATCAAAATCCAACCAGTCATGCTGTGGCGAAGGATTTGGGCAACAGAACAATGTCATCTCACAAGAACAATTGTCCAAGACTGCATGTAACTTAACAACATGGGGAAGATCAGGTGGCTGGTTTACGTCAAAACATTCCTCACTGACATTGGATTTGCAAGATTTTTTGATGATCCCCCATCAGTAATGGACCTTTCAAAAAAAGATCTAAAAGCAGCATGCTTGTCCCATCTGTCCCAAATGCGTCTGCTAAGTGAAATAGGGAAACCAACTGTACAGCAATGTCTACTAATACAATTTGTTCCTGCTATCCAACCATACCTACAGTTTAATTTAAATCATTATGGCAAATTTTTGTTGACCCATTTTAGGTTTAACATCTTTCATCGTATGATATACTTATTGTCAACTAGCAGGAACAGCTGCCAACAGTATATTTTGTTGTTGTTGGTGTTTTTCTATTGTTTCTCTCATTAAAAGTATAAAGTTAGTAAACTACATGTATACAATTCAAGTAATGGAGTAGATGGATTATGCAAAAATTTCTTATCCCAAGTAACATGATGCTATTGAGGTTTTTTCTTGTCCTTAGAGGTATACTGGCCTTATTATGGGGCTAGCATTATGAGATAGGTAGAGGTAGAGAGAGACAGGCAGAGAGAGAGGTAGAGAGGTAGAGAGAGGTAGAGTGTTTATATATATCTATAGTGCAAACCCAAAGCGCTTCACACGGGGACCCTGACGGTTACAGTACACAGGGTTTAGTTGATTTATTTTGGGGGTGAGGATGGGGGTTTCAGGAGATTAACCCCTTCCATGCTGATGACGGAATCGCTCCGTCATCAGCTACAGTTGAGCTGTGCTGATGACGGAGCGGTTCCGTCATGGCCCGGCCGCCGCGCCTGCGCGGCGCTGATTTCGCGCCTGCGCGGGCGTTCTAAAGAGCGGGGCGGGTCATGACGGAACCGCTCCGTCACCAGCACAGCTCAACTGTAGCTGGTGACGGAGCGGTTCTGTCACCAGCATGCGGCGGCCGCGCGGCCGCCCCGCCCCTTTAGCGCTGCGGCGGAATAGCCGCCGCAGCGAAGGGGTTAAGTGGGTGGCCAAGAATCATGGAACATTCAACAGCATTGATCTGTTATTTGAACCCTTTTTCACATCCTGCCCCGAGTCCTCCCTCCCCCTCCTCCACCGATGCAGGCAAGATGAAAGAGGAAAAAAACAACAAAAGAAAGCACAGCTTCCATGCCATTTACTAAGACAGCGCCCCCAAAGTAACGATTTCTGCATTTTCTTCAAATAGGGAAACTAAACAAAAACAAAAATGACCTGTATGGCGTGAAGGAGAAGTGGTGCTTGTCCTGCGAACTTCATCACTACCAGGCTCTTGCCCCCTGACGCCACGTCACACAAAGGGTGTTTAGTGGCAGCGTGCATGTGGTGTCTTTATTCATGACGCAGGAGGGAATAACCAAAGCCTTAACTCGCAGTGGAGTTCAGCTTGCCTGGAGCATGACTCCAGTTACAACCCGAACAACAAAGAGGAGCAGCAGGGAGTGTACGCCGTGACGTTGGCTCCTATGTGTTCAGCTTGCCTTAGGCATGGAAGTCTTAGAGCGAAATTTAAACGCAGAGTCTGGGAGGCTCAGATCAAAAAATAAATGTGGTACCACTGGCAGAAAAGCGATGGCTTCTTTAACAAGCCATCACCTAAAGGAAAACAAATGGAAAGCACGAAGGACGGAAAGCATATGCTGCGCTGAGGCAGAGAAATGGAAAGTAGTCCCCGAATGAAAAACATTAAACACCTAACATGTAAGGATGTCGTAGTTGGTCAGTGTTGCATGCAGAAAACCGGAAACCAGAAGGAGGGACAAAGACGGCGGATTGCCCATCAGGAAGCAACCATTTCTAAATGACACTAACCAAGACAAATAAAAAGCAATCAGTGAGTAATGGGTAGAGTTCACCTCCTAAAGCATACACAATAGGTCGCCAGCGACAGCGCAATTGCTGTATGCTCGACCTAACAACAATTGATGGACAGAATGCAGAACAATGGCATACATTCACCCCAGTACAGAGGTATGGGCCTAAATCCATCGTTTTGTTGCTCACCATGCCATTCCAGTTTGGTCCCAGCCATATTCAAATCAGTGTT
Source organism: Lissotriton vulgaris (assembly GCF_964263255.1). NCBI lineage: Eukaryota > Metazoa > Chordata > Amphibia > Caudata > Salamandridae > Lissotriton > Lissotriton vulgaris. Next base: position 1,092,930 of record NW_028250319.1, on the reverse strand, counting down.
GACCCTGTGCCCCATGGGAACAGTCCAGCCAGAACTACCAGGCCAGGCCCTCACACGACAAGAAACAAACCTCCTAGGACCGGTTTTGGCTTTCAGCCATCATCAGCCAGGATAACTTGACTCCAGTGGCATGGAGAGCAAGGGACCCACATCTGGGCATACCCGTCCCACTCGGGTGACAAATGCAAAAACAACAATTGATGAACAGAATGCAGAACAATGTCTTACATTCCCCCCAGTACAGAGATCTGAGCCTAAATCCATAGTTTTTTTGCTCACCATTGCATTCCAGTTTGGACCAAGCCATATGCAAATCAGTCTTGACCCTGCGCCCAATGGGAACAGTCCAACTTGAACTCCTCGTCGCTCCTGCCCGAGTGGTCGCTCCCTGGTCTGCCTGTCTGCCACAACGCGATATTGGTGATCAGCGCTGCATAGAATTTGACTGTTACAGTGCTCTATTTGTTGAAATCGTATTTGCTTATTTTGTGCCTGGATTTGCGTTAGTAGCGCGATCTGCCCCGGCGCCCTGCTCTGCTCCCCCCTCCATTTTGTCTCCGGTGTTGTTGTTGTTTTCCTACTCCCTGAGCCCGCCCCGCCTCCCAGCTGAGACGCCCTCCCACTACCTATTTCAGCGCCCCCCAGTCCACAAAGCGCTGTGACTCCTCGTCGCTCCTGCCCGAGTGGTCGCTCCCTGGTCTGCCTGTCTGCCACAACGCGATATTGGTGATCAGCGCTGCATAGAATTTGACTGTTACAGTGCTCTATTTGTTGAAATCGTATTTGCTTATTTTGTGCCTGGATTTGCGTTAGTAGCGCGATCTGCCCCGGCGCCCTGCTCTGCTCCCCCCTACATTTTGTCTCCGGTGTTGTTGTTGTTTTCCTACTCCCTGAGCCCGCCCCGCCTCCCAGCTGAGACGCCCTCCCACTACCTATTTCAGCGCCCCCCAGTCCACAAAGCGCTGTGAATCCTCGTCGCTCCTGCCCGAGTGGTCGCTCCCTGGTCTGCCTGTCTGCCACAACGCGATATTGGTGATCAGCGCTGCATAGAATTTGACTGTTACAGTGCTCTATTTGTTGAAATCGTATTTGCTTATTTTGTGCCTGGATTTGCGATAGTAGCGCGATCTGCCCCGGCGCCCTGCTCTGCTCCCCCCTCCATTTTGTCTCCGGTGTTGTTGTTGTTTTCCTACTCCCTGAGCCCGCCCCGCCTCCCAGCTGAGACGCCCTCGCCCCTCCCCCTCCACTATCCATATATGACAGTAGTTCCCGCGCGCAGCGTCCACGCGCAGCGTTCGCGCCCAACCCGCGCCGAAGGTGCGCCAAAGGTAAGCCCGTCTACGCCCGTCCGCGCCTGGACCGCGCCCAGCGCCAGACCCCCTGCCCCTCGCGCTGCCCAGCCCTCCCGCATTACCTACGATGCCGCATCCCTCCTAGCCCTTAACCCCGGCCGCGCTCCCAACTGCGTCCAAGCCGCCCCTGGACACACCCATGGACCCTTCTCCTGCTACTCCTGCAAATTCTGCGGCACCGACAACATCTCCGCTACGACCACACCACAGATTCCCGACCCCAACCACCTACAATGCATCCTTCTCAACACCCGATCGGTCCACAGACACGCCATTGACCTATGGAATCTTCTAGACACCATCTCTCCAGACGTCGCCTTCCTTACGGAAACATGGATGAACGCTTCCTCCGCACCAGACATCACCATTGCCATCCCTGAAGACTATAAGATCACTCGAAAAGACCGTACCAGCCACACAGGAGGAGGAATCGCTATCGTCCATAAGAAATCAATCCGCATATCAACCAGCTCGGACGCCAACCTCGCCAACTCCGAACACCTTCACTTCCAGATCCACATCGACCCCAAAACCACACTCCGAGGCACTCTCCTCTACAGGCCACCAGGACCTCGCGCAAAATTCAGTGAAGACATCACGGACTTCATCACCCCACACGCGCTCCCCTCCAAAGACTACATCCTTCTGGGAGACCTCAACTTTCACCTTGAAAAGAACAACGACCGCAACACCGCCACCCTTTTGGACAACCTCGCCAACCTCGGACTTAAACAACTTGTCACCACCTCCACCCACATCGCAGGTCACACACTCGACCCCATCTTCACATCCAGCAACCATGTCTCCTTCAGCCACACCACAGACCTCCTCTGGACTGACCACAGCTGCGTTCACTTCACCTACAACAAACCAAAACCCAGCATCCACCTCCAACCTACCCTGCAAAGAAACTGGAACAAAATCACCACGGACCAAATCTCCGCTTCGCTCCTTCAAAACACCCCAGCCCTCTCCTCCAACGCTAACGAAGCCGCCGCCAACCTCACCATTTGGCTATCCAAAACCGCTGACACCCTAGCGCCACTGAAAAAACGTCAAAACAAACCTGGCAGCAAGAAGGCCTCTTGGTTCAACGATGATCTCAAGAAGTCCAAGAAACTTTGCCGCTCCCTTGAAAAGACCTGGAAAAAAGACCCAACCACCAGCACCAAGGACCAGGACGCCTTCAAAAACGCCACCCGCATTCACCACCAACTAATCCGAAAAGCCAAGAAAACAGCATTCAAGGATCGACTTGACAACAACGCTCACAACAGCAAGGAACTTTTCAACATCGTCAAGGAATTTTCCAATCCCTCGGCCAACTCCAACGACATCACCCCCTCTCAAACCCTCTGCGATTCCCTAGCCTCATTTTTCCACAACAAGATTGCAGACATCCACAACAGCTTTGACAATCAAACCGGAAACCAACCCACCCTACCAGTTGCTGATCATCCTCCCCCCGCGAACACCCTTAACGACTGGAACCCAATCTCCACTGAGGACACCATCCGCCTGATGAACTCCATCCACTCAGGATCTCCCACAGACCCATGTCCTCACCACATCTTCAACAAAGCAGACTCCGTCATAGCACCGCACCTCCGAGACGTCATCAACTGCTCCTTCAACTCCGCCACCTTCCCGGAAGACTGGAAACACGCTGAACTCACCGCCCTTCTGAAAAAACCCACAGCGGACCCCACCGAACTCAAAAATTACCGCCCCATCTCGCTTCTTCCATTCCCGGCCAAAGTCATCGAGAAAGCTGTCAACAACCAGCTCGCCGCCTTCCTCGAAGCCAACAAATCACTCGACCCCTCACAATCCGGATTCCGAGCAAAACACAGCACTGAGACCGCCCTCATCGCAGCCACAGACGACATTCGAACTCTACTGGACAATGGAGACACTGTCGCCCTCATCCTCCTTGACCTCTCTGCAGCATTCGACACAGTCTGCCACAAAACACTTTTACAACGCCTCAATAACATCGGAATCCAAGGAAAAGCACTTGATTGGATCACCTTGTTCCTCACCGGAAGAACCCAGAGAGTCCGTCTTCCACCATTCACGTCAGAGGCCTCTGAAGTCATCTGCGGCGTACCACAAGGATCCTCACTCAGTCCCACCCTCTTCAACGTATACATGAGCCCCCTCGCGACCATCGCACGCCAACACAACCTCAACATCATCTCCTACGCGGATGACACGCAACTGATCCTCTCTCTCACCAATGACCCCAGCACCGCCAAAACTAACCTACACGAAGGAATGAAAGAAGTTGCCGAATGGATGAAACTAAGCCGTCTGAAACTGAACTCAGGCAAAACAGAAGTCCTCATCCTAGGTACATCCCCATCTGCATGGGACGACTCCTGGTGGCCGGAAGCCCTCGGAAAAGCACCCATCCTGACAGACCACGCACGGAACCTAGGCGTCATCCTGGATTCTTCACTTTCAATGAACAGACAAGTCAGCGCCGTATCCTCTTCCTGCTTCAACATTCTTCGCATGCTCAAAAAAACATTTCGCTGGATCCCCTCCGACACAAGGAAAACAGTCACCCACGCTCTGGTCACGAGCCGACTGGACTACGGAAACACCCTCTACGCAGGTACTACCGCAAAACTCCAGAAGAAACTCCAACGAATCCAAAACGCCTCAGCCAGACTCATATTAGACATCCCACGCAACGAACACATCTCTGGTCACCTTAAAGACCTCCACTGGCTACCCGTCAATAAGAGGATCACTTTCAGACTGCTTACCCACGCACACAAATCACTCTACGACATCGGTCCAGAATGCCTCAACTCACGACTGTCCTTCTACACCCCCTCCCGCCAACTACGTTCTTCCAGCCAAGCCCTCGCCACTGTACCTCGCATCAACAAGACCACCATGGGAGGCAGATCCTTTTCATACCTGGCTGCTAGAACATGGAACTCACTCCCCGCTTACCTTCGCCTTACCCAGAACTACCTAGCATTCAGAAAGCAACTTAAAACTTGGATATTTGACAAGTAATCCTCCCCCCTTCCTAAGCGCCTTGAAACCCTCTGGGTATGTAGTGCGCTATACAAATTCTCTGACTTGACTTGACTTGACTGGCTTTGCAGTTCGGGCTGGACTGTTCCCACAAGGAACAGGGTCAATACTGATTTGCATATGGCTGGGTCTAAACTGGGGTGGTGTAGTGAGAAAAAAGAATGATGGATTTAACCCAGATGGTATACACCCGTTACAACGCATCTTTTACTCCGCACTACCACTACAACGCATCTTTTACAACGCATACCATTACAACGCATTGCGCTGGGGGGCGCTCTAGGATAGGGAATAAGTATAATTTACTATCCAACACCTTCCCTAGGGTCCACGGGGACTGGAGTTAGAATAGTAAATTATACTTACCACTATCCAGCACCTCAAAGCGCTATGCGTTGTAATGGTATGCGTTGTAAATACCGCGTTGTAATGGTATGCGGAGTAAAAGTATGCGTTGTAACGTCATACATCCAACCCAGATCCTTGTGACTGGGGGTGAATGTTTACATTGTCCAGCATTCCCTCCTTCAATTGTTTCCTGTGCATATGTTGCCCTAAGTGGAAAGGGTATGCCCAGACGTGGGTCCCGCGCTCACCACACCACTTATACTGCACATTAAATGGCACATTAATATGACATGCCTAACAGAAGCGTTAACACTGCACATTAAACAAGACATGCCTGCACAATAGAGCTCCTCCTGCCCCATTAGATATTACATCCCTGCACAGAGGCATCATTATTGGCACAGTAAAGAGCACATGCCTGCACAGAAGTGCTAAATGGCTGGAATGAAGCACTTGTATTGCACATTAAATGACCCATTAATATGACATGGCTGACAGAAGAATTAATACTGCATAATAACTGTGATATGTCTAGAAAGAAGTGCTATTATTATCATAAATAATATACTATCTTTGCACTGGAGTGTTTGCCGTGCTTGTCGGTTCTCAAGGTCCATTAGAGTGAGCTGTGGTGCTGCCCAGAGACTGCTAGCACCACCTTACCTGCGTTCTGTCCTTCAGTGGTCGCAGTCCAGATGAGCAGGAAGGCCAGTAGTGGGGCTAGACTATGCCAAGCCATGTCTAACTGCTAACCACAGAGTGTGTCTGCAGGAAGTAACTGAGGTGACAACAATCCGCAAGAGAGGGGAGACTGCTGAGAGCTGGTGTGTGAGGCAGATCTGGGTGAGGTGTCCTGAGCTCCTTATATCAACCGGCCTCCAAGGGAGGGCTCATTATGGAAGGGAGGAGAGAGCAGTGTGTGACTGAATCCTTTCTTTCTGCACCTGTACATCCCCAGCCCAACACAGACATGTAAGGAATGTGTGCAACCATCTTCAAAGGTCATTTTCTGAAAGCTACCTTCTGCTTTCTTGTCATTTTGATCTATGTTTATATGCTTTTTTATAGTTTACGATCCATAAGTAAAACAACTCAAAGAGTTTTGATTATAATGTCTAATAATTATATACTATTGCCATGTAGTTCCTATAAACCTATATAGGAGCTGCTCGTTAAGACAACATACACTGTAGGATTGGTGTCCAGACTGATTTTAGACAACCCCACCGGATATCTTAGCCTGTATACCAGCTAGCTCACAGTGTCACTAGAAAACCCTCTTACAAAGGAGAGAATAGTTCTTGGAAACTATCAAATATGACAACCCTGATCACACAGAATCGTGGAAACAGTGCAATACTTTGCGCTCGGTAACTCTTCCTTACTTTTGTCTCAGAGAGATACACAGAATAAACGTGGGGGATGTTTTTCAAAACAACACAAAAAGATGATGGACAGAATGTTGAACATTGCCAAACATTCACCCCCAGTCACAGATCTGGGTTTAATCCATGAGGCACAGGGTCAGACTGATTTGCATATGCCCATGTCTGAACTGGGGTGGCAGAGTGAGCTAAAGAATGATGATGGATTAGACCCAGATCAGTTGACTGGGGGTGAGTGCTTGCAATGTTCAACACTCCATCCATCATCCCTTATGGTTTTGCTTTGTTCGCCCTTAGTTGGCAGGGTATGCCCAGACGCTTGTTCACTTTGCCACTGGATTCAAGCTAGCCTGCCTGACGACGGCTGATTAGCCAGAAACCGGTCCCAGGATGCTTGTTTCCGGTCCAGGTAAGACATGGCTTGTCAGTTCGGGCTGGACTGTTCCCATGAGGCACAGGGTCAGACTGATTTGCATATGACCATGTCTGAACTGGGGTGGCAGAGTGAGCTAAAAAATGATGATGGATTAAACCCAGATCAGAAATCTGTTCTCATTATTAAAGAGAACACCCAGCTTTGGTGTTGCTTTTTAAATTCTGAGTTTGTGCTTCTCTAGACCAAGCACTATTAAACTATACTGACTACCAGTATTGATGACATGTGACTCCTACACCTTGTAGACCTCTGTCTTATGGAACATATATGCTGAGTTACACAGTTATGATTGATTGTGTCTGTGTAATGTGTGTGTGGTGCAAAGTGTCCACACCCTACACTGGTATGAGTGGTGCTATATATGCCTCTGACAGAGTGTTACTTATGCATCTGAGAGAGAGTGGTAATGGAGACTTGGGCACTGTTACAGGGTGGCGGAGAGGGAATCCGTGGTGGCGGTGGTAATTCGGGGTCACCAACAAACATTGTCGCACCCGGTGCCACCAGCGCTAAAGCCAGCCCTGTTGGGAATAGAGCTGTTTGGTGCCAGCTGACATTGAAAGTGTGACTTCACAACACTGTGTGTATCACCACAAGCTTTTCACACCCACAGCCACCAAGAGAATACATTCCTGCTATGGGGTGTGCCCTGAATGGAAACCTCCATGCTCCTTCTCACAAGATCCCTTTATGTAGCTTGGCATAGTTCATCCTTCCAGTATATTTCCTGTTGATTGTGATGAAAATGTCTCTCAGTCACTCCACTGCAAACACATTTTGAATTCCATGATTGTCCAGGAAGAAGGCGACATCTGCAACTTTCTAGGAGTTCATTCACCTGGGAGGGACATCCACTGACACACCTGTGTTATTACAAGTCTGTTACCAGCAGAAACAGGTTTAAGGCTCAGTACTGTGGGATCTCAGCCGGAAGTGGCCCTCACTCACACTGCACTCATTCTCTCCAGATTATCGCCACGCCTGTGAACAGATCAACGACCAGAGCCGTTTTCTAGCTTGTAACCACAAGTATGCAAACTATTACAAACATCTAACTCCACGGGGCCCTTACTCCGAGCCCGCGCGTCACCCATCGGTTCGTGTTTCATATCAAGGTGGGTCCCTTGACTCTGGGAGGGCCCCGGAGGCCTCCACGAGCTCCGGACCACCACCTTCTCCCAGGCCTTCAAAACGGACCTCAAAGTTCTCCTTATCCAAAGACACCTTCAAAATTAATTCACGCCCTCTCTATTATCTGAAGGAAGACCTCCCATTATTGAAAATTCTAATCTCCATGACTATGGAAGTGCAGTATTATACCTCTATTTGTACTTTGTACGCTTTTTTAACCTGCACACATATCACTTTTTCCTCCGGTAATGTACCGTTTGCTACCTCTTGTATTTTGTTTGCTCACAAGTGTCACTTTTGCCTCATGTAACTTAACGTTTGCTTTTGTAATTTGTTCACTTGTAATTTTCTCCTCATGTATCATTACTGTTCCCATTGTGAAGCGTTCTGACACCTTCGGGTAAAGTCCGCGCTATATAAAAACACATAAATAAATATTCCTTTATGTAGCTTGGCATAGTTCATCCTTCCAGTATAGTTCCTGTTAATTGTGATGAAAATGTCTCTTAGTCGCTCCACTGCAGACACATTTTGAATTCAACTTTGCTGGTGGGTGGCCGTAAGAGATTTGCATTAGTTCCATTATCGGCGCAGGATGATCCCCACCCGCACCAAAGTAGAAAAGGCATGCATAAATAAATACACCACACAACTTTTTTTATTTGGAGAAAATATGGCTGCAGGTTTATTCCATACAACAGTATGCAAATTATGGTGGGTTATCTTACGGGCGATCCAAGGGCAGATAGCCGTACTAACCTATGCTACCCTGCCCGCCATATGAGCCAAGCACTGTGGAAAACCCAATCAGCGCTACCCTTATAGGGGTGATCCCCTTACTGGATCACGTGATACATTGGTCCCTTATTACTCACGCCCCTTTCAGGGCAGAGCATAGCAAGGCAAGCCCCCGGTTGTTCAGGCCCACAACCGCCCGAAGGATTAACGGGGCGCCAACGTCATTGTTCCAGGACCCTCCCCTGAGGCTCCTGGGATTTGACTCTGGCACCCCTATTGTGCTCTTGCAGAGGTATCCTTCTGTACCCAGACTGCTTCTAGATCACCCTGTAACTCCGCCTGCAACAACAAAGAAAATATTACAACTTCCTCAAACTTCCCTTGCCTGCCTCATGTCGGGTACGCGGTAGGGTGGGAGACGGCGTGTCGGGCAGCCAAGAGGCCCAACGATGCCATGGCACCAGTGCAACCTGGTACTGCCCAGGGACGGGGCGGGGCGGAGGGTAGCTGAGCTGCACTCACCGTTGAGCTGGTGCTTAAAGCACACGAGGCACTCTCGGGCCCGAGGACGGTAACGAGACACAAGTAAACGCGACCTTCCGAGGCGGCTTGTCGGGCACCAAAGAGACCCAACAATGGCGGGGGAGGCCTAAATACCCCTCCCCCAGCGCGCCGGGCATGACTTGTCCAGCGCGCCCTGTAAGGGGACTCCTCCTGGAGACCCAGAAGCAAATGGGGAGGCGCCTAAAATGGAACTAAGAGTGGCCGCCCTCTGAGGTGGTCCCCTGCGGGGGCGCGGGCAGCTGCAGACACTGGATTCCATGGTACGGCAAGCTGATGTTTTTAGTTTTTTAGAGTGAGGTGATGGTTCCTTGTTTAATAATTGTGTGGCCGAGAATGCTGGTGAATGAATGAATTCAGTTAGCTGCACAGGATCAATGTAATCGTTTGGGACTACTAGTTATTTTGTCATGTGTTTTGGAAAACGTGATAATTTCAGGATGAAGCTGAGTAAAAGGTGTGGCTTATTCGAAAGGACGTTTGGAGAGGAGATTTCTGGAATGGTTTTGAAGAGCTCCCCAGTGGGGTTGGTAGACTCCAGTGTATATTGGGTGTAGAGATGTTTGGTGCAGCCTGACACTACACCAACATTGAAATCGTGACTTTTCAACAATGCAGACTCCCAACCCCCCAAGCGAATGAAGTCCTGCTGTGGGGGATGGAACCCTGGATTCCCTGTGGAAACCTCCCTGCTCCTTCTCACTGTGTGACCCTGGCCACACATTTAAAAGTTTCTATTTATCCGGACAATAGTGCACATCTGTACTACATTGCTAGGGACTGGCACAATGGGTGAAGGCTTCACTATTTTACCCGGTCACTCAGTTAATAGAAAACATTCTGTACTGTTTCACCAGTGACCAGATACAAAATGTTATTGACACTTTGTTTAGCCAAACGACTTCTCACCATGAACATCCCTGGAACAAATAAATTGTCTCCTGGTGACGTGGTGGTGAGTCTAGAATGTGTTGGAGGAAAGTGTGTGAAACATGTGAAAGCTGGACCAATATTAACTAGATTGTACTAGACACGAACAAAAGGAAGCTTAATATTGTGTGATACTCATGCAAAGAGTGTGTGCAATTAACACACAATTTCACATATTGCACTTCTTAACCTTGAGTGGTTGTTCTCATACTTAAACCCTTGCCTATTACTGTCATCTGTGAGATTACATCTAGTAAAACACCGGTCAATAGCCTGTAGCACCCAGCTCTTAAAGGATCACTGGCTTTAACAAACAATTCCACAATGTTTAAACTAGACCGACTTGTTTTGTCATAATAAGCAGAATAGACCTATGTCATCAGGCAAAACGCTTCCCAGTGCAAACATCAGTAAATACTGCTGCTGCACCCTCCAGCAAAGTTACATTACACTGCCTTCAGCCGGCCAACCAAAAACATCCTCCTACATCCACCTCCCAGAGCAGCCCACTCAGTTAACCACCTCCAAACACAGACCACTGCCGTCAGTGCAAACCTGTGACTGCTGCCACTGCTCCCCTGTCCATCACCTACATAAATGGCTGATAGCTGGTCCTTATCTAACCTCTTTCTACCAGTAAAGACAGAGGCTTTCAGCTTCTGCCCTCCCCAATGCCATTGTGGTAATTTAAAACATGTTAAACTATCTCTTCAATGGACCACCCCAAAACAGTTCTTCCTGCTGGCCTCTACGGTATCAAAGCCATTCCTGCTAATTTTCCTCACACACACAATAATACTAAATGTACAAAGGGTCCACTATTTGTTTTCTCACTCCAACATTAATTTACACTGTGTACCACACTATACCATATCTCCTGTCAAAGGCAAACCTGATCCCATATGCAGCACCAGTCAGCAAGTACCCCAGGGACAAACACCAGAGAGAATCCGCGATTCATGTTATTAAACCTACAGTGACAATGTAGCATTTCCTCACCCACTGTCGGCCCAGCGAACTGCACAGTAGCCATCAATACCAGCAATGTCTAAAGCACATTTTCACTTCCTTTCATTGGCAGCTCCTGATATATAGATATATATACCTATGCCTTCTGGGCGGCATCTACCACAGACCACTGCATTCTTTTTCTCCGTAAGACTAACTGAATGCTGTCGGTGAACGCTTCTCTTCCCCCTTCCTTACTAATAACTAATGGAGGATAATGAAAAAAATATATAGTATTTTCTTATGCAAATAGCGTGTCAAGCACTTGCTGCCCGCAGTCCTCACCATATCTACACATATCAATATTCTGCTATCGCACCATTCTCTCAACTCTACTATCTGGAGATGTTTTTGATCTCTTCCATGACCTGGGAAAAGCAAAATCCTGCACGAAAAGAAGTCCCTTTAAAACCTTTGCTACTTATATAGTCTGGCAAAGCACTTACTGGTATTTACTAATGTCTAGGAATGGAATTACTGCTTGGAAGTGTGGAAGTCAATACTGAGACTTAGGATGATTTTTTGCATGTCTGCCTGTCACTCGTTCTTCCCTGCTTGCGCACACAATGCAACAATACAATTTAGCTTAACAAATTGTTCGGAAATGTACTGGAAGGTAGATAAACAGCCCATATTATTTTTACAAAGAAAAATAGACAATTGTTAACGTCATACCATAATACACAAAAGCCTTAGAGAGCACAGCTTTTTCAAATCCATGCCACCAAATTCTATCACACACAGCACATTTGAACATCACATAGTTCCATGCAACAAAATTCAACTACAAATAATTTAATCTTACAAAATTCCATACCACATAATTACAATCCTAAATATTAAAAAACACATATTTCCACTTCACTTGATACCACATAATTCTACATCATATAATAACATTCCACACAACTTAATACCAATCCAAACCACATAATTATACTCCACACAACACAGTTCAACAACACATACTTCCACTTCAAACTATATAATTATACTTCACACAACATATTTACAATCAACTCCAAAACACATAATTACCCTCCACAAAACACAACTCTGCAACATGCTGCATAATTCCACTCCGTACAATTATACATCACACCATGCCACATAATTCCACATGTCACACAAGTCCGCAATTCATTCCCACACAATTCATCACACAACATAACTATACTCCACATAATACCACTCAGCACCAAAAAATTAACCTTCACACAATTATGCTCTACTCTATATTTCATAAATAAACTCCACATAACTCTAGTCCATGCCACGTAGCAACATTCCACATAACTACACTTCACACCATGCCTCATAATACCACTCAACATAATTTTTACTCAACAGCGCACAATTCGCCATCACACAATTTCACTCTACACATTTCTATTCCACACCACTGAGAGAAGTTAGCCTGGCATATGATGTCTACTAGTTCTAGTGGGCACCTAGCATCAGTCTAAACAACCCTTATTGATGGTAGGTTGTAAAGTCAACCTTATATAAATATATCCTAGTGGTAGCATCGACCAGCAGCCGTCAGGCTAAGACTTAGAGGCGAGTTAAGCAAGTTGTTTTTCCATTTATAATCTCTTGAGTACCAAATGAAAGTGCCCCACACAAGGTATATATGAAATATGTATGTATTTATTCTAAACACAACCCCTCTGGACTCTTTATGAGGTCAGAGGTAAAAGTACAATACAAGGAACTTAATTAGCATACAATAAGTTGCACAGTATACAATTCCCCCTAGGGGCCTCAAAAACCATATACTAAAATAGTGGTATAAAAACCACGTGAGAAATAGAAAGCAGGCCTAGGGCCTGTGGAATCGCTGGGGCTACTCTAAACAACCAAAGGTTAGGACTTATTGATGGGTTTATTGATGTAGATTTTGCCACTCATATATTCTAGTCTGCTTCCCTGTGGTCACAACTCGCCCCACCCTGGCAGACCTCTGCAGCGCATTTACTGTTGTACGCTGCTGATTTTTTGTCTTCTTTTAGAATGCCGCTAGTAACTTCGTACTTTGGCAGACCTCGTGTCACATCATACTGTTGTGTGCTCCAAAATATTCTTTTGTCTTCTTTTAGAAATGCCGCCTTTTACAATCTATGATACTCACCCTGTTCGCCTCCTCTCGGCACCTGTTGTGACCCCGAGTACGCAGACTGGTTGCCCCATGTGACTTGTTAGATTAAGTAACTATGAGTACCTTTTGTTGTTCAGCTAAATGTTTTTACTAGCGCTTTACAGGCTTCACTCCTCACTTCTCTCCCAAGAGCATGGCTAGTAGCTTTTCGCCCTCATTATATTTCATGACTGCGTGGGACAAATTTTAATACATTTTTTGTTATATTTTACATTGAATATACTTGTGCAGTTTACCTGTATTTGTTCCTCACTTTTCACCTGTCAAGCCTTATATTCCTTAACCCTTTCCTTTCCATGTCACGCTGCACCTGTTTAGATCTTTTAAAATGTATATAGTAACTTTCTTGCTTCCCAGTATTTCTGCACATATATGTTTTTTTCAATATTGAATTGCTTTTTCAGTGTCACCTATACACAAGAGTGTCACGTCACTAACGGTTTTTCCTTTGCCTATCACACCTACCTCCCTCATTTTTACTTTTCTTTCCTATTTTCTTTTGCCCTCTTAATTATTTTCTTTTGATCGGATTTATGTGTTCTTCGCGAGGCTTTCCCTGTATGCTTACACCATCTAATGTAGGGTTTCCACTAGAACTTTGGTGTTCTTTCCAACACTACAGTCACTTTTTTTCATGCCCACTGTTCTTAACACCCTTATCCTTTTATCCTTTTCCTTCCCAGCCCTGATGAGTCACCACCCATACACGGTGTGAGGAAACACGTGTCGGCTTTGTGCTCTTGTTTGTACTGATTTTCTACGCAGAACCATTAAAAGTGATCGTTCAAAACCACACTGTTGAAGTACATTACTCCTCTTTAAGAACCAATTCTTTCAGCTTCTCACCTGAGAACTACGTAACTTTATCGTGTGCACAGGACACTTGTTACATTGTACTTGACTAGAGATCCTCATCTCTGTCTACCCAGGGGCTATTTTCAGCTGTTTTTGTTCCCCTGACCTGTCTTGCAGTGACCTGAACTACCTGACGACCTCTCACACGCTGGGAACACGCCGAGCGCCAGACTTCCTGACACCTATCAAAACCATTCCCTTTCTTCTGCCTTGATAGTTAGGCCTGCCTTTTGCAGGGCTTTCAATACATTCTTCGGGTGGATCAGGTGATCTTCCCAGGTGGAGCTAAAGACAGCAATATCATCAAAATAAGCTGCATAGTAGTCATCCAGACATTAGAAGACTTGTTTCACCAACCTTTGGAAAGTGGCAGGTGCCTTCTCCAGACCAAAGGGCATTACCACAAATTGATAGTGCCCACCAGGGGTTGAAAATGCTGTCTTTGGCTTTGCATCATCAGCTAGTCTGATCTGTCAGTAGCCAGATGGCAGGTCAAATGTGCTCAAAAATTTGGCTGATGCCAATCTGTCTCTAAGCTCATCTGCCCTTGGTATTGGATGGGCATCTGTCCCAGTGACAGCATTGAGACCTCTGTTATCCACGCAAAACCTCATCTCTCTCTTACCATCTTGGGTGTGAGGTTTAGGCACAAGGATTACTGGACTGTCCGAAGGGCTCTCTGAGGGTTCAATGACTCCCAATTCCAACATCTTTTGGACCTCAGTCCTGATACAGTCTCTGACATGATCAGGTTGCCTGTAAATCTTACTTTTAACAGGCAGACTGTCCCCAGTGTCCACTTCATGAGTGTACCAGGTAGTCTGACTTGGAGTCAGAAAAAACATATGTCTGTAAGACTGTAGAACTTGTCTGCAGTTATTCTGCTGTTGGTCAGTGAGGCTGTCTGCCAAGCCTACACCATCAACTGAACCATCATAAGGGTTCTGAGAGAGCAGGTCTGGGAGAGGGTCACTCTCTTCCTCCTGTCCTTCATCAGTGGCCATGAGCAAGTCCATGTCCTCCCTGTCAACACATGGTTTCAGTTTGTTGACATGATGCACCCTGTGGGGGCTCCTGGAAGTTCCAAGGTCAACCAAGTAGGTGGCTTCTCCCTTCTGCTCAACAATAGTGTTGGGTACAGACCATTTGTCTTGGAGAGCTGCTGGGGCCACTGGCTCTAACACCCACACTTTCTGTCCTGGCCGGTAAACAGTCAGTACAGCCTTTTGGTCATGCCAGGCGTTTTGTAATTACTGGCTAGCCTCAAGGTTTTTGGATGCCTTTTTCATGTACTCAGCCATCTGGGAGCGGAGACCAAGTACATAGTCCACAATGTCTTGTTTGGGAAGTTTGAGAGGTAACTCCCATCCTTCTTCACCAGACAAGGGGGTCCTCTTACAGGATGCCCAAACAAAAGTTCAAAAGGGCTGTAGCCAACCCCCTTTTGTGGGACCTCGATATAAGCAAACAAAAGACAGGGCAGTAGGATATCCCATCTCCGTCTGAGCTTTTCAGGGAGACCCTTAATCATGCCCTTTGAGGTCTTGTTGAATCTTTCAACTATACCATTGCATTGTGGATGATACGGTGTGGTGAACTTAGAGTTCACTCCACACTTCTTCCACATTGCAGTCATGTAACTAGACATAAAGTTTGCACCTCTGTCTGATACTACCTCCTTAGGAAAGCCCACTTTTGAGAAAACTCCCAAAAGGGCTCTTACCACAACAGGTGCTGTAGTGGTGGAATAGCTTCTGGGTATCTGGTGGCATGATCCACTACCAACAAAATAAAACTGTGCCCAGAGGCTGTTTGGGGATCCATTGGTCTAAGAATGTCAACCCCTACACGTTCAAAGGGAACCCCCACCACAGGTAGTGGTATAAGGAGGGCCTTTGTAGTGCCACCTGATTTGCCACTGGCTTGGCAGGTGACACAGGAGCAACAAAACTCCTTAGTGTCTTCTGACATGTGAGGCCAGTGAAAGTGAGGGACATGTCTGTCCCAAGTCTTGTTCTGGCCAAGATGTCCTGCTAAGGAAATATCATGGGCTAGTGTTAAAAGGAAGCCCCTGAATGCCAAAGGTATGACCAACCTCCTGGAAGCACCAAGCTTGGGGTCTCTACCCTCTGAATACAGGAGCCCTTCATCCCAATAGACTCTATGGGTACCACTAGCATTCCCTGCATCCTCAGCAGCAGCTTTCTGTCTGAGGGGCTCAAGAGAAGGGCAGTCCAACTGTGCCTGCCTCAGACCTGACCTGGAAGGTCCCCCTGTCCCAAGAAACTCAACCTGATCAGGTTCAAGCTCTTCTAGGACAGTTCCTTCTTCAGGCTCACAATCAGCTTCTTCAGAAGGCTGATCCTCATGCTGAGGCAGGGTGGAAGGCAAAGCCTTTAATCTACTGCTCCTTGTCCTGGTAGGCAACTGGTCCATTATTCCAGAATCCAGTGCCTGTTCAGTGTTGCAATTTCTGACCTGTGACCTAGTTACAGCAAGCACATGTGCTGAGATGCCTAACATTTCTGCATGTGTCCTATCTGAAGTCTTTAGATCATTGCCAAGCACACATTCTACAGGGAGGTCTGAGCTAATAACAACCTTCTTGAGGCCAGTTTCCCCTCCCCAGGATAAATTAGCAACTGCCATACTGTGTGTGGTAGTGACATTGCTAGCATTGGTCACTAGGTAATTCTCACCTAGTATGATTTGTCCAGGGTCCACAAAGCTGGGTGTCACCATTGTGACACTAGCACAAGTGTCCCTGTAGGCCTGGGCCACTTTCGGATTAATTAAAGGAGTTTGTCTGTACTTGCCCAAGTTATTGGGACTCACAGTAGAGGAGATTGCTATGTCCCATCACAGATCAAAACAGCTTGAGTTGGTATTCTGACTAGGCCCGAATCCATCTCAGTTCCCAGGGTTAACCCTACTATAGCCTTCTGTTGAGAACCACCACTTGAAGCTGAACTAGGGGGAACAGTTGCCTTTGGGGCAATGGTGGCTAGAGCTGCCTCCTTCTTGGTGCACTCACTGGTCCAGTCAGTACTTACCTTACAAACTTTGCACCATGGTTTCTTTGGACCTTCTTTCTTTTTGGATTGTTGGGAACCCCAACCATTAGAAGCTTTTTGGGGACCTTGAGACGACTTATGGTCTTTTGCTTTCTCCCCACCCTTTTGGTCCTGCTTCTTCTGATCACTACCTTGGTTCTCTACCTTCTGCTTCACCTTGGTTCTAACCCATTTGTCTGCCCTCTTACCCTATTCTTAGGGAGGTCAAATCAGAGTCAACCAAGTGCTGATGCAATAACTTGTTCTGACAATTATTAGGAACATGTTCTCTCATTATAAGGCTATGCAATCCAGTGCAGTCAATTACCTTACTGCCCAGTAACCAGCCTTCCAGAGCCTTAGTAGCACAATCTACAAAGTCAGTCTAGTCCTGAGTCTGTGTCTTCTGGGTATCTCTGAACAGCAACCTGTACTGATCAGTGGTTAATCCAAACCTATCCACTAGAGCACTCTTCAGGACATAGTAGTTGTCAGCATCCTCTTCTCTTACAGTGAGGAGCTTATCTCTACTTTTGTCTGCAAATGAGAGCCACAGAATTGCTGCCCACTGACTCCGAGGTACCTTCTGTACTTTGTAGGCCCTCTCCAAAGCAGATATCCATTTGTGGATGTCATCCCCAACCTGTTTGGGAGTGACACTTTTGTTCAGGTTTCTATGGTCATGAGACCTATCCCTACCACTAGGGATATTGCTGCCACCAGTGGGCTCTAGCCCACACAATTTCCTCTCTCTCTCAAGAGCTAGGGTCTCTTTGGCCAGGGCAACTTCTTGCCTTCTTATCCTAAGCTAGGCTTCTTCCATTCTTGCTTCATGTTCCCTCTTCTCTGTAGAAGTTCTCCTCCTCCTTGCAGAGGAGTTTCTCCTTCTCCTATGAGCAGTGGCAGAGGACCCTAGTGCTGAAACTGAATGGTGAGAATCTCCTGATTAGGATCTCGCCCTTCTAGGTCCACCTTTAGGCCTAACTGAGCGAATAGAGAAAGGCCCATTTTGTGGCCCTCTCCACCACCAGGTAGTCCTGTGTTTTCTAGGTGAGGATTATCATCCTGGTCTGCATCCTCATCATACTCCTCATCTGGATGAGGCAACCCACTAGGGTCTTCTTCTGAAGAGGGTTGGCCCACTCCCTGCTACCTTGATTCCCTGGGTCTGATGCTTTTGTTAAGTCATCTGCCACTTGAATCTCTATCAGGTGGCTGGCGGTTGGACTCTGTCCTTGCCTTAACTTTTTGGCCACACACAAGCTTCTCAAGTCTTGAAAAGTAAATGTGTCATACTTAGTTGTCTGCAAACTGCTGACACCTGGCATGGAGCCACTAGCTCCAGCTTTTAACGCCATGACTAGTGAGGTGTGGTGTGTGCACCTACCTACGCTACTTGTTTTCCTACCAGAACCTTACTAGGAGTTGTAGTCAGGGTGTGCTAAACCCTTACCACCTACAACTGCTAAGTTCAGTAGAGCGTATGTATTATAAGTGGAGAAGTGTGGCTCAATGGTTAGAGTGACAGACCCTGATGCAGAGGTCTGGCCCAGGACCAGGGTTCAATTCCTGCCTCGGTGGGTCTTGGGCTCAATTTCCTCGGACCTGATAATTTTCGCCTCGGTGTCTATTCTAATCATGGGTTCCACTATGCAACTCTGGGCAATAGCTTGCTTAATCTCCACAATGACCCCAACAGCGCTGGGATGCCTGGCTTCACCTTGGGGGTGCCCAGGAGTGGACATTTCACAGGGAAAAAACAGGAAGGGTTCCACAGCTGTATGCATTACAGCGCCAGGACACCCCAGTTGGGGAATTAGTGCACTTTACAAGTACAAATTACATTTACACATTACATTTACATAAGTCATGTACCCACAGGTACCATAATGTGATTTTTCAAATGATATTCCCAAGATTATTTGGTAAAACAATGCAAGATGTAATCCCACACGCTGCACACCAATGTGAGAAGTTAGCCTGGCATATGATGTCCACTAGTTCTAGTGTGAACCTTGCACTAGTCTAAAAGACCCTTTTTGATGGTAGGTTGTAAAGTCAACCTTATAGAAAGCTATCCTAGTAGTAGCATGGAACAGCAGTCGTCAGGCTAAGACTTAGAGGCGAGTTAAGCAAGTTGTTTTACCTTTTATAATCTCTTGAGTACCAAATGAAAGTGCCCCACACAAGGTATATATCAAATATGTATGTATTTATTCTAAACACAACCCCTCTGGACTCTTTATGAGGTCAGAGGTAAAAGTACAATACAAGGAACTCAATTAGCGTACGATAAGTTGAACAATATACGTTTTGCCCTAGGGGCCTCACAAACCATATACTAAAACAGTGGTATAAGAACCACGGGAGAAATAGAAAGCAGGCCTAGGGCCTAGGGAATCGCTGGGGCTACTCTAAACTACCAAAGATTAGGATGCAGACGGCCCACGGGAGACGCGTGCAGTGACTAAACACAGCAGCGGGTTACCATTGACTTTCTATTGGAAACGTAGAAGTTACAAAGTTACAGATTAAGGGCAAAAGGGAGTGAACTACGATGGAGCCCTTTTAGACTAGGGCACTAGGAGAGTCAATACCCACGGGAGCACCGGAGTACTCGAGTTACCTCACCCAGGATAGCCGGGTGCATAGGTGTCTTTTCGTGCTGCAGGCGACCAGATGAAAAGTGTCCGGATGTATCCAAGGGTGGATCGAAGATCGGAAGAACCTGAAAGCAGAAGGGACAGAGTCTGGGTCACAGGCCAGTGACCAGGAAGGAACCAGGAAGAAACCAGGCGATGTCAGATGATTTCAGGTGAAGAGGTGAAGCTTGTCTCTGCAGCCACGAGGACCAGGAGTCGTCGACGATGACCAGGAGCTGGATTTGAACTGTCCGACAAAGGATCTAGTTGACTGCGGTGTCGGTATCCAGATTGGACCCAACAAGCCTTGGCAAACGCTATCCATGCAGGAGATGAAGATTGGCTTCGCTGCAAGGTCTGAGGAATTTCTCTATATCATAAAACCGCTATAAGGAGAGGGTTCCGAAAGCTGCAGAGGTACTCAGCTCATGCTAGGGCACCCTCTCACATAAAACCCAGCCCTCTGCCTCCAGGATTGATAAGGCCTGCCCTAGGAGTGACTTATAGGGTACTATGTGTCTATATATAAGGTAGATATAGATATACTATATCTAAGTAAGGGGTGATTACACCACCTTACCCACGCTGTGTGAACAGACCTGTGATGTCAGTTTGGGGGCCCAACCAGGGGTGGCACAAGGCATGCTGCAGCCCCTGGTAGGCCTTAGGTGTACCTATGCCCTGGGTACCTATTGTACACTATACAGGGACTCACAAGGGTGACCCAGTAAACAATCTGGTATGTACCTAAAGTACATGGTATCAATTTTGAGAGAGAACAGCTAGGCTGTGGGCCTGATTAGCAGGACCACAGCCATACTAAAGTCGAAAAAACAGAAAATCACAGCAAAAAGTGGGGATGACCATAGGAAGCAGACCCTACTCTGCTACAACCACATAACTAAAACCAACAACACAATTACACATCACACCATATACATCCAATCAACACCAAAAAAATCCAAATCATGCTACAATATTTAACAGCACACCACATAAGTGAACTCCACTACATACCACTCCACAACACAAAATACCTTTCCAGATAATCCCACTCCAAGACACACAATCCCACTCCATGACACACAATCCGACTCCTCATTCCAGTACACTCAATACCATATAATTGCTATCCACATAATTACACTGCACACCATGCTACATTATTTCACTACACAGATCCAATCCACACAATGCAATTCTAAAACTAACATTTCAAATCTAAACCATATATGTCCACTTGACACAACACTCATTCACTCCACTCCAAACAGAAAACGCATTGGTAAAATACATTGTCTTTTACAACGGTAATAGCTCTAATTCTCACAGGGGTAGTAAGCAGTATATAAATGCAATTACAATACAATACAAATGCGAGATCAATTGCATGGAAAATGCTTGTTTACCTTCCAATACGTCCCAGCATATCCTGTTCCAGGAGCTGCAAACATTCTTCTGTCCTAGTGTTGTGTATTGATTTAGATTTTGTATGAATTTCCTGTTTCATGCCCTCATATAGGTACATTTCACATTGCACTTATATAGGCATAGATATCCAGTCCTTATTTAGGTATAGCCCATTCTACCCAAATACAGGCATGGCTATTTCGATCTGTTCATCTACGTCACAACGACTTCTTGGAAAATCAGACTCTTAAGCTTTAGGGACTTCCCCTTGCCTGGATATTGATTTCTCTAAAAATTCATTTATTATGCATGAACATCTATTCCTTAGGGGTTCATTCATGAAGTTCATAGGCACGACTTTTACGTCAATTCTGGCATTCCTAAACACCTTCAAGGTATAAATATACCTTCACTTGCTATGAATTTGAATTTGAATTTAAAACATTTGTAAAGCGCAGCGTTCACCCTACGGTTTCTTGGCGCTATAGAGATAGGTCCAGCAACTCAGGACAGTGGAAGCCTGATGCATAAAAATAGCAGGGACAAGTTACAAGGAAAAGGCCTGTTTAAACAAAAAAGTTTTTAGATCTTTGCGGAAAGAGGAATAGTGTGAAGCAAATCGTAAGTGGTCGGGGAGGGAGTTCCAAAAGGAAGGAGCCAGAGCTGAAAAGTTGGCTCCTCCCCACTTTTTACGTTTGAAACGTGGGATTTGCAGGAGGGATTTAGAAGATGAACGAAGTTCTCTGACGGGGACATATTCGTTAACTAGAGAAGAAATGAAAGCGGGTGCAGTACCTTGGCGAGCCTGAAAAACCATACAGCCGGTTTTAAAAAGGGAGCGTTCCTTGATAGGAAGCCAATGAAGCTCCTTAAGGAGGGGTGTTGAGTGATGAGAACGCGGGAGACCGTGCACCAATCGAGCCGCTTGGTTCTGAACCATCTGGAGCTTCCGCAGGCTGTATGCTGGGATGCCGTTGTACAGGGCATTGGCATAATCCAGCCGCGAAATCACCAGCGCGGACATGATCAGTTTAAGTGCTTAGGGGGAAAAAAAACGGGAAACAGTGCGAATGGTTCGGAGAGTGAGGAAACAGGAAGAAACAACAGAACTGATTTGAGAGTGTAAAGTGAGTTGGTTGTTCATTTTGACGCCCAGGGTTTTAACTGTGGAGGAAGGAGTGGGGGAAGGACCAAAAGAAGAGGGCCAGAAGAGAGAGTTCCAGGGACTGGAAGAACCACCTGTGAGAACCAACTCGGTTTTGTCCGGGTTCAGCTTGAGATGGTTGTGGGTCATCCAGTCGCTGATGAAAATCATAGTAGACTGGAAATTGGAGACAGAAAGGGGAGAAGAAGAGAGGTTGAAGATAAGCTGGAGGTCATCCGCATAATTATATACGGTGACCTCCAGCTGCTGAAGAGCGAAGATTAAAGGAAAGATATAAAGATTGAACAGTAAGGGAGAAAGGGAGGAACCCTGGGGAACACCACAGGTGACTTGAAGTGGAGTAGTCGTGAAATCCCCCAGCCGGACCGCCTGGGTGCGGTCCCTCAGGAAGGACGATAGCCAGACCAGGGCTGAGCCCTCGATTCCCGCCGCCCTGACACGTGAGAGCAAGATGGTATGGTCCACCGTGTCAAAGGCGGCGGAGAGGTCGAGGAGCACCAAGGCCTGATGTTTGTTGTGGTCCATGCCCTCCCTGAGGTTGTCCAGGACCGACACCACAACGGATTCGGTAGAGTGCCTGGGGTGGAAGCGTGGTGTGGTTCGGTGCAGTTTGACTACTTACTTGCACGACGCAGGTCGCTACAGCAAGTGCCGAAGGAAGCCAACTCCCCAGCTGACGCACTGACTAGAAGCTGTCATCCTCCTGCCGAGAATACAGCTCCAGTGTTTCTGCCTCCCCTTGCAGGATGTTAGGAAATCGAGTCCCGGGAAAGAGATTCCAACCTCTGTCATTCTAAGGTATGGAGCTCATTAGAACCTAGAGAAACCTGTGGCCATTCTTGGCAAAACTAAACCTATGCTAAACCAGACCTTCCTTCTTTCCTCGTACTAGACCTAGGTTAGGTACCCTGGGGTAGGCATATTTTAGAAGCACCAGTTGAGTATTTTAGCTTATGTTATTTATGTATGTATTTTTATATATGTCATAGCAACAGACAATGCTATTACAGAATCATTTGTATTACTGTTTGCGCTGTACGCATTATACTTCACATTCTGTCTAACATTTGTAGCAGTTCATATCTCTTGCATGAAAAAGAAGACGGTTCAATAAACCCTTTTTATTGAAACGCCCGTCTCTCTATTTCTGTTCAACTCTGTAGAAACGAAGCATGCAGGATTGACTGAGTGAAATAGTTATCTATTGATTCCACAACTCTGAAAATATTATTCCGACTCTAAGGGGAACAAAGTTTTCATGTTTATGCGGTTGTCAGATACTAATCCCTTCTTGTTTATTCGAGAAAGTTTCTAGTGACCTCTGAGTTAGCTGGCACACACAATTAAGTTTAATGTACTCGATAGAGGCATACGGACCTCAGTCCTATGTCAAATCTATAGTGTATATTATTCTAATGTGCACAGCCTATTAGGGATCATGGGGCAGATGTATCAAAGCATTTTTATTCTCAAAAGCTGCGAATCGCTAAAAAACAGCGTTTGCGACAAAAAAATAGGGAAATGGTATGTATGTAGGAATTCGCATTGCAAAATAAGTAATCGCTATTTCAGCGATTACTTATCTTGCGAGAACACATTTTCTGCAAATTTAATTGCGATTCCTTATTTTGCATGCATCTTTATTTGCGAATTTCGCAATCAAGAAATCGCAACATAAGAAATCGCAAAGAGAAGTATGAAAAATGTGCAAATTGCGAAAACATGGAAATCGCAATATAAGAAATCGCAATTACCACCAACTACTTGCAGGTGGTAACCAGTTCAAAAGTATAAAAATTAACCCATAAAGCAATGTTAACTCCCAAAATGGCGGGACTTTACCTGACAGCCAGGAGGCTGCGAATCCAAGCCCTTGCACAGTGGAGACAGAGACAGGAAATAATATTTAGACTGCGCATCACGCTGTTCCAGCAGACTGCAGAGGACATCTATGAGAAGGACAGACTTCACCCACGCACTATTTTCGATCTCATTGATGAATTGAACCTTTTTTGGAGCATCACATACGCAGGACACAATCAATTCCTACTCATGTGCAGGTATTGTGCTCACTGCACCTTTTGGCGTCTGGGTCTTTTCAAAGCGTCATTGCAGAGGTTGGTGGGGTGTCCCAGAGTGCCCTGTCATGCTTCTTTCATGCCTTTCTGGATGCAATGCAGAACCAGCTTCAACATCACATCTACTTCTCAAACACCCACCAAGCCATGCAAGAGACTAAACTGGATTTTTATCAAATTGCGCGTTTCCCACATGTGATTGGTTGTATTGATGGCATCCATATTGCAATAACTCCACCAGCAGCCACAGAATATGTGTATAGAAATAGGAAAAGTTACCATTCGCTCAACATCGCTCAATGTGTGCAATGCAAGATATATCATTAATTATATTGTGGCAAAGTACCCAGGCAGCACACATGGTTCCTTTATTTTTTGCCATAGTGGAATTCATAGACGTCTGAGTGCAGGACAGTTTGGAGAGGAATATCTACTAGGTAAATGAACCTCAAACATACAGTCATTCACACAACAATTAATCCTTGATGTAATACCCACTCACTCTTTCTTTTTCATCATGCAGGTGACAGTGCCTACGCAGTGCGCAATTTTATTCTAACGCCATATTTGAATCCATCTAATGCAAGTGAAAGAAGATACAATATGGCACACCAGTCATCATGTGGTGTCATTGAAGACACATTTGGAATTTTAAAAAGCCTTTTTCGCCTCATTCACAAAAGTGGAGGTGCATTACAATACAATCCAGAAACATGCTGTAAGATTATAACTAGCTGTGCAATGCTACATAACATGCTATGAGAAAAGGAACAGAAATTGAAGTGAGTGACTCAGACACATCTGATGATGATGACATACCCCCACCTAGAAGGGCTACAGCAGGATTAGGAGCTATGGCTGGCCGCCAAAGACGGTCTGAGATAACACGAAATTACTTTTAGGCAAGACAAGGTATTTCCAAACATGTATTTCCTTTTGTAAGTGAATGTTTTTATTTTCAAAACAATGAACTCAATATTATATGGTTTCATGACATGTTACTGCACAGTCATATTTATGTTTTCTCATGTGTTAAAATTGTTAGGCTCAAAATATTTAAATGCACAATGTAATTTTATACGCTGGGGGCTTTGCGTAGAGTGATGCTGGCATTCCATGCCCTCCATAGTTGCTGCATTTCCAGAATTTCTCCCACTTCGGCGCTGCATCAGCTGTGAAGTAGGAGTGGGGTTGCTACTACTCCTGCTGGAGGTGTCCTCGCTGTCTGCTGCTGCTAAAAGTGCGCTGCAGCCAGAGTTTGCTGTTTGAAGTATTTCCACAGCAGATGTGACCTTGTCAAGGCCTTTGGCTATGTTTTGAGTACAGTCACTCATTTCTCTTTGCATGTTAATGCTGCGCCTTGTAAAATTACATGTGACAGTACATATTCTGTTAATGGCTATATGTATCCATGCATCCTGCCATGTACACGGTGTGCTGCCTTGTTGCGTGAGGTTTCTGTGCATTCCAAAGTCAAGCACAGTCTGTCCATTGATGCTGCCATTGCTTTCATTCCATCTCCCATGCTTTCTTGGTTGTGGTTTAATTTTGACAGCTGCCTATTGATAGAACGGAGGGCCTTGTGTTGCAGGTGCAGCACATGAAGCATATCCTGCTCTAACCCTGCGAAGACTTATGGAGTTTCAACATGACCACTGCTGCTCCGTGATCTCTGTACGCTATCAATACGTGGCCTTCTTTGTGTTTGGTCTTGGTCTTCAGTACCACGAGGGACCACTGTGTCAGGACCACTGTCTCTTGTGCCGCCTTCATTATTGTTATCGTCTTCTAAAGGAGACAGAGGGGCCACATGTCTGCGCTTTCTATGGACTATGGGAGTGGAGACAGTCTCATCACTGCTCACACCTTCTGCAGCAGAAACATCTTGGATAGGTGATTCATTGCCCTCAGTTTCATCTCTTAAATGCCTTGACTGTGCTGTGGTTGTAGAGTGAGACATATGAGTTTGTTGATGATGTGCTTTATGAACATTGTAAAGTGTCTGTACTTGAAAATGTTGAATCATTAAAGTACATTTCACTCTTCTTTTGAAAAGCACTATGTGGGTCGTGTTTATTTGATGAGAAGATCTAGATGTGAATGGTAAACTACAACAACCATGATGCATTGCTCTCTGTATGGGAATCTGTGTACCAGGACTTAAACAATCCTACCACTGTGTACTTCTACTACACCAATGCACATGCATTACCCAATGTTTTTTTGTACGAAAAATCATGGATCTTACCTTGTGCACTTTGTGTGGGGTCAGAGCTGTCTATATCAGCTACACCACTCACACTCTCAGACAAGAGAGTGACTTCCACCAGTTCCTCATGCGGTGTGGGCTGCTCAGCAGTTGAAGTCCCACCGCTAGTCTTGTTTGCCTCCTTCAGTCTTTCAGCAACCCTTTCTTTAGACGTCTGGCGCATGTCATACCATCTTTTGCGTAACTCCTCAATGGTACGATTGGTCACTCCCACTGAATTGACTTTCTGCTGTATGTCCAGCCAGATTTTTCTTTTCCTTGCTTCTGGCACTTTCAAGGCTTATTTTGCCAAAAAGCAACTCATGGCTGCAATCCATCTCTTCAATGAGTATTTCTTGCTTCTTTTCAGAAAACGTATGTTTTCGCTTTCTTTTATCTCCAGCCATTCCATCCTGTGTGTTTTGAGGCTCCATTTCAGTGCAAGCAGGTCTGTTCAGGCTCCAAACAGTCTTCAAACTGCCACTGGGTGTAGATCAGGCAAGCAGGTGCAGGTAATCAGTCCCACTTCCTGACTGTGAGGTCATCAACCTGTTCCTGCATTGCAGATTCCCGTTTTTTGCGATTTCTTAATTTGTGAATTTCACAGATTAAGAAATCGCAAAATATTCTGAGAATTATTTGCGAATTTTAAGAAATCGCAAAATCCTACATACATCGCGTTTTGCGAATCTACAATTGTGAATCGCTAAATGTCGCAATTATAGAATCGCAAAACACATTATTGATACATCTGCCCCATAGGAACTACACTACTGTTGCTCAAAGTTTTTGTAAGGCACTAATTTAACGCTAGATATTGAAATAACTAAGTCATGCTTTTCTCAGAGACCCCCTACTCATACTACTCCAATAGACGTCTGGAGTGGGTAAGGGATAAATATCTGCCATAGCGGAGTAGGACGAAAAATCCTATGTATTAGTTTTTGGTTTGTTCAAAGTTGAAGGATACAGTATTATAAAATATTGTGCACCTTATCTTTGTTTCCTTGAAGCTTGCTCTGCAAACTTTCATTGAAATGTCTGACGAGGATAACGCCTTGGCAGCAGTTCTAGGTGGAGACGCCGTACCAGTTTTTAACTTAACAGGTTTCCAAGAAACCAATGAGAATACTATAATCAGTCCTCCAAATTTAAGGAGAGCCATCACTATAAAATCTATAAAACATGGCCTAACATCATGAGGTCGTAGGGCAGTTTTTGTTATAGAGGCACATGAATATCACCAGACAGAGGTATTCTATTCATGGATAGTCTTCCCTGAAGCAAATCCAGTAACTAAAATTTTTCACTTCTACAAAGAAGATGATCCATCAGAGGAATATATTCCTTTCGAGGATATTGAAATTCCACTCTTAAACTTAGACTTAGAAAATGCTTTATTCGATTTTACAAATTGATAAAATCATAAAAGCAAGATACATAGAGGAAAACAAGTCATTAAATATGTACAGTTAATAATACATTAAAACTACAAAAAAAGCTAAAAAGTATACTTTTTATTTTCCTCAATATGCTTTTTAAAAAACCAGTCATGATTTTAACACAATACACATTTTTCAGTAATTGTAAAAATAAAAAGGCAGGACGGCATTGCCGCCATGTACCCTGCTTTAAAAAGGGTATAATCCATCTGGCCCGTTCAGTTACATAAAATTTACAAAAGAGAGTCACGTGCAAGGTAGATTGAATTGATAGGTTATCGCACGGACAACAACAGAGCCATCTGGACCAGTTGCTAGAAGTTGGAAACGAAACCAGGCGATGAAAACAATCACCCCTAAACCTGGTCAAGATGTATCTATCATAACCCCCTATACACCAGGCTAAATCGGGTTGACTGGAGGTACAGACCAGGGTAAGTTGATGCTGATCACGTTTTTTTTAATTAAACTCCAACCCCATTCTTAAAGACTCAAAATGATTCAGAAATAATGTTCTGAGCTCTTTTCTAGATATAGAGTACAAGGAATCAGGGTTACCATAAAATTCAGGCCTACCCAGATCTTTGGATAGTTTGGTGATATAATTCAACCAGGGAATTTTTCTAGCCTGTTCCAAACCCATAAAATCTTTAATAATATCTTGGTCTAACCCTAAATTGGGTGAGGTCCAGGCTCTCCCTGCCACAATAGCATTGGTTGCATTTTAATCACGTCATTGATGTAGCGAATCCCTAGTTCGCTGTGACAATTAAAAACAGATGCACTTTGAGGAATAGCTAATATAAATCTTAAAAAAGCATTTTCTACCACCTGTATTGGTGATACGTCATAAAGCCCTAAGACCCCTGTCCCATATGTGGCTATACTTGTGCACTTTGCCTGGTAGATTTTCAATAAGATCTCCGGCGGCCTCCTGACCATCTTTTTTGAAAATATCATCACTGCCGCCGTCAACCTCCTAAATAAGAGGGCCCTACTCTTAATAGCAGAACCCCAAGAACCTGAATCCTCCAATAGGATGCCAAGGTAGGAGAAAGTTTTTCTCGGTTCAATTTTATCTTTCCCAGCTACAAGGGTACACCGTTTATTCTTTCCCTTTCCACAGGGCATCACAAATATTTTATTAACGTTGAGCCTCAGTCCCCTATTGTCCATAAAATCAATGTAAGTGGTTAGGGCCCTCTGAAGACCAAGCTGGGTTCTGGCCATTAAAACTGCATCTCCCGTGTATAGGAGGGAGACAATCTGGTTATTGTTGAATTGCGGTGAATTGTTCACACTGGCCACCAGTTCCTCCTCCAAAGCGTTGGTGTCGATGGGGAGACAGCTCCGACGAACTCCTGGCTGAGAGGTGAGGCAGACAAAGATGGCGCCCGACCCTGAGACATCTACAGGATGCAGTGATCCTAGGAGGAGAGAAGCTCTGGCTCCACGGTGAGGGCATGCGAAGTGGAGAAGAGGAGACTCCTGCATAGTGTGGGGAGTGGAGGAGGCCGTGGACTGCAGCGGAGCTGTAGTGACACCACACGGGGCCTGAGCAGCCAGCGCCCTTGCAGACTTCTTGACAGGCAAGAGCTTGTGTGTGGTAGCCACCATTGCGGCTCTGCAATTCGTGGGGAGGAAAGCTGAGACAGGCGGATGAGAGTTGGCCGGGAGCAGTCAGGAGGTCCTGGGTAAGGTGTAACTGTGCAGCCTCCCCAGAGAGCTGACCCGAGAGAGACTGAGGGCAGGCAGGGACAGACAGGCTAAGTCCCCGGCAGTAGCATTGCGAAACAGCGGGGACGACATTAATCTGCCAGGGTGGGGGGAACGGAACCCTGAGAAGCGAACCTGCGGATAAAGTGCGTGACTGGGCACAAAGGCTGAGAGAGTCCCAGGGGTTTCTTGAGCGACAAGAGAAAATTAAATGTAAATTATTCACGCTGGGACCCCGCCCTAGGCCTAACTGAAGAAGCCTGGGAGGAGAGGTAGTGAGGCCCCCTGGGGAGCGCCACCGGGAGTGAGAGACTGCAACACCGGCAAGGAGGAAAAAGGGGGTGTGGAGTCCTTTTCACCCACGGATCAAACGAGAAGAGCAAATTTGTTTACAGCTAGGGTGGCCAATGGGTTTCCTCCCCACAGTAAGAGGAGAAGCTCAAAACTCGCCAGTGAGAAACAGAGGCAGTAAAGACCAACTGGGGCTTCTGCAGGTTCTGCTGAGCACAGGAGAAGTCTTGGAGGTCACCTTTCTTTTCAGCTCATTGCAACCTACGGCGTCCCTAGGGGCGAATGACCTGAGACACTTGCGGATAGAGTTGGAAGTCCTGTGGTGCTGGCAAGCACCCTTGTTGGCCCAGCTTAAAGGGGTGCCATCTAAGCAAATACTGAAACCTAAGACTCAGTATAAACAGTCAAGCGGGGAGATGAAATGATACAAAAAGGGCGATGGTGGCGTCCAACAGGAGATTATATACACAACCTAGTGGTAGAGTTGGGGAGCCGCCGAAGCTCTGAGGCGTACAGGACACAAAATGATAGTGGCAAACCGTGGCTAAGGGTGAATACTCCAAGCCTCGACGCCAAGGGAAAATGGACAAATACACGAAAGCAGTGACTCCTCTCTCTAAAACGATGGGAGATACTGCCTCCGTGTCGGACAATGCAATGATCTTGCTAGCAATACTAGCCTCAAGAGAAGCATTGATGGGCAGGATAGCTGAAGTATGACATGGGGACTTGGTATTCTATGTTTGTCAATGTAACTGTAGCTAATATACCTACTCAAAACTGATTATTCCTGTCTTCCCGACCACGGAGACCTGAGCAACATGGCTGATGCCCGGTGGAGCTGTTAGATAGCTGTAGAGGAGATTGTCCCTGGTTCGACCCCTTGACCATCACCTACCCAGCCGGACATTGGGCATGGTTCACCTTGTCTCCCCGTTGTGTCTCAACTCCCTCTATGGCTTGTTTCTATGCCCTCCCCCCCACCTTCTTCTTTTACTCCTATCCTCATAGCCTACACATCTATTCTAAACTGTTTCTCCCGAATGTGGAGACCTGAGCAACATTGCTGATGCCCGATGGAGTTGCTAGAAAACAAATGAGGAGATTGGCCCTGGTTTCCCCCTCAACCGTCACCTACCCAGCTGGACATTGGACACTTTTCCTCCTCGTCTCCCTGCTACGTCTCCTTCCTCCCCTTCCTCCCCTCCTTTCCTATACATCCTCTCAACCTCATT
The DNA here is from genome assembly GCF_964263255.1 of Lissotriton vulgaris. NCBI lineage: Eukaryota > Metazoa > Chordata > Amphibia > Caudata > Salamandridae > Lissotriton > Lissotriton vulgaris. The sequence goes on along the minus strand of NW_028250319.1, from coordinate 1,061,694 downwards.
GTTTGTTTACTGTACATTATTACGCTATTGCAACTGATGCAATTTGTAACGCAATGTTCCTCTGTTATAGCGCTCTGATACCTCCGGGTCTAGCCAGCGCTTTATAATCATTTTTATGTACCTTCTAATGAAACGTTCCTCTGGTTAAGTGCTCTGATACCTCCGGGGCTAGATAGCGCTATATAACTGTCGCAAATCAAATAAACTAAAAACTGTTTTTTCCTGATCGCTGAGACCTGAGCAACATGGCTGATTACCGGCGGAGCTGCTTGACAGCTAATGAGGAGATTGGCCCTGGTTTCCCCCTTGACCGTCACCTACCCAGTCGGACATTGGGCATAGTTCCTCCGCATCTCCCCGCTATTACTCCTCCCTCCCTTCCCTCCTACGACTTATTGAAACATTGTTTATGTGCACTGTACCTTACTATGCTCTTGTATCTGATGTAACTTGTAACGCTACGATCCTAAATGTAAAGCGCTCTTAGGTCAAGTTTGCGCTGTAGAAAACTCTTATAAATAAATAAAAATAGTGAGAAGAGGAATGGGCCAGTTCGCAGTCTTGTGTAACACCCTTCCTCACTCAAAAAGGCTTTGTACATTCCCCCTTTAATCCATACCTCAAATTCGCTGAGGCCCCCACATATAATTGTCTCAGAAATAACACCAGTGACTGCTCAACCGTAAGTCCCTCTAGGACCTGCCATAGACGATTATGATCAACCCAGTCGAAGGCGGTGGTAAGATCTACAAAGACGGCAAAAAAATTACCTGACTTAGCCTGGGTATATTTCCTGTGTAGGATGGAAAAGTTTAAAACCTGCTCGATAGTACCCCTCCCCTCCCTGAACCCATACTGAACTGGACTTAGGACATTATTATCTTCAGCCCACTGTTGCAGTCTATTCAAGATGACCCTTCCTGCATTTTTCATAAAAGAGTCTAGGAGGGATATGGGTCGGTAACAAGCAGGATTTTCCCTGTCCCCCTTTTTAAAAATTGGTATTATTATGGACTCCGACCATGATTTAATTAAGCCATTTGCACAACTGGCTTCGAGGACTTCTGTTAGTAATGGGGACCAAAGCACAGTCGTGTGTTTATACAAGTCAATCGGAGTCCCATCCGGGCCCGGTACCTTTCCACCTTTACTCTCATTTATGGCCACCAATACTTCCTTGTGTGTGAAGTGGATGTTAATCGGCATGAAATGAATGTGCTCACCCAATAATACTTGGTTGCTTGCTGTTACAATTTATTTGCTCCCGTTACCATGAACCAAGGAAAATAAATCGACCCAGGAGTCTTCACTTATTGCCACCTCAATCCTTGCTCCCTTATTACTCGTGAAGAACAGAGCCTTTACTGCCTCCCAGAATAAAGAGCAATCCCGACGAAGAGATGCCTCGTACAGGTTATTCCAGGCCTGGTCTTTAATTTCTTTCTTCCGTTTGTATTTAGCGAGGTTATAGGCCTTCCTAAGCCCTCTAATATCCTCATAATCACTCACTGATTTATGTAAAGCAGACTTTAACACGAGTATGCCTTGATGCACGTGGTATCAAACCAGCCATTTTTAGCAATTTTTTGCTCCCTGCATGGACGAGTCAGGATTTTTTGAATCACCGCTGTAATTCGAGAAGAGGCAGTCAGTATCTCAGAGTGAGAGATCTCTTCTCGCAAACACTTTTAGAATAATTGGGATTATGGCCTGTAGCATTATTTTTTAATTTGTTACCTCGGGGTCATTCTAACCCAGCGTGATGAATAACCACTCTGGCATTTCAGCACACAACGTTGAGTCCGGGCCAAACTTTCTATTACAGAGGGAGTACTCCTATGAGGAAGTAAAATATTAATACTTAGCGGGAGATGATCACTAAGCCCATTAGGGTGGGTAGTTAATTCCTTAACCCACGTTGCATATCGATTTGGCAGAATAATGAAGTCTCTCACAGTACTAAAGCCCCGGCCGATGAACGTAGGGCTAAAATCTACGGGTGGAGAACACAGCTTATTGGCGAAGCCAGGGTCATGGGTCGCCATGACTTCATTGAAACTTTCACCCCTATTCGAATGTGCAAAATGGGCCACATGGCCATGGTCCTCTACCTCGAAGTCCCCAAACCCACATGAGGGCTGGGTACAAACACTAGTATTAAAGTCCCCTCCCCAGATTACAATAGTGTCCTTCCCTGCTGTTGTACTTAATTTATCTAAATCCTCATTAAGACTTTTTAACATGTCAGTGAAGTTGCCCCTATCTGAGTTTGTTGTAAAGATTAATGACAGCTAACTCAACTTGCATTGAAAAATTAATAATAACAATTTGATACTAGATGGATGACTTTAGAGTTTTTATCTTCAAAGCCCCAAACATATTCAAAATATTCACACAGATCCCCCTTTATGCCTCCCATGTATTGAACGAAGTGCAGGTATATGGTCACTATCTTGGAATCATTTTTAGGTAGTTCCTCCATGGGTACCAGATGACATGCTCTCTGGAGTGCTTTAGGTGCCCCACCAGATACCAACTTTTGATCAACATTAGTTACCATATGTCAATCCACCTCCTCCACTGAGTATAGGGGTCCAAACCAGTTTGACACTTCTACGTTGTATCTCCAGTGGTTGTTAGAATAAGTACCAAAAGAGGCAGTAATGTCTCTGTCGAACATGTTAGGACGATAGAAAAATCCCAGGGGCAACGCTTGTCCGAGTTAAGATTTCTTGTACTAAGGCAGGGGAGCCTAAAGATAGAACTACGCAATCCCCTTTAAAAGCCTTTTTACTGGGTCCCACCCACGTGACACATCTCACCATTTTAAAGGAAGTGAACATGTCTTGAGTCATGCCCATTTTCGCCCCTAAAAAGTGTATGGATTTATTCTTCAGCGTCACCCTATTTTCTTTGTCTCCCTCGGTGGATGGTGGCACATTTGCCAAAACTAAAGTATACAGGACTGCTGCAGGTGGGAGGTCCAAGCTAATGTGGTTAGATATGGAGACCTGATTTAAGTCATTCTACTGCCTGGTCTAGGGCGGTTATCTACTTGAAAGTAATTGTTACACCTTTCCCTACTGGGGTCATTTCTACCACCCTTCTCTTTTACAATCCTTGCTGGTTGCACACTTGGGGAATTTACCTTCTTAAACCTAGATACCCCAGAACAACTAACTCTCTCCCCATCACTAATCTGATTACTGTGATTAGAAGCACAATCTGCTAAGGACTGGCTGCTTTTTTTGTCTGACCCCCCACCCCTACCTGGCTCAAGTTGTTGAACGTTAGTGTCCTTTAAGTGCTCTGAGGTAGATGCCAGGTTTAGCTCGATTAAGTTGAGTCTTTTCACCAAGGTACCAATGGTCTCTTTGATGAAAATAGTTAAATCCAAAATAGAATTTGTGATTCCTACCATGTTGTTGGCTACTTGGCTTTAAATTTTACCTTTATTATTAGCAGATGGCCGACAGGGGAGAGCTGATGGGATGAGCTCCGGGGAAGAGGGATCACAAAAGTGCATATCCCGACCCAGAGCGACCCCCCCCCGGACCCCTCCTCAGACGAGCCCCGCAAGTGATCTACTCCGATGTCAGTGGGAAGAAGCTGACCCGAGAGCCGGGACGAGGGAGCCTCCAGAACCCTCATCGAGAATTCAGACTGCCGCAGGTGAGCTGACCGGCGGGCCCCGGAGCGCCCCTCCCTCCCTCCCCGCAACCCCTGACTAAAAGAGGAGAACAATCAATCAACATTCAACCAGACGAACCGGAGCAACCCCCGGAGCCCCCCCCCGCGGCTCGGCTCATAGGGTGGTGCTCCGCACAGAGAAGACATTTCCCGACGAGTTCTCACATTCAGACGAATTTGTACAAGCAGGCTATCAGATCTCACCGGAACACAAATCCCTCCCCACCCGTTGCCCCTGAATAAGACTAGAGTTACGAGCCTCCTCTTACCGAATACGGGAGAAGCCCGGTGCCGGTCCCGGAAACTCGGAGGGAGCAAAGGAACCGCGAAGGACGGTATCTCGATCCATTCTGCAGTTGGCATCCTCCATTCATGAGGAGACCGCTCCTGGCATATCGTCTTCCTCTGATTGCTCAATATTCTGCTGAAAGTTTCACCCGTCCTCCGTCTTGCTCAAACAAACCCGGGACGCCTGTCCCCAAGATGGCCGCCATCTATCCATAGTTCCGGCAATTTCGGCGCTCTAAAGGACTTGAAACGAGCAACTTCCACTATTAACTCGCCGGCTTGTACCAGTTCCCCCCAGGGTTCTAAGCTAGGCGACCTGGCCAAGAAAATCCCCGGGGAGACAAACTCTCTCTCCTTTCTCAACCTAGGGCCGCCTGACCCTAAAATGGCCGCCAACTTCGACTGACTGTGGGAACTAAGGATTGGAGCAGTCCACCACCCTCATGCATACCTTCATGAGTAATTAACAACAGGAGAGGTTGAGACCACCACCACCTGCATTCCCCATCTTAGCAACAATATCCCAGGCAACAGTGAAGTGCCCCGGATCTCCTAGTTCTTCTTTAACAATTCAGCCGACTGTAGCACATTCACTCCCGCTACAAAGCCCAATACCCTCATCACCCCTCTTAGGCAGCTTGTCCCCCCTGCCGACATCCCAGTCCCCTTTATCGTGCAGGCTACTGCCTTACTGTTTCCTAGACTACAAACAACCTTTTCACCACTTAAAGAACACAGCACCTCCGCCCCTTGCCTAGATCCCCCGCCACCTGTATCGCATTTTGCGACCCCCCCGTATTTTGGATACTCCTGCTTCTCTCCTTATCCGCTCCAAGATGCCCCCTTCCATACACTCCTATGATTACCCCTGCCCTACCACAAATTATCTAACTCCACATGGGCATAACGCGTTCGCCATTGCCTACCCCCATAGACTTTCGACCAAAGCTAAAAAACTCCTAAAACTGAACACCATTAGACAACTCCCAGAAACACTTATCGTAGATACGTACCACTGCTCATCTAGAGGCCAGATAAAAATGGACCTCATCTTTTACACGGTTAGACCGGACCACTGGATCAACAGCCTTAATGCCCACCTCCGAGTCGCCAAAACCACCATCACAGCACTCAGCCGCAAACTTACCATCTCTCTGCAAAATCACCAGTCCTTGACCGGCTCCATTTCCACAACCATTTTCGATAATGGCACCATACTGATTCAGGCTAAAAATGAGAACCTCGAGTTCTTCGACTCCCTATTCCCCACGTTAAAGAGGACCCCCCGCTCCTACCCTGCCTCAAGCTCGGATCGCATATCAGGCCAAAATCCATCCCCAAACTAGCCATAGGACCCAGTTCGAGCACCCCCTCCATCCCACCCACCCGCCTATGATTGCCAACCTGCATCAACCGTCTTCCACCAGGAATTTGCCTACCGCCGCAAAACCCTACCCTCCCTCCACCCAGACTCAACACATTACAATAGAACCCCACCCCCTCTCCTCCCACAACAGCCCCAAAATCCGCCCATCGTCTCCCCACCACTAGAGCCAACCCCTCCCACCGCCCACTCCCTCCCCTCCTCCAATCATGAATCACACTCTAGAATTGAGCCCTATTCCCTCTCACAACTAGAGAATCCCCTCATTACCGCTTCACCTCACTTCACCAACAATGACAATCAGACCACTCGAGAAGAGCCCCACTCTCATTCCCATCCCCAATGGCCCCTTGGCCCACTCTCCCAACCCCCCTCCCCGCAAACCTCCTCCCAACTAGAAAGAACGCCTCCTCCCACCTTTACCCCCCTTAAAATCTTCCTCTCGCAGGACTCACCCGCACAAATCCCTCATGCTGAGCTGACTCCTATTCTCCCACGCCCTCCGTTTATTAACTACTGATCACCACTGGGTATGGGCTCCCAAGCAGTAAGGCCAAACCCTGCCTTAAATTGTATCACAAAACAAATGCCAATACTGCCAATTTGAGTTCTAGAATCTTATTTCATTCTTTACATATGAACAAAACACTATGTAAGAGGAATTCTAATCATAGGATCAATCTTTTCAAATTTGCATTTTATTTACACTTTTCTTATTTCATTTATTTTTAAACATGTCCATATTTCAACAAAATATTTTGAAGCACATTACAAAAACAAACATGATAATACTTCTCTCTTCAAACCTCATTCATACTCATTCATACTAAAAGACTCTCCCATACATACTCAAAACATTCGTTCAACTAGCAGTCTTAAACAACAAACAACTATTTTTATACAATTTATATACATTTTTTGAACAAGAAACCATAGAATCTCATTTGAAGGTATGAATCCCTGTAGTCAAAATATTGTTCAGTTTTCTTATGGTTTCAATGTAACAACGTTACATAGGAAGGTCTACGCGTTTCGAAGATGAATTAAGCTCCCTCCTCCCGACCACAACGGAGCACTTCTCAACCACTGACCTGACCTCCCTCTACTACTCTAACATGACGTCCACCCTCGACCGCCTGGCGCCCCTGAAACTAAAAAAAACCCGAAACATTCCATCGAGATCATGGTTCACCACGGACATAAATGACGAAAGAAGACTTCTGAGATCCCTTGAGAGAACCTGGAGGTCCAACCCATCTTCTCCTCACCGTGATCAACTCAAGTCAGCACGCAGAAACGACAACAATCTCATCAAGGACAAAAAATCTTCCTTCTTCTGCTCCGCTCTTGAAAACGCTAAAAACCGCCCCAAAGAGCTCTTCAACATCATCAGAAGTCAAACATCCAAACCCATAAAATCCGTCTCAGTGTCCTCTAAAAACCAATGCGACAACTTTGCCAACTTTTTTAATGAAAAAATCATCAAGATTGACCTCTCCCTTAGCACAAACCCTTCTTTTACAACTCGGACCAATACCCCAGAACTGTCTGACAGCACCTTATTGATCCCACCCACCCAATGGTCCGTCTCTTCGCCGATTCAGGAATCAGAGATCGTCACCCTGATCTCCAAATCCAAACCGTCTTCTACAAATCACTTGACTCCGACCATTGCTGCCTTCTCATTCTTCTTGACCTTTCGGCCGCATTCGATACTGTCGATCACACGCTGCTCTTAAAAGCCCTTCAAGAAAGAGCAGGCTTGGAATTGACGGTTCTGAACTGGTTCTCCTCCTTTCTTCATAATCGCTCCCAAAGAGTAAAAATCAAAAACTTTGAATCCGACCCCCTACCCGTCAGCAGAGGAGTCCCTCAAGGGTCAGTTCTCTCCCCTCAACTCTTCAATATCTACATGGAACCCCTTACCACTATACTCAGGAATTCCAACATCCCCTTCCACCTCTACACTGATGACACACAACTCTATCTGGAAACCACCTGTATGGATGACATTCTCAAACTCAATGACACGCTCAAAGATGTTCAACAATGGCTCTCACAAAACCACTTAAAGCTTAATCAAGAAAAAACTGAAGTTCTACTCATCTCCAACAGAGATGAAAACCCCCAAATTGAAGAATGGCTCAAAGCCATTGACGCCCTCAATGGCACCCTCAAGCCTAAAGACTCAGTCAAATCCCTAGGTATCACCCTAGACCCCAAACTAAACATGAAAAAACACATCGCTAACTCCGCCAAAAGCGCTTTCCTCAATCTGAAACTTCTTTACAAAATAAAACCATTCCTTCCTCCCAAGGACCTTCAACAGGCCACTCAAGCACTGGTGCTCTCCAGAATTGACCATGGTATCGCAGCCCTGACCGGCTCATCCAAATCACACCTAGGACCCTTGAAAACCACCCTCAATGCCGCAGCCAGAATGGTCACAGGAACCAAGAAATTCGAACACATTTCCCCCGCGCTCAAAGACCTGAAATGGCTCCCTATTGAACAACGAGCCAACTTTCGAACAGCATGCCTTACACACAAAGCCCTCCACACAGGCAAACCGGAATACCTGGCTGCCAAACTCAAAAGGGCTGGCCAGTCCAGGACCCTCAGAAGTTCCAACACACTTCTTCTCATTCCATTGAAACCACGGAAATGCAAAACTTTAAGTAAATGCTTTGCTGGCAACGCACCCAGGATTTGGAACGCCATCACTCCTCACATCAGAACAACCTCCCACTTCCCAAAATTCAAGACTCTACTCAAAGCCCTCTTCCTGGAAGCTACCTGAACTGTAAGGAATGCTCATATTATCACCATCCCTTCTAATTACTACGTTCTGTATGTACTTTGTTATTTGAAAGCCCCTTGAGCTGTCCAGATTTCAATCTTCCATCGCCGATAAGGCAGACTCTTGTACCTGGTGTGAAACGCTCTGATACCTTCGGGTCCAGCTAGCGCTATACAAAACTTAAAAAAAAATAAAATAAAATAAAAATAAAAAAATAGATTGTACATGTTCTTTTACTATACTATTGGCTAGGCAATACTTTCCCTGAATTGTCTTGGGCTTAGGTGTTAAGTTTTTAGGGGTAAGAGGGGCCTCATGAATCTGTGGAGACAATGATATGGGGGCCTCTAATTTCTTAGACACACACACTCTTTTATAGGGAGGTAACATTGCAGCATCATAGTCAATTACAGATATCTCATCCTTTCCTGACTGAACACAGCCATTCTGAAAATCAGCTGTTGCCTCCTTTGATGTCAATTTTAGTGCCCCATCAATCAATCCCAGGGAGGGAGATTTGGTTTTACTAGTGTCAGTCGAGCTGTAAGACTCTTTGTTCAACTCATCCTCTACGTTAGTGATTTGCTTTTTTAGGGTGCCCACTGCCCCTGTCAAGTATTTCATTAAAGTTGTGCTAGAATCCTTAGCCTTGTTTGATTTTTGGCTAGTAAGTCAGGTGTGCAATTTTCTTTTCCCCATATCGTGTCCTCAGAGCAATCCCTGCCCTGATAGCAAAGCAAACCTTTCCCACTATATTTCCTAAGCAGTGAAACTCCAATAGTAGATAGAGGCCCCCACTTTCAAAACATGCTAAGAAGGTAAGGATAAAAAACATACAAGCGTACAATCCTGGGGGGTCAATACCTTTTAGTAAATTAGCCACTATCTTGTGTGCCTCAAGAACCCCCCCGAACATTCAAAGATTAATAACCAGCAGTTATATGTACCGAAAATCGAGGAACCAGGAACCAAAGGTATACACAATCGCCAAATTGTCAATGTTTACCGTGGTCTTGGAGACTTTATGTTCTTCATCGTGGAGCCAAAAGCTGTGGCCCAGCCCAGCCTCTTCCGGCCAGTTACGGGCAAGGACGAGCCCGCCCTTGGCCGAGGCTTTGCCCGGGCTCGTCCGGGCACGTCCTGCGAAGCGGGAGCCATGAGAGAATTTATGCGTCTCCGGGCACGCAAGGTGATGCAGGCAGCAAAGCAGTCTGAGAGCTGAAGTCCCCTGGTGGAGCAGGCTGGATAGCGAAGATGCGGTGCGCAGGTCCCGCAAAGTGGGAGTTGCAAGAGAATTTATGCGCCTCCGGGCGCGCAAGGTAATGCAAGCAGCAAAGCAGTCTGGGGGCTGAAGTCCCCCTTGGGAGCAGGCTGGATAGCGGAGATGCGGTGCATCGGGTCCCACGAAGCAGGAGCCGCAAGAGAATTTATGCGCCTCCGGGCGTGCAAGGTGATGTAGGCAGCAAAGCAGTCTGGGGGCTGAAGTCCCCCGGTGGAGCAGGCTGGGTTGCGGAAATGCAATGCGCGGGTCCACTCACATACCAGGAGCATGAGCTCTGGTTTAACGGTGCCCTAAAACATTTAAATCGCATTACCAGGCTCGGTTCACTTGGTAGACCAGGAGCAAAATGGCCGATTTTAGCCGGCCATGCACCTGACCCTGATATTGAAGCAATGTCAGACGATGAATTACTTAGTAATATACAAAGATTAGTAGAATTATACAGTTAAACCACACCTGTATGAAAGTCCCGAAAAGGTCTTTACTAAAAACACTCCAACCTCTTCTAAAAAGAAGTGGGAGAATAGCAACCAAACTTCAAAAGAGAAGCGTTCTCAATCCCGAGATAGGTCTCCTCAAAAGTAGCCCTCTGAAAAGAGGTATAACCTCAGGAATAGGGATAATTTGAGAAAACCTGATAGATATCAAGATACTGATACATGTTCCTCTTGTACCTTTCAGACTTCGTCACAGAAATCCGAAAGAAGAGGACAGTCAGTCACAAAGAGAAACACGTGAAGTCCAAAGACAATCAACACGTTCAGAAAAGCAAAAATCCTCAATTCATCAAAAAGAAGGTAGAAGGTCTAAAAATCAGACATGCCCAGGATCTTGAAGGACACAACTCAAGAATGAAGAATGGGCTCAGACAATGTTGGACAGCGCAGCAGAAGTAACAATAGCTTGCCAGAACCTGAAAGGACTTCTGGAGACAGTGGACTTGAATGAAGACATTCAAGTTGAAACTGCAGACACCAGGGTGAGTTATCCACATAGGTTATATGAAATAATGCTCCGGATGGAGGGAGACATACCAAGAAAAGTAAAAGTACTCTTTTGGGAGCGACTTTCTATGTTTATGACCAATGTTCCCTCTAATTATTTTCCTCTGTGTACGGCAGAGTAAGGTCTCTGTGCGCTGCAGCCAAGGCTATGTGCACCAAGAACCTGACTGCGCGTCTGGACCTGGGCTTTGAATGGGATGAAAATACTCAGGGATCTTTCAAAGGGTCATAACCGATGCAATTAAGGGTGTGGCTTAAAAGCAGTGAAGCTAAAAATACATGCATCACATAGTGTGCCACCCTACTGATATTTTGCTGCACCTGTCATTGCATCCAGATATATATGGAGTTTTAGGTTTAAACCTATAATAACTGATAAAACCCCACTGAAAGAGAAATAGCCCTCACCAGTGAAAACATATAAACACTGAAAAAACACCTGCACAATCACAAATTAAATGACATTCAAAGAAAGGACAAAGAGATTGAAAGAGTGATTTTTTTCTTCCTGAAGGGTCCAATACAATGTAACTTTGTTATACACGCTAGCAGTAAGAAAGGCTGGGATAACATTATCCTGCTTGAGTTTTGTTGTTTAGGGATGCCACTAAAATATTGTTTCGTCTTACTTTTGCTTTTTTTCAGTTTTGTGGTCTTTTGTCTAAAGATGCAGGCTTTAGAAGCATGTTTTAGGTCTCGTTTAATTATTTTGTAAACTGTAGAGAATCAGGAAATATCAAAATCATATTTGATAGTTTGGCTGCATTTGATTCTTTCACTGATAGGTAAAATGGCTGGTTTCATAAGAATCTTTCCTAATATGTGTCATCACATTTACCCACAGAGAATGGGTAAAAACCCTTAATACATCAGCCCACAGTTTCCAGTCGGTCAGTATTGATAGTAGGTGAACTGCCAACACATCATGCTTTACACATTCAATGCAAGGTATCGTTACAAGAATATGTATAAAGAGTGTTACCACCAAGCATCTGGGATATTAGTGAAAACATGACACCAGACTTTTGGAAAACATGGAATGCGGTGTCACTTGGAATGCTATGCAAAAAAGGTTCTTTCCAAGTTCAACAAAGATTGGAGTGATATTGTTTGTATTTGCAGTGATGCAGCTACGATGCCACTTGTTAGATGGTATGCTGAAAACATCTTTACAATCTTCAGATTTAATGAGGGATGCTATTCACTTTTTAGTCCATTCTGATGCACAGGAAATAAAACGCAAATATTTACAATTTTGTGCTTTGTGTGGCATCAAAGAAAGAGTCATCCCAACTGTCTCCTTTAGCTAATGGTTCTCAGTCCAAGGGGCTATGAATACTATATCATGCTAGAATTTTTTCTGAGTGATGATGCCAAAGGCAAGATGTGAGAAGTTGGCCCGATATGCAACGTTCGCTATTCTAGCGACCGCTATGTATCGTTCCAACGACCCTTATGGTGTTTGGTTGTAAGTCAACCTATAGACCAGCTATCCTAGTAGCGTGGATACGAGCAGTCTAAGGCTAAAGACTCGAGAGGGCGTGTTAAGCCAGCTGTTTACCACACATGTACCCCTTGAACACCCAGTGAAAGGACACCACACAAGTGTTATGAAAATAAACAGGATATTTATTAAGAATCACAACAACCCTGTACTCTTTATGAGGACAGGGTACTAAGCACAAACCAAATCTCTTTAGCAAATACTTCAAGTGCACAATTAAAACAAGTGTCCGAGGACACGGAAAGGTTAAGGTCTCGGGCGGACCCGATAAGGCAAGTCGGAAGCGAGGGACTCGGGACCCTAGAGTAAGGAGGCTATGCAGGCACCGAAATGCCGAGTTACCTAGCCACGAGGGCTGCGGCTGCACAAGTCTTACAGGCGTCGGGGTCTTCGCTGACGAGCCAGGAGCCGGAAGAAAGGAGTTGCTGGCCGGCGACCAGTGCTGAATAGTTTGTAGAGATCCAAGCCTGGATCGGAGATTGATGAAACCTGAAAGCAGAGGGGACCAAGTTCGTACTACTAGCCAGTAGTCAGAGGGTACCAGGAAGGCACCGGTTGGCCGTCACCTCGACTAGGTGAGTGGGCGACGCTAGGCTCTGCAGTCTCACGGACCAGGAGGCGTTGTCGGCGACCAGGATGGAGGTGCGAGCTGTCCCACGAAGGATGATGCTGTCGGCGTCGCTGGGCCCAGGATGGGGCAACAAGCCTTGGCAGATCTCAGGGCCACGGGGTGGGCCTAAGATGGCGTCTTGAGTGGACCAGGAGGGTCCGGGGTGCTTCTCGCAAAGATGGAAGCAAGGGCCAGTCTGGAGCAACCAGACCAGCAGTGATGATTCTCGGATGTCGTCACAGAAGGGCACAAGCCAGCGGCGAGTGACCAGACAACGTGCTGAGCAGCGAGCAGAAGGGCCCCACGCAGATCGTGGAGATGCTGGGAGACTGCACTTCGGTGCTAGAGCGGCTCAGGGTCGGGGTTTCTCGGACCCCAGAGCACTCACCAGAGAGTTACCTCGATGGTCGTGCTGGTTTTTAAGAGCGTGCAGGTTCTGATGATGGCCGGTCCCTCGAGGTCTCGTCGCACCCACAGATCACAGCTGAGCTGATGACGTGGGTAGAGGTCAGAGGTGCCAGGGAAGCCGGTTCTCGTCGAGCTGGGCCGTCGGATCCTTGAGGAAGGACTTGCAGCAAACCGCAGAGTTCTTAGTTGGTGCCTGCTGATGCAGGGTGACTACTCCTTAGCCACAAGGGAGAAATCTTGAGAAGAGTCTTGAGTGTCCTTTCGTAGAAAGTAGTTCTTGATTCAAAGATGATCTAATTTGGAAGGGTCCCCGCTCCGGTCTTTATCCTAAAGAAAGGGGTGGGTACGTGACTAGGTCCTGCCCTAAGGGTGGGACCAGGAAGGGGGGTAGTTACGCCCCTCTCCCCTGCCGGGCTTTCCCCAGGCCAGGGCTGTCGCCCCTGGAACTGGTTCTAACCGGCAGATGCGTAGTGAGCACCGGGGTGCCACTCCGCAGTCACCTTCTCGCCAAAGCCCTACCTACCCAGAATACACAAACCCTGTCTGGGACGGTGCGAACAGCGCCCTCGACAGGAAACCCTTTGTCCAAGTGCTCCTCGCTGGAAGGACTCCCAGCAGCAGGAGGTCAGACTTGTGTCTGTGGTGGCAGCATCCATTTTGTGGAGCTGAGGCTTCAGTTAACTTTAACCGGGGTTCACAGTTACGTACATGTCGTGTCCCTCTAGAAGGGTGGGATACTAACCTCATCGCCAGAATTGGTGAGAGGGCAGCACCCCGATTCGTATGACACCTTACTCGACATGCTTTGATAACGCGATACCGGAGTTACCGATATGGTACGCGTTATCATGGAACAGCTATTGGGTCTTGATTCCGCAAGCTGCAGCCGGGCTCGGCTCGGGCCTGAACCTAGCTCACACGAGCCCACGCACTCTGCCTTCAGGATTGATAAGGCCTGCCATAGGAGTGACTGATAGGGACTCGGGTGTCCATTGTATGGTTAGATATAGGGCTACTATACCTAAAGCGAAGGGTGGTTACACGTCTTCGCCCCAGCTGTCGTGCAGCCAGTTGTGTCAAATTTAAGAGGCCAGCCAGGGGTGGCATAATACATGCTGCAGCCCCTGGCGGCCCTGGGTACACCTATGCCCTGCGTTACGGGGTCTGATAAGGTGGCCCAGTACCAATTGGTAAATGCACCTAGGGTACATATCGTAATTTAGAAAGAGAACAGCCAGGCTGTGGGTCTGATTAGCAGGCCCACAGCCAGAGAAAGTCGTAAACCAGTGAAACAAAAGCAAAAAATCTGGGTGATCATAGGATTGCAGACCCTACTCTCCTACATGACCCCCCCCCCAAACGTCGGAACACTAAGCTAACCTTGACCAGGTGAGTCTTCTTGTTCTAAGTGGAAATATCTGGAGAGCCCATCGGCATTGCCATGATCAGTACCAGGTCTGTGTTCCACTGTAAAGTCCATCCCCTGTAGGGAAATGGACCACCTAAGCAGTTTGGGGTTTTCACCCTTCATCTGATTTAGCCACAAGAGGGGCTTATGGTCGGTCTGAATCTTGAAGTGAGTGCCAAACAAGTATGGCCTCAGCTTCTTCAGGGCCCAAACCACAGCAAAGGCCTCCCTCTCCATAGCTGACCAATTCTTCTCTCTAGGGGTCAGCCTTCTACTTATAAAAGCAATGGGCTGGTCTTGACCATCAAAATTCAGTTGAGAAAGAACAGCTCCCACACCCAACTCAGAAGCATCTGTTTGGACAATGAATGGTTTGGAGTAGTCCGGACTCTTGAGGATAGGCGCCGTGCACATGGCCTGCTTTAGGTCATCGAATGCTTTTTGACAGCTCGCTGTCCACTAAACCTTTTTTGGCATTTTCTTGCTTGTCAGTTCGTTTAGTGGTGTCACGATGGAACCATAGTTCCTGACAAACTTCCGGTAGTATCCAGTCAGGCCCAAGAAAGCTCGAACCTGAGTCTGGGTGGTTGGAGGAGCCCAGTCCCTGATTGACTGTATCTTGCTCTCCAGTGGCTGAACCTGGCCTCCACCTACAAGGTGGCCCAGGTATACAACCTGTGTCTGCCCTATCTGGCACTTGGTGGCCTTGATAGTGAGACCTGCTGCTTGCAGTGCCTCTAACGTCTTCCGCAGGTGGACCAGGTGATCCTCCCAGGTGGAGCTAAAGACAGCGATATCGTCAAGATACGCCGCGCAGAAGTCATCCAGCCCAGTAAGGACTTGATTCACCAACCGTTGGAAGGTGGCAGGTGCATTTTTCAGACCGAAGGGCATCACCACGAACTGATAATGCCCACCAGGGGTTGAAAATGCGGTTTTAGGTTTGGCGTCCTCAGCTAACCTGATTTGCCAATACCCAGCTGTCAGGTCAAACGTACTTAGGTAGTTGGCCGAAGCCAATCTATCGATAAGCTCGTCTGCCCTTGGTATTGGGTGGGCGTCAGTCTTAGTGACTGCATTGAGACCCCTGTAGTCTACGCAAAACCTCATCTCTCTCTTACCACCCTGGGTGTGAGGTTTCGGCACTAGAACTACGGGACTAGCCCAAGGGCTATCCGAGGGTTCAATGACTCCCAGCTCCAACATTTTCTGCACTTCACTCTTGATGCAGTCTCTAACGTGATCAGGCTGCCGGTAGATTTTACTCTTCATGGGCAAGCTGTCACCAGTGTCAACCTCATGGGTACACCAATCGGTCTGGCTGGGTGTTAGAGAAAACATATGTCTGAACGACTGAAGAACCTGTTTACAGTCGCTCTGTTGATGTTCGGAGAGGCTGCCACAAAAGACAACACCATCTACCGATCCATCGTCAGGATTCTGAGTGAGCAGGTCGGGGAGAGGGTCACTCTCCTCCTCCTGTCCCTCATCTAGAGCCATGAGCAAACTCATGTCCTTCCTGTCGACATATGCTTTTAGCCTGTTGACATGGAGCACCCTGTGGGGGCTCCGGGGAGTTCCCAGGTCGACCAGGTAGGTGACCTCTCCCTTTTTCTCCAGGATGGTGTAGGGCCCGGACCACTTGTCCTTGAGTGCTGCTGGGGCCACTGGCTCCAACACCCACACCTTCTGTCCGGGCTGGTAAACAGTCAAGACAGCCTTTTGGTCATGCCAAGCTTTTTGGAGTTCTTGGCTGGCCTTAAGGTTTTCAGATGCCTTTTCCATGTATTCAGCCATCCGCGAGCGGAGGCCAAGCACATAGTCCACTATGTTGGTTGCAGGCTTTTTGAGAGGTCTCTCCCATCCTTCCTTCACCAAACACAGGGGTCCCCTTACAGGATGCCCGTACAAAAGTTCAAAAGGGCTGTAGCCAACCCCCTTCTGTGGGACTTCTCTGTAGGCGAACAAGAGGCAGGGGATCAGGACGTCCCATCTACGCCGAAGCTTTTCCGGTAGTCCATGAATCATCCCTTTTAGGGTCCTGTTGAATCTCTCAACAAGCCCATTGCATTGTGGGTGATAGGGTGTAGTGAACTTGTAGTTAACACCACATTCCTTCCACATAGCAGTTAAGTAGCTCGACATAAAGTTTGCACCTCTGTCGGAGACGACCTCCTTAGGGAAGCCCACTCTGGAGAACACTCCAACTAGGGCTCTTGCCACAACAGGGGCTGTAGTGGTCCTAAGGGGAATAGCTTCAGGATACCTGGTGGCATGATCCACTACCACCAGTATAAACTTGTGCCCTGATGCTGTAGGTGGTTCCATGGGACCGACAATGTCGATCCCCACCCGTTCAAAGGGTACCCCCACCACAGGCAGTGGTATAAGGGGGGCCTTTGTCGTGCCACCTGACTTACCACTGGCTTGGCAAGTGACACAGGAGCGGCAAAACTCCTTGGTATCTTCGTTCATGTGAGGCCAGTGAAAGTGTGAGACGAGCCTGTCCCACGTTTTCGTCTGGCCCAAGTGACCTGCTAAGGGAATCTCGTGGGCCAAGGTAAGTAGGAAACCACGCTGAGACAAGGGTACAACCAGCCTCCTGGTCATGCCAGGCTTGGGGTCTCTTGACTCAGTGTACAGGAGTCCATCTTCCCAGTATACCTTGTGGGTACCTGTGGCATTCCCAGCAGCCTCAGCAGCAGCCTGCTGTCTGAGGGGTTCAAGAGAAGGGCAGTCTAACTGGTCCTTCCCCAGGTCTTCCCTTGAGGGTCCCCCTGAACCCAAGAATTCAACTTGATCAAGTTCGAATTCCCTAGGCTCAGTTTCCCGCAATTCCTGTAGGTCAGCCTCCTCCGAGACTTGATCCTCGACCTGGGGCAAGGGGGAAGGCGCAGCCTTAACCCTACCGCTCTTTTTCTTGGGAGGTGTCTGGTCCTTTGTTCCAGGATCCAGCACCTGTTCAGTGGGGCATTTCCTGACCTGTGACCTAGTCACGGCGAACACATGTGCTGGCAAACCTAACATTTCCATGTGAGTCCGGTGCTCCACTTCTGACCATTGTGACGACTCCAAATCATTGCCCAACAAACAATCCACTGGGAGGTCTGGACTAACTACAACCTTATTCTGGCCAGTTACCCCTCCCCAGGAGAAAGCTACAATTGCCATACTGTGATTGGTAGTGACATTGCTTGCATTGGTCACCAGGAATTCTGTACCTGGCATGATCTGTCCAGGGTCCACAAAGTTAGGCGTCACCATGGTGACGCTGGCACAAGTGTCCCTATAGGCCTGAGCCATCTTTCCATTTATGAAAGGCGTCTGTCGGTATTTGCCCAAAGAATTGGGGCTTACGTCAGGGGACACGTCCACGTCCCCTGTACTGACAAGGACAGCCTGAGTGAGTGTGCCAACTAAGTTGTCACGCCCCTCAGAACCCAGGGTTAACCCTACTAAACCCTTGGGAGGCGCACTACCACTGCTGACTGTACTAGGGGGCACAGGTGCCTTAGGGGCTGCAGTGGCAGGAGTCTGCCCTCCTCCTTTCTTGGTGCACTCACTAAACCAGTGAGATTTACTTTTACAGTACTGGCACCATCTTTTGGATTGGCCTTCTTTCTTCTTTTGGGGAGCCTGACCCCCACCCTCTTTGGGTTGTTGGGGACCTGTCGAAGACTTCTGGTCACTTTGTTCCCCTTTAGAATCTTTACCCTTCTGGTCTGCTTTCTTCTGACCACCTTGATTCTGGCCCTGGTTCTGTTTAACTCTTGTACGAACCCATCTGTCTGCCTTCTTTCCCAATTCTTGGGGAGAGGTCAGATCCGAGTCGACAAGATGCTGATGCAACAACTGGTTCTGACAATTGTTTAAAATTTGTTCTCTCATCATCAAATTATACAATCCTTCGTAATCAGTAACCTTACTGCCCAGCAACCAGCCCTCAAAAGCCTTAGTGGCACAATCGACAAAATCAGACCAATCTTGAGACTGCGTTTTCTGGGTATCCCTGAACAGCACCCTGTACTGTTCAGTGGTTAGGCCGAACCCTTCAACGAGCGTATTTTTCAAGATTTGGTAATTGTTAGCATCCTCTACCCTTGTGGTGAGGAGCTTGTCTCTTCCTTTTCCTTCAAAGGAGAGCCACAAGATAGCTGCCCACTGACTCTGGGGAACGCCCTGCACAGTGCAGGCCCTCTCCAAAGCAGTAATCCATTTGTGGATGTCGTCCCCTTGTTTAAAGGGGGGCACTATCTTACCAAGGTGTTTCGTATCGAAACTCTTTTCCCTATTACTAGGTACATTGCTGCCACCAGTGGGGACTACCCCACTTAACTGTTGCTCTCTTGCAAAGGCAAGCCTCTCCTTGGCCAGGGCAAGTTCTTCCCTTTCAATCCTTAGATTAGCTGCCCTTTCCTTAGCTTCGTACACTCTCCTCTGGGGGGACGTCATCCCTCTCTGAGACGAGTTGTGAGAGCCATTGGTTTGAAGGGATCTGCCAGAGCCTCTTGACAGAGATCTGGCTCGTCCGTTCCCAATGTTAAGCTGACCTGATAGTGGCCCCAGGGGTCCCCCAGTACCGCTATCATGTTTGCTTAAGTTGGACCTGCTTAGTCTGACGACTTCTACCTGTCCCTTATCTGCCTCATCCCCAGAGAGATCCTCATACTCATCCTCCTCCACATCCTCGTTCTCGGTTGCGAGGTGAATGAGGTCAGGATCGTCTCGGGTTCCCTCGAGGGGAGGCATGTCTCCTTCTGGATTAGAAGAGCTACGAAGTTTCTCAGCTCTCCTGGCATCATAAGTCTCCAAGAGACCAATCAGAAAGGATGTTGTGGGGTTAGACCCCTGCTGAATCTTCCTGGAGTGACACAACCGTCTCAACTCCTTGAAGCTCAGCACAGTATATCCTGAAGGGATGACCTGTGGAGGGTCAACTGACACAAGGGGAGACCCAGAGTTTCCTCCTTTGTCCGACATACTGTTTCTAGTGTGGTGTAAGTGATGCACCTACCTACACTATGTGTTTACCTACTGTTCCCTTGCTAAGAGTTGTAGCCAAGGTGTGCTAAGCCTTGAGGAGCTACAACAGCTGGTTCAGTAGAACTCAGAGTATTCTAAGCTTTTAGTTATATGTACTAACAGTACTTGTGCGATCTTTCAACAAGATATTCTTAGGATACGTGTGGTAAAACAACAGCAAGCTCAAATCCCAACCGCTGCTCACCAATGTGAGAAGTTGGCCCGATATGCAACGTTCGCTATTCTAGCGACCGCTATGTATCGTTCCAACGACCCTTATGGTGTTTGGTTGTAAGTCAACCTATAGACCAGCTATCCTAGTAGCGTGGATACGAGCAGTCTAAGGCTAAAGACTCGAGAGGGCGTGTTAAGCCAGCTGTTTACCACACATGTACCCCTTGAACACCCAGTGAAAGGACACCACACAAGTGTTATGAAAATAAACAGGATATTTATTAAGAATCACAACAACCCTGTACTCTTTATGAGGACAGGGTACTAAGCACAAACCAAATCTCTTTAGCAAATACTTCAAGTGCACAATTAAAACAAGTGTCCGAGGACACGGAAAGGTTAAGGTCTCGGGCGGACCCGATAAGGCAAGTCGGAAGCGAGGGACTCGGACCCTAGAGTAAGGAGGCTATGCAGGCACCGAAATGCCGAGTTACCTAGCCACGAGGGCTGCGGCTGCACAAGTCTTACAGGCGTCGGGGTCTTCGCTGACGAGCCAGGAGCCGGAAGAAAGGAGTTGCTGGCCGGCGACCAGTGCTGAATAGTTTGTAGAGATCCAAGCCTGGATCGGAGATTGATGAAACCTGAAAGCAGAGGGGACCAAGTTCGTACTACTAGCCAGTAGTCAGAGGGTACCAGGAAGGCACCGGTTGGCCGTCACCTCGACTAGGTGAGTGGGCGACGCTAGGCTCTGCAGTCTCACGGACCAGGAGGCGTTGTCGGCGACCAGGATGGAGGTGCGAGCTGTCCCACGAAGGATGATGCTGTCGGCGTCGCTGGGCCCAGGATGGGGCAACAAGCCTTGGCAGATCTCAGGGCCACGGGGTGGGCCTAAGATGGCGTCTTGAGTGGACCAGGAGGGTCCGGGGTGCTTCTCGCAAAGATGGAAGCAAGGGCCAGTCTGGAGCAACCAGACCAGCAGTGATGATTCTCGGATGTCGTCACAGAAGGGCACAAGCCAGCGGCGAGTGACCAGACAACGTGCTGAGCAGCGAGCAGAAGGGCCCCACGCAGATCGTGGAGATGCTGGGAGACTGCACTTCGGTGCTAGAGCGGCTCAGGGTCGGGGTTTCTCGGACCCCAGAGCACTCACCAGAGAGTTACCTCGATGGTCGTGCTGGTTTTTAAGAGCGTGCAGGTTCTGATGATGGCCGGTCCCTCGAGGTCTCGTCGCACCCACAGATCACAGCTGAGCTGATGACGTGGGTAGAGGTCAGAGGTGCCAGGGAAGCCGGTTCTCGTCGAGCTGGGCCGTCGGATCCTTGAGGAAGGACTTGCAGCAAACCGCAGAGTTCTTAGTTGGTGCCTGCTGATGCAGGGTGACTACTCCTTAGCCACAAGGGAGAAATCTTGAGAAGAGTCTTGAGTGTCCTTTCGTAGAAAGTAGTTCTTGATTCAAAGATGATCTAATTTGGAAGGGTCCCCGCTCCGGTCTTTATCCTAAAGAAAGGGGTGGGTACGTGACTAGGTCCTGCCCTAAGGGTGGGACCAGGAAGGGGGGTAGTTACGCCCCTCTCCCCTGCCGGGCTTTCCCCAGGCCAGGGCTGTCGCCCCTGGAACTGGTTCTAACCGGCAGATGCGTAGTGAGCACCGGGGTGCCACTCCGCAGTCACCTTCTCGCCAAAGCCCTACCTACCCAGAATACACAAACCCTGTCTGGGACGGTGCGAACAGCGCCCTCGACAGGAAACCCTTTGTCCAAGTGCTCCTCGCTGGAAGGACTCCCAGCAGCAGGAGGTCAGACTTGTGTCTGTGGTGGCAGCATCCATTTTGTGGAGCTGAGGCTTCAGTTAACTTTAACCGGGGTTCACAGTTACGTACATGTCGTGTCCCTCTAGAAGGGTGGGATACTAACCTCATCGCCAGAATTGGTGAGAGGGCAGCACCCCGATTCGTATGACACCTTACTCGACATGCTTTGATAACGCGATACCGGAGTTACCGATATGGTACGCGTTATCATGGAACAGCTATTGGGTCTTGATTCCGCAAGCTGCAGCCGGGCTCGGCTCGGGCCTGAACCTAGCTCACACGAGCCCACGCACTCTGCCTTCAGGATTGATAAGGCCTGCCATAGGAGTGACTGATAGGGACTCGGGTGTCCATTGTATGGTTAGATATAGGGCTACTATACCTAAAGCGAAGGGTGGTTACACGTCTTCGCCCCAGCTGTCGTGCAGCCAGTTGTGTCAAATTTAAGAGGCCAGCCAGGGGTGGCATAATACATGCTGCAGCCCCTGGCGGCCCTGGGTACACCTATGCCCTGCGTTACGGGGTCTGATAAGGTGGCCCAGTACCAATTGGTAAATGCACCTAGGGTACATATCGTAATTTAGAAAGAGAACAGCCAGGCTGTGGGTCTGATTAGCAGGCCCACAGCCAGAGAAAGTCGTAAACCAGTGAAACAAAAGCAAAAAATCTGGGTGATCATAGGATTGCAGACCCTACTCTCCTACACAAGAAATGTGAGGATCTTTGGTCGCATAAAGATAGTGATGTGAAAAAGTGCACTCTACTGCATTATTAGATTTTTACAGGAAACATAACTGCTGTAGTGGACATAATAAAAAAACTAGATTCTGAAAAAACTCTTGTCTGCCAAGTGTTCAGCATAATTGGTGTAGATGTGAAATATCTCCTTGAGAGTAGGCTGGGCGACACCTTTAGTGACTTTGGAACTGCAAAATGTTCCATGTTAGAGTGCTTGCCAAAGTTAAGCAAAGCAATGTTGGAGAGCAATTCAGGAACATTTATTTTACAGTGTAAGAGAAATGACTTGCAATGATGCATAGAAATGTCCATTCATCACCAATGGCATTTGAAGTAAATGAAACCTCGTAGTTTCAAAAGTGCTGCTTCATTTTTGACCGCTTCAAAAACTCTGATGAACATAAGTTGGCAGGGTATGCTCAGACATGAGTCTCTTGCTCACTTTGCCACTGGATTCAAGCAAGCTTGGCTGAAGACGGCTGTAATACCAGAAACCGGTCCTAGGAAGTTTTAATCCGGTCCAGGGAAGGCATAGCTTGGCAGTTCGGGCTGGACTGTTCCCATGAGGCACAGAGTCAGACTGATTTATACATGGCCATGTCCGAACTGGGGTGGCAGAGTGGGCTTAAGAACGGTGATGGATAAAACTCAGATCTGTTGACTTGGTGTGAGTGTTTGATTGGTTCAGATGCTCCGTCCATCACCACCCCCTTTTGTACCGCTCAATAACTCTGAGGGCATAAGCGCCCAGCTCAATGCAAATGTTGCAGAACCTGCCCTGAGAATCCCAATCTTCAAGTGTACCAGTATTGGCTTGGAAAGATAAGTCAATGGCCAGAGTTAACAAATTGTGTACTGGCTGTTTTGGGGTTGCTCATCTCAAGTGCCAATGTTGAGAGTTCCTTTTCACAGAGGTTTACGTGGGAAGGAAAGAGCGAGCGCACATGACCAAAGACTTACTGAAGAAATATGGTATGGGGTACTAAAATAAGCTTAATTAGCAAAAATCTATTTGGACCTCATATACACTGCCTATATATCATGTTACATGAGTGCAGAACGCAAGCAATAATAACAGCAAAATGTTCCATAAACACCGGAAAAACACTTTTTCTGTAGTTTTTAGTGGTGCAAAAATGTGTAACCACTGATAACAACTGTTTTTAAGGTAGTGAACTCACTTGAAAACACTGAAAAAACCCCACCAGAATTTACCAAAATTAGAAACTGGAAACAGGAAAGCCAAAATATAATACAAGTGCTTCTAGAGCAAGCAAGGCTGCGCTTTGTGACCCCTCCTTAGGTTTCTAATACACAGATCTTCTGTCGCTTACATTACTGATCCGACCGTGCAGCAACCGCTCTAGATTAGAGACTGTGCTATGACCATGTGTTTGGGAGTTCGGCATTGGCAGAGGGTTGGCTCCCTAGCTAACCAAACACGCGATCAGAGACTGACAATCGCATCAAGATTCACAAACACACAAGTACATCATGGTAAGTAGCAGTACAAGCATTCCCTGTGGGACAATGCATGTGCGACATAAACCCACACCCGTCCACCCTCCTCCACTCAACCGTGCAGCAGCCATGCCAGTTCACCAAAAACCCAGTGGAAATGGAAGTGACATTGCGCCCTTTAACAGCCCCCTCCATGACTTCACCTGGTTGACCCTTTGTTCCAGCCACCCCTGTTCTTCGTAGGGACATGGAGAAGGAGGAAACAGTAAAGGTGGTGTACTATTTTCTGGTCCTTCTGCTGCCTCATGGCCTTTGAGTAAGGGTAATGCAAAATGGGCAGTGCCAGCCAAGGGTACCAGCTGCTGCCCTTTGGAATACAAATTCATATCACTGTGAGAAAAGGGAGTGCGCTGGCAGTCCACAATTCCACACTAACACAAAGTAAATCACCATTGCATACATGGAACTCTTACTGCACTAGTGGAGCACGCTTCCTCGACCATAGAACAGGTACTGCATAGCCACAATGAGGGCAAACCTCCATGTGTGCATGTTTCATGTTGTGAAATGGTTTGCATAGTGAACAACAGTATGCTTGGTAGTTTGTGATGACCTGGCATTGCCATAGAAACTAATACTATTTGATTTAGAGGATTGTTCCCAGAGATTAAAAAAAAAAAGGATTTTTAAAGTTTTCATTGAGTAATAATTTTCTAGGACAAGAGAAGTGTAACACATGGTGTTTTGAATTGAAATCCAAGTGTGGTTCCATTACTGCAGTGAAGAGCATGGTTTGCTGAATGGATGCCAATTCTTTAAGTTTGGCGAAGCCAGCCATTTCTGTTCAATGCAGAGTTGTCTTTGGGGTCAGACCTCTTTAGCACCCTGGCATGCAGGGGTGAGCTCCTTCAGCAATTGGTTATCGATGGTGTCTGTCACATGTGGGTCACCCCAGAGGAGTCTTTGTGTCTCACCGTCATGTTAGTCTCTGGGTGTATTCTTCCACGTCCTAGCAAGTTCTTCTTTTGGATTGCACAATGGTTTATTTAACACATGAATGGTCCCCCCTTTAATCACGCTTTGTCACATTCACTGCTTTCGCTTGTACATGAGTTAAGGATTCCTGTTAATCTGAGCACCCATCATGAGGCCCACAAACAGCACCCAGTCGCTCTGTATTTAGAAAAGAAATGAAGCAAGACTGAATGCATAATGTGTCACACGTTGTGCTTTCAGACTTGCTTCATTTCTTTTCTAAATACAGCGCCGCTGGGTGCTGATTGTGGGCCATTGTGAAAATATTCCTGTTAATTGCAGCGCATGACGGGCACTGTGATTAAGAGGAATACTTTCCCAACGTCTCAGGCAACCAGTAAATTGCCGTTTTTCACTGCTTGCATTTTAAAAGCGGGTGGCGGCAAGAACCTGTGCGCGCTTAACACGGAACACTGCGCGCTCGTTGTCTTAAAGGTGTGTGGGCGAGGAGCCCCGCACGTTACAGGGAACACTGGTTAAGACGTACTTCCAGCAGAAAAAGACTGGCCATGGGAATTTGTCAGGGAGTGTCCACATGTCGAAGATATCATTATGCCTGCCTTCTCTAATCATATTCCAATCCATTCAAAGTATACCTATGCCCCAGCATTATACAAAAAGCATGCAGGATGGGATGAGGACTCTCCTCACCAGAAAATCCAGTTAAAAAACCATCCAACTGCACAAAGGCAGTACCCAGTTAAGTAAGAAGCTAAAAAACAGGTCAGGGAGATTTTAGATCAACTTGAATACCAAGGGGTGATTGAAACATGCACCTCATCAATGAACAATCCTTTGTTTCCTGTCTCCAAACCAGACAATACATATTGTCTAGTATTGGATTACAGACATCTAAACTCTTGTTGCAAAACATTTGCAGTGCAAAATGCACACAGTACAGCATTAATGAATAACATTGTGGGTAGAAAAATATAAAACCACATTAGATATTTCTAACGGTTTCTTTTGTCAAAATATTTCAACAGAAAGTAGGTATTTGACCGCTTTCTCAATAAAGGGGACACAGCGTCAATTCTGTCATTTCGCTCAGGGATTCAAGAATAGTCCGGGGTTAGTCTCAGCAAGGGTAACAGAGTTACTACAAACTTATGATGATGAGGCATTGTCATATGTCAATGATATCTACATCACAGACGATGAACTGGATAGGTACTTGAACAGGGTGAACACCATTATACTTGGCTTCGCCTCTGAAGGGTATAAATTAAATTTAAACAAATCGAGAATTGGCCATCTCAACGTCCTTTTTCTAGGATACGAACTATCAAGTGAAGGCAAAAGCATTGCAGCCAACTTTCTAGAAAAGTGTGCGCTGCTCCAACCTCCAAAAATGCTGGAAAACGTAAGTCAATTCTAGGCTTCCTAAATTTCTGAAGAACTTACATTCTAAACTACACAAAATGGGTAAAACCTCTCTACGAATTAATCAATCCTGATTTTAAAACAGTAAATTGGAAACAGAAACACACAGAAATTTTACAATGAATATTTACAGAATTGGCTTCAAAATGGTTTCAAAAGTTGCAAAAGGTGGCACAATAAAGCATAAAAAGCTTTGGGAACAAGTAGTTCATTTATGAGGAGGACTACAAAACACTCATGTGATACACAGGCTGAGTTATCAACGTGATGGCGTTCAAGCTGAAGGGAATTTATTGGCTGATGAAGCCGCGAAAGGGGGCTGTGGAATCAGCTTCCATAGCGGCAATCACTCGTTCAAAAAAGAAAATAGACAGTGAAATAATGCTGGCTGTCAATGCTACATGCGATGGCAGAGGTGCAGTGTTACCTAAAGGGTTTCCACTCAAATACTCATATATAACTGATACAAACAATGTTCCATTTGCTCGAATCCTTGGAGTGGGGGATAGGGTAATTACAAACATGGAACATAGATTAGGACTAATCCTAGCAGCACATGAAGGGCTCGCCTCTGCTCATGCAGGTGTTCCCCCACAGTATCATTATTAAAACTACGGTACAGGTGGCTAGGCATTAGGAATCAAACCCGGAACTATTTTTGGATTGTGAAATATGTCAAAAGATGAAAGTCTCTACTGTGAAACGTCCTGCGCAGACGCCCCAGGTAATTTCAGATAAACCATTAGCGTGTGTTTACCTGGACCACTGTGGTCCCTTACAAAGGGATGGTAGCTATAAATATATCATGGTTGCTGTAGATTTGTGCTCAAGGTTCCTTAGGATGTGGCCTCAGTGCTTGGCTGACGCTCAAACTGTTATAAACGATTTACGATTCTTTATCAGCACATACGCAATTGGCACGCTACATTCTGACCAGGGTCCTGCGTTTAGCGATCAAGCTTACAAAGAAACCATGGCCAGTTTGGGCGTTGCATTGCGGTATTCTAGTCCATCCCATCCTGAGGGAAATTCAGTTGTGGAGAGAAGAAAACGGTACATAAAGCAATCTATAACAGCTAGGGTATTAAGTTCGGGTGACGGGTGGGTTAAACATCTAATAAGTGTCCAACATAGTCTTAACAACTTGTCAAGAAGTTCTCTTGGGGGTATCACTCCGTATGAGGTCCTTTTTGGGACAAGAAAGTTGGTCTCGGACCTTGATTGTCACATATCAGTGGTGGAACAAAAGCATTTTGTGATGTTTTACCGGACTGAAATGAACTAAGAACGAAACAAAGCAACGTGTTCCTAAAGCCAACCACACCAGCAAGGCCTGTATGGATCCCGAAGCTTGGAGATCAAGTCAGAGAAAAGATTGCGGACAAGATGGAATTTGGGCCATCTTACAGACAACCAGTACCTGTCCTAGCAATCCACAAATCAAGAACAGTTTTGCTGCTGCCCCTTGCTGGTAAAAAGGAAAACAGGTTTGTGTCTATCGACCTGATCAAACCACACTATGTGGCCGATACTAAGCAGTAGGCCAAGTGTTCCCCGACCAAGTAGCAGACGCACTCCTCTAGCTACTATCCAAGAGGTTCAGAGTGAGAGACTCATCATGATTGAAGTATCTGCAGTGAGAAAAGAAGGACTATGCAATAAAGCCATGGAACTTATTCCTCTTGAGACCCAAATAACAGTCAGGAAACACCTGTCTACAACAAAGTAACCAGTGATCAAGTGGTTCCAGTGATTTCAACAAATCTGGATGCTATTCCAACCATTGACAGAACTGCTTCTGGCTATTTCATTAACTTTTCTGAGGATCCAAGCGAACTTTCAAAGAACAAGCAACTGACTTTTTTCATCACCTGGAAAAGACTTATCTGGTTTCACCATGGATTGAACTTTGGATTGTGTTGGGAATATTTTTTCTTCTACTTTGGTTAGCTTTGGTAATAACTCTGGCATGCTGATAAATGGAAGATATGTAAAAATGTACACAGCAAGTAAGAACGTCAACTTACTCCTCAAACCACACAAATCATCTCATTGTGAACAAAGAGACTTTTCAGCAGTGAACATCACAGCTGTTCCTATACCTGATGGTATAGCTTGGGACAAAACAGAATATGATATTTTTGGCCCGTCGGAACTGTTACAGATTCAACACCAATTCAAGATTTCATTAAGTGACTTTGTTTCATCTAGTACCTTTTCTGATGATTGGGACTTCGAGACTGTTAATAATATGATGATTCAGAAAAGGGGGTGGTGATGAACAGAGTGTCTGAATTAAGCAGACCACTCTTACCCAGTCCAAAGATCAGGGCTTGATCCATCACCATTATTTATCTCACTGCACCATCCCAGCTCAGAACCTGGCTATATGCAAATCAGTCTGTCCCTGGCCCAGTGCATCATGGGAACAGGGCAGACTAAACTACCAAGCCAATTCTTCACCAGAAAGGAGACAAGCTACCGGGGACCGGTTTCTGGCATTTCAGCCTTCTTCGGCCCTGATTGCTTGAATCCTGATGGTGCAGTGAGAAAGGGACTCATGTCTGAGTATACCCTGCCACACCTATAGTGGCCAAAAACGATTCAGAAAAGGGGGTGGTGATGAACAGAGTGTCTGAATTAAGCAGACCACTCTTACCCAGTCCAAAGATCAGGGCTTGATCCATCACCGTTATTTATCTCACTGCACCATCCCAGCTCAGAACCTGGCTATATGCAAATCAGTCTGTCCCTGGCCCAGTGCATCATGGGAACAGGGCAGACTAAACTACCAAGCCAATTCTTCACCAGAAAGGAGACAAGCTACCGGGGACCGGTTTCTGGCATTTCAGCCTTCTTCGGCCCGGCTTGCTTGAATCCTGATGGTGCAGTGAGAAAGGGACTCATGTCTGAGTATACCCTGCCACACCTATAGTGGCCAAAAACGATTCAGAAAAGGGGGTGGTGATGAACAGAGTGTCTGAATTAAGCAGACCACTCTTACCCAGTCCAAAGATCAGGGCTTGATCCATCACCGTTATTTATCTCACTGCACCATCCCAGCTCAGAACCTGGCTATATGCAAATCAGTCTGTCCCTGGCCCAGTGCAATATGGGAACAGGGCAGACTAAACTACCAAGCCAATTCTTCACCAAAAAGGAGACAAGCTACCGGGGACCGGTTTCTGGCATTTCAGCCTTCTTCGGCCCGGCTTGCTTGAATCCTGATGGTGCAGTGAGAAAGGGACTCATGTCTGAGTATACCCTGCCACACCTATAGTGGCCAAAAACGATTCAGAAAAGGGGGTGGTGATGAACAGAGTGTCTGAATTAAGCAGACCACTCTTACCCAGTCCAAAGATCAGGGCTTGATCCATCACCATTATTTACCTCACTGCACCATCCCAGCTCAGAACCTGGCTATATGCAAATCAGTCTGTCCCTGGCCCAGTGCATCATGGGAACAGGGCAGACTAAACTACCAAGCCAATTCTTCACCAGAAAGGAGACAAGCTACCGGGGACCGGTTTCTGGCATTTCAGCCTTCTTCGGCCCGGCTTGCTTGAATCCTGACGGTGCAGTGAGAAAAGGACTCATGTCTGAGTATACCCTGCCACACCTATAGTGGCCAAAAACGATTCAGAAAAGGGGGTGGTGATGAACAGAGTGTCTGAATTAAGCAGACCACTCTTACCCAGTCCAAAGATCAGGGCTTGATCCATCACCGTTATTTATCTCACTGCACCATCCCAGCTCAGAACCTGGCTATATGCAAATCAGTCTGTCCCTGGCCCAGTGCATCATGGGAACAGGGCAGACTAAACTCCCAAGCCAATTCTTCACCAGAAAGGAGACAAGCTACCGGGGACCGGTTTCTGGCATTTCAGCCTTCTTCGGCCCGGCTTGCTTGAATCCTGATGGTGCAGTGAGAAAGGGACTCATGTCTGAGTATACCCTGCCACACCTATAGTGGCCAAAAACGATTCAGAAAAGGGGGTGGTGATGAACAGAGTGTCTGAATTAGGCAGACCACTCTTACCCAGTCCAAAGATCAGGGATTGATCCATCACCGTTATTTATCTCACTGCACCATCCCAGCTCAGAACCTGGCTATATGCAAATCAGTCTGTCCCTGGCCCAGTGCATCATGGGAACAGGGCAGACTAAACTACCAAGCCAATTCTTCACCAGAAAGGAGACAAGCTACCGGGGACCGGTTTCTGGCATTTCAGCCTTCTTCGGCCCGGCTTGCTTGAATCCTGATGGTGCAGTGAGAAAGGGACTCATGTCTGAGTATACCCTGCCACACCTATAGTGGCCAAAAACGATTCAGAAAAGGGGGTGGTGATGAACAGAGTGTATGAATTAAGCAGACCACTCTTACCCAGTCCAAAGATCAGGGCTTGATCCATCACCGTTATTTATCTCACTGCACCATCCCAGCTCAGAACCTGGCTATATGCAAATCAGTCTGTCCCTGGCCCAGTGCATCATGGGAACAGGGCAGACTAAACTACCAAGCCAATTCTTCACCAGAAAGGAGACAAGCTACCGGGGACCGGTTTCTGGCATTTCAGCCTTCTTCGGCCCGGCTTGCTTGAATCCTGATGGTGCAGTGAGAAAGGGACTCATGTCTGAGTATACCATGCCACACCTATAGTGGCCAAAAACGATTCAGAAAAGGGGGTGGTGATGAACAGAGTGTCTGAATTAAGCCGACCACTCTTACCCAGTCCAAAGATCAGGGCTTGATCCATCACCGTTATTTATCTCACTGCACCATCCCAGCTCAGAACCTGGCTATATTCAAATCAGTCTGTCCCTGGCCCAGTGCATCATGGGAACAGGGCAGACTAAACTACCAAGCCAATTCTTCACCAGAAAGGAGACAAGCTACAGGGGACCGGTTTCTGGCATTTCAGCCTTCTTCGGCCCGGCTTGCTTGAATCCTGATGGTGCAGTGAGAAAGGGACTCATGTCTGAGTATACCCTGCCACACCTATAGTGGCCAAAAACGATTCAGAAAAGGGGGTGGTGATGAACAGAGTGTCTGAATTAAGCAGACCACTCTTACCCAGTCCAAAGATCAGGGCTTGATCCATCAGCGTTATTTATCTCACTGCACCATCCCAGCTCAGAACCTGGCTATATGCAAATCAGTCTGTCCCTGGCCCAGTGCATCATGGGAACAGGGCAGACTAAACCACCAAGCCAATTCTTCACCGGAAAGGAGACAAGCTACCGGGACCGGTTTCTGGCATTTCAGCCTTCTTCGGCCCGGCTTGCTTGAATCCTGATGGTGCAGTGAGAAAGGGACTCATGTCTGAGTATACCCTGCCACACCTATAGTGGCCAAAAACGATTCAGAAAAGGGGTGGTGATGAACAGAGTGTCTGAATTAAGCAGACCACTCTTACCCAGTCCAAAGATCAGGGCTTGATCCATCACCGTTATTTATCTCACTGCACCATCCCAGCTCAGAACCTGGCTATATGCAAATCAGTCTGTCCCTGGCCCAGTGCATCATGGGAACAGGGCAGACTAAACTACCAAGCCAATTCTTCACCAGAAAGGAGACAAGCTACCGGGGACCGGTTTCTGGCATTTCAGCCTTCTTCGGCCCGGCTTGCTTGAATCCTGATGGTGCAGTGAGAAAGGGACTCATGTCTGAGTATACCCTGCCACACCTATAGTGGCCAAAAACGATTCAGAAAAGGGGGTGGTGATGAACAGAGTGTCTGAATTAAGCAGACCACTCTTACCCAGTCCAAAGATCAGGGATTGATCCATCACCGTTATTTATCTCACTGCACCATCCCAGCTCAGAACCTGGCTATATGCAAATCAGTCTGTCCCTGGCCCAGTGCATCATGGGAACAGGGCAGACTAAACTACCAAGCCAATTCTTCACCAGAAAGGAGACAAGCTACCGGGGACCGGTTTCTGGCATTTCAGCCTTCTTCGGCCCGGCTTGCTTGAATCCTGATGGTGCAGTGAGAAAGGGACTCATGTCTGAGTATACCCTGCCACACCTATAGTGGCCAAAAACGATTCAGAAAAGGGGGTGGTGATGAACAGAGTGTATGAATTAAGCAGACCACTCTTACCCAGTCCAAAGATCAGGGCTTGATCCATCACCGTTATTTATCTCACTGCACCATCCCAGCTCAGAACCTGGCTATATGCAAATCAGACTGTCCCTGGCCCAGTGCATCATGGGAACAGGGCAGACTAAACTACCAAGCCAATTCTTCACCAGAAAGGAGACAAGCTACCGGGGACCGGTTTCTGGCATTTCAGCCTTCTTTGGCCCGGCTTGCTTGAATCCTGATGGTGCAGTGAGAAAGGGACTCATGTCTGAGTATACCCTGCCACACCTATAGTGGCCAAAAACGATTCAGAAAAGGGGGTGGTGATGAACAGAGTGTCTGAATTAAGCCGACCACTCTTACCCAGTCCAAAGATCAGGGCTTGATCCATCACCGTTATTTATCTCACTGCACCATCCCAGCTCAGAACCTGGCTATATTCAAATCAGTCTGTCCCTGGCCCAGTGCATCATGGGAACAGGGCAGACTAAACTACCAAGCCAATTCTTCACCAGAAAGGAGACAAGCTACCGGGGACCGGTTTCTGGCATTTCAGCCTTCTTCGGCCCGGCTTGCTTGAATCCTGATGGTGCAGTGAGAAAGGGACTCATGTCTGAGTATACCCTGCCACACCTATAGTGGCCAAAAACGATTCAGAAAAGGGGGTGGTGATGAACAGAGTGTCTGAATTAAGCAGTCCACTCTTACCCAGTCCAAAGATCAGGGCTTGATCCATCAGCGTTATTTATCTCACTGCACCATCCCAGCTCAGAACCTGGCTATATGCAAATCAGTCTGTCCCTGGCCTAGTGCATCATGGGAACAGGGCAAACTAAACCACCAAGCCAATTCTTCACCGGAAAGGAGACAAGCTACCGGGACCGGTTTCTGGCATTTCAGCCTTCTTCGTCCCGGCTTGCTTGAATCCTGATGGTGCAGTGAGAAAGGGACTCATGTCTGAGTATACCCTGCCACACCTATAGTGGCCAAAAACGATTCAGAAAAGGGGGTGGTGATGAACAGAGTGTCTGAATTAAGCAGACCACTCTTACCCAGTCCAAAGATCAGGGCTTGATCCATCACAGTTATTTATCTCACTGCACCATCCCAGCTCAGAACCTGGCTATATGCAAATCAGTCTGTCCCTGGCCCAGTGCATCATGGGAACAGGGCAGACTAAACTACTAAGCCAATTCTTCACCAGAAAGGAGACAAGCTACCGGGGACCGGTTTCTGGCATTTCAGCCTTCTTCGGCCCGGCTTGCTTGAATCCTGATGGTGCAGTGAGAAAGGGACTCATGTCTGAGTATACCCTGCCACACCTATAGTGGCCAAAAACGATTCAGAAAAGGGGGTGGTGATGAACAGAGTGTCTGAATTAAGCAGACCACTCTTACCCAGTCCAAAGATCAGGGCTTGATCCATCACCGTTATTTATCTCACTGCACCATCCCAGCTCAGAACCTGGCTATATGCAAATCAGTCTGTCCCTGGCCCAGTGCATCATGGGAACAGGGCAAACTAAACCACCAAGCCAATTCTTCACCGGAAAGGAGACAAGCTACCGGGACCGGTTTCTGGCATTTCAGCCTTCTTCGGCCCGGCTTGCTTGAATCCTGATGGTGCAGTGAGAAAGGGACTCATGTCTGAGTATACCCTGCCACACCTATAGTGGCCAAAAACGATTCAGAAAAGGGGGTGGTGATGAACAGAGTGTCTGAATTAAGCAGACCACTCTTACCCAGTCCAAAGATCAGGGCTTGATCCATCACAGTTATTTATCTCACTGCACCATCCCAGCTCAGAACCTGGCTATATGCAAATCAGTCTGTCCCTGGCCCAGTGCATCATGGGAACAGGGCAGACTAAACTACCAAGCCAATTCTTCACCAGAAAGGAGACAAGCTACCAGGGACCGGTTTCTGGCATTTCAGCCTTCTTCGGCCCGGCTTGCTTGAATCCTGATGGTGCAGTGAGAAAGGGACTCATGTCTGAGTATACCCTGCCACACCTATAGTGGCCAAAAACGATTCAGAAAAGGGGGTGGTGATGAACAGAGTGTCTGAATTAAGCAGACCACTCTTACCCAGTCCAAAGATCAGGGCTTGATCCATCACCGTTATTTATCTCACTGCACCATCCCAGCTCAGAACCTGGCTATATGCAAATCAGTCTGTCCCTGCTCAGAACAGGGCAGACTAAACTACCAAGCCAATTCTTCACCAGAAAGGAGACAAGCTA
Organism: Lissotriton vulgaris; assembly: GCF_964263255.1. Classification (NCBI taxonomy): domain Eukaryota; kingdom Metazoa; phylum Chordata; class Amphibia; order Caudata; family Salamandridae; genus Lissotriton; species Lissotriton vulgaris. The sequence continues at coordinate 1,027,364 of NW_028250319.1, read as the reverse complement.
CCGGAACCGGTTTCTGGAATTTCAGCCTTCTTCGGCCCGGCTTGCTTGAATCCTGATGGTGCAGTGAGAAAGGGACTCATGTCTGAGTATACCCTGCCACACCTAAAGTGGCCAAAAACGATTCAGAAAAGGGGGTGGTGATAAACAGAGTGTCTGCATTAAGCAGAACACTCTTACCCAGTCCAAAGATCAGGGCTTGATCCATCACCGTTATTTATCTCACTGCACCATCCCAGGGTAGGAGTGTTCTGCTTAATTCAGATACTGTGTCCATCACCACCCCCTTTTCTGAATCGTTTTGTCCACCATAAGCGTGGAAGGGTATACTCAGATGTGAGTCCCTTGCTCACTGCACCATCAGGATTCAAGCAAGCCGGGCCAAAGACGGCTGAAATGCCAGAAACCGGTCCCAGGAAGCTTGTTTCCTTCCCAGTATAAGAATTGGCTTGGTAGTTTGGTCTGCCCTGTTCCCATGATGCACTGGGCCAGGGACAGACTAATTTGCATGTAGCCAGGTTCTGAGCTGGGATGGTGCAGTGAGCTAAAAAACGGTGATGGATCAAGCCGTGATCTTTGGACTGGGTAGGAGTGTTCTGCTTAATTCAGATACTCTGTCCATCACCACCCCCTTTTCTGAATCGTTTTGTCCACCATAAGCGTGGAAGGGTATACTCAGATGTGAGTCCCTTGCTCACTGCACCATCAGGATTCAAGAAAGCCGGGCCGAAGACGGCTGAAATGTCAGAAACCGGTCCCCGGAAGCTTGTTTCCTTTCCAGTATAAGAATTGGCTTGGTAGTTTGGTCTGCCCTGTTCCCATGATGCACTGGGCCAGGGACAGACTAATTTGCATGTTGCCAGGTTCTGAGCTGGGATGGTGCAGTGAGCTAAAAAAAAGTGATGGATCAAGCCCTGATCTTTGGACTGGGTAGGAGTGTTCTGCTTAATTCAGATACTCTGTCCATCACCACCCCCTTTTCTGAATCGTTTTGTCCGCCATCAGCATGGAAGGGTATACTCAGATGTGAGTCCCTTGCTCACTGCACCATCAAGATTCAAGCAAGCCGGGCCGAAGACGGCTGAAATGCCAGAAACCGGTCCCCGGCAGCTTGTTTCCTTGCCAGTATAAGAATGGGCTTGTTAGTTGGGTCTGCCCTGTTCCCATGATGCACTGGGCCAGGGACAGACTAATTTGCATGTAGCCAGGTTCTGAGCTGGGATGGTGCAGTGGGCTAAAAAATGGTGATGGATCAGGCCCTGATCTTTGGACTGGGTAGGAGTGTTCTGCTTAATTCAGATACTCTGTCCATCACCACCCCCTTTTCTGAATCGTTTTGTCCACCATAAGCGTGGAAGGGTATAGTCAGATGTGAGTCCCTTGCTCACTGCAACATCAGGATTCAAGCAAGCCGGGCCGAAGACGGCTGAAATGCCAGAAACCGGTCCCCGGAAGCTTGTTTCCTTCCCAGTATAAGAATTGGCTTGGTAGTTTGGTCTGCCCTGTTCCCATGATGCACTGGGCCAGGGACAGACTAATTTGCATGTAGCTGGGTTCTGAGCTGGGATGGTGCAGTGAGCTAAAAAACGGTGATGGATCAAGCCCTGATCTTTGGACTGGGTAGGAGTGTTCTGCTTAATTCAGATAATCTGTTCATCACCACCCCCTTTTCTGAATCGTTTTGTCCACCATAAGCGTGGAAGGGTATACTCAGATGTGAGTCCCTTGCTCACTGCACCATCAAGATTCAAGCAAGCCGGGCCGAAGACGGCTGAAATGCCAGAAACCGGTCCCCGGAAGCTTGTTTCCTTGCCAGTATAAGAATGGGCTTGGTAGTTTGGTCTGCCCTGTTCCCATGATGCACTGGGCCAGGGACAGACTAATTTGCATGTAGCCAGGTTCTGAGCTGGGATGGTGCAGTGCGCTAAAAAATGGTGATGGATCAGGCCCTGATCTTTGGACTGGGTAGGAGTGTTCTGCTTAATTCAGATACTCTGTCCATCACCACCCCCTTTTCTGAATCGTTTTGTCCACCATAAGCGTGGAAGGGTATACTCAGATGTGAGTCCCTTGCTCAATGCAACATCAGGATTCAAGCAAGCCGGGCCGAAGACGGCTGAAATGCCAGAAACCGGTCCCCGGAAGCTTGTTTCCTTCCCAGTATAAGAATTGGCTTGGTAGTTTGGTATGCCCTGTTCCCATGATGCACTGGGCCAGGGACAGACTAATTTGCATGTAGCCAGGTTCTGAGCTGGGATGGTGCAGTGAGCTAAAAAACGGTGATGGATCAAGCCGTGATCTTTGGACTGGGTAGGAGTGTTCTGCTTAATTCAGATACTCTGTCCATCACCACCCCCTTTTCTGAATCGTTTTGTCCACCATAAGCGTGGAAGGGTATACTCAGATGTGAGTCCCTTGCTCACTGCACCATCAGGATTCAAGAAAGCCGGGCCGAAGACGGCTGAAATGCCAGAAACCTGTCCCCGGAAGCTTGTTTCCTTCCCAGTATAAGAATTGGCTTGGTAGTTTGGTCTGCCCTGTTCCCATGATGCACTGGGCCAGGGACAGACTAATTTGCATGTTGCCAGGTTCTGAGCTGGGATGGTGCCGTGAGCTAAAAAACGGTGATGGATCAAGCCCTGATCTTTGGACTGAGTAGGAGTGTTCTGCTTAATTCAGATACTCTGTCCATCACCACCCCCTTTTCTGAATCGTTTTGTCCACCATAAGCGTGGAAGGGTATACTCAGATGTGAGTCCCTTGCTCACTGCACCATCAGGATTCAAGCAAGCCGGGCCGAAGACGGCTGAAATGCCAGAAACCGGTCCCCGGAAGCTTGTTTCCTTCCCAGTATAAGAATTGGCTTGGTAGTTTGGTCTGCCCTGTTCCCATGATGCACTGGGTCAGGGACAGACTAATTTGCATGTAGCCAGGTTCTGAGCTGGGATGGTGCAGTGAGCTAAAAAAAGTGATGGATCAAGCCCTGATCTTTGGACTGGGTAGGAGTGTTCTGCTTAATTCAGATACTCTGTCCATCACCACCCCCTTTTCTGAATCGTTTTGTCCACCATAAGCGTGGAAGGGTATACTCAGATGTGAGTCCCTTGCTCACTGCACCATCAAGATTCAAGCAAGCCGGGCCGAAGACGGCTGAAATGCCAGAAACCGGTCCCCGGAAGCTTGTTTCCTTGCCAGTATAAGAATGGGCTTGGTAGTTTGGTCTGCCCTGTTCCCATGATGCACTGGGCCAGGGACAGACTAATTTGCATGTAGCCAGGTTCTGAGCTGGGATGGTGCAGTGAGCTAAAAAATGGTGATGGATCAGGCCCTGATCTTTGGACTGGGTAGGAGTGTTCTGCTTAATTCAGATACTCTGTCCATCACCACCCCCTTTTCTGAATCGTTTTGTCCACCATAAGCGTGGAAGGGTATAGTCAGATGTGAGTCCCTTGCTCACTGCAACATCAGGATTCAAGCAAGCCGGGCCGAAGACGGCTGAAATGCCAGAAACAGGTCCCCGGAAGCTTGTTTCCTTCCCAGTATAAGAATTGGCTTGGTAGTTTGGTCTGCCCTGTTCCCATGATGCACTGGGCCAGGGACAGACTAATTTGCATGTAGCCAGGTTCTGAGCTGGGATGGTGCAGTGAGCTAAAAAATGGTGATGGATCAGGCCCTGATCTTTGGACTGGGTAGGAGTGTTCTGCTTAATTCAGATACTCTGTTCATCACCACCCCCTTTTCTGAATCGTTTTGTCCACCATAAGCGTGGAAGGGTATACTCAGATGTGAGTCCCTTGCTCACTGCACCATCAAGATTCAAGCAAGCCGGGCCGAAGACGTCTGAAATGCCAGAAACCGGTCCCCGGAAGCTTGTTTCCTTGCCAGTATAAGAATGGGCTTGGTAGTTTGGTCTGCCCTGTTCCCATGATGCACTGGGCCAGGGACAGACTAATTTGCATGTAGCCAGGTTCTGAGCTGGGATGGTGCAGTGGGCTAAAAAATGGTGATGGATCAGGCCCTGATCTTTGGACTGGGTAGGAGTGTTCTGCTTAATTCAGATACTCTGTCCATCACCACCCCCTTTTCTGAATCGTTTTGTCCACCATAAGCGTGGAAGGGTATACTCAGATGTGAGTCCCTTGCTCAATGCAACATCAGGATTCAAGCAAGCGGGGCCGAAGACGGCTGAAATGCCAGAAACCGGTCCCCGGAAGCTTGTTTCCTTCCCAGTATAAGAATTGGCTTGGTAGTTTGGTATGCCCTGTTCCCATGATGCACTGGGCCAGGGACAGACTAATTTGCATGTAGCCAGGTTCTGAGCTGGGATGGTGCAGTGAGCTAAAAAACGGTGATGGATCAAGCCGTGATCTTTGGACTGGGTAGGAGTGTTCTGCTTAATTCAGATACTCTGTCCATCACCACCCCCTTTTCTGAATCGTTTTGTCCACCATAAGCGTGGAAGGGTATACTCAGATGTGAGTCCCTTGCTCACTGCACCATCAGGATTCAAGAAACCCGGGCCGAAGACGGCTGAAATGCCAGAAACCGGTCCCCGGAAGCTTGTTTCCTTCCCAGTATAAGAATTGGCTTGGTAGTTTGGTCTGCCCTGTTCCCATGATGCACTGGGTCAGGGACAGACTAATTTGCATGTAGCCAGGTTCTGAGCTGGGATGGTGCAGTGAGCTAAAAAAAAGTGATGGATCAAGCCCTGATCTTTGGACTGGGTAGGAGTGTTCTGCTTAATTCATATACTCTGTCCATCACCACCCTCTTTTCTGAATCGTTTTGTCCACCATAAGCGTGGAAGGGTATACTCAGATGTGAGTCCCTTGCTCACTGCACCATCAGGATTCAAGCAAGCCGGGCCGAAGACGGCTGAAATGCCAGAAACCGGTCCCCGGAAGCTTGTTTCCTTCCCAGTATAAGAATTGGCTTGGTAGTTTGGTCTGCCTTGTTCCCATGATGCACTGGGCCAGGGACAGACTAATTTGCATGTTGCCATGTTCTGAGCTGGGATGGTGCCTTGAGCTAAAAAACGGTGATGGATCAAGCCCTGATCTTTGGACTGGGTAGGAGTGTTCTGCTTAATTCAGATACTCTGTCCATCACCACCCCCTTTTCTGAATCGTTTTGTCCACCATAAGCGTGGAAGGGTATACTCAGATGTGAGTCCCTTGCTCACTGCACCATCAGGATTCAAGCAAGCCGGGCCGAAGACGGCTGAAATGCCAGAAACCGGTCCCCGGAAGCTTGTTTCCTTCCCAGTATAAGAATTGGCTTGGTAGTTTGGTCTGCCCTGTTCCCATGATGCACTGGGTCAGGGACAGACTAATTTGCATGTAGCCAGGTTCTGAGCTGGGATGGTGCAGTGAGCTAAAAAAAAGTGATGGATCAAGCCCTGATCTTTGGACTGGGTAGGAGTGTTCTGCTTAATTCAGATACTCTGTCCATCACCACCCTCTTTTCTGAATCGTTTTGTCCACCATAAGCGTGGAAGGGTATACTCAGATGTGAGTCCCTTGCTCACTGCACCATCAGGATTCAAGCAAGCCGGGCCGAAGACGGCTGAAATGCCAGAAACCGGTCCCCGGAAGCTTGTTTCCTTCCCAGTATAAGAATTGGCTTGGTAGTTTGGTCTGCCTTGTTCCCATGATGCACTGGGCCAGGGACAGACTAATTTGCATGTAGCCAGGTTCTGAGCTGGGATGGTGCAGTGAGCTAAAAAAAAGTGATGGATCAAGCCCTGATCTTTGGACTGGGTAGGAGTGTTCTGCTTAATTCAGATACTCTGTCCATCACCACCCCCTTTTCTGAATCGTTTTGTCCACCATAAGCGTGGAAGGGTATACTCAGATGTGAGTCCCTTGCTCACTGCACCATCAGGATTCAAGAAAGCCGGGCCGAAGACGGCTGAAATGCCAGAAACCGGTCCCCGGAAGCTTGTTTCCTTCCCAGTATAAGAATTGGCTTGGTAGTTTGGTCTGCCCTGTTCCCATGATGCACTGGGCCAGGGACAGATTAATTTGCATGTTGCCAGGTTCTGAGCTGGGATGGTGCTGTGAGCTAAAAAACGGTGATGGATCAAGCCCTGATCTTTGGACTGGGTAGGAGTGTTCTGCTTAATTCAGATACTCTGTCCATCACCACCCCCTTTTCTGAATCGTTTTGACCACCATAAGCGTGGAAGGGTATACTCAGATGTGAGTCCCTTGCTCACTGCACCATCAGGATTCAAGCAAGCCGGGCCGAAGACGGCTGAAATGCCAGAAACCGGTCCCCGGAAGCTTGTTTCCTTCCCAGTATAAGAATTGGCTTGGTAGTTTGGTCTGCCCTGTTCCCATGATGCACTGGGTCAGGGACAGACTAATTTGCATGTAGCCAGGTTCTGAGCTGGGATGGTGCAGTGAGCTAAAAAAAAGTGATGGATCAAGCCCTGATCTTTGGACTGGGTAGGAGCGTTCTGCTTAATTCATATTCTCTGTCCATCACCACCCTCTTTTCTGAATCGTTTTGTCCACCATAAGCGTGGAAGGGTATACTCAGATGTGAGTCCCTTGCTCACTGCACCATCAGGATTCAAGCAAGCCGGGCCGAAGACGGCTGAAATGCCAGAAACGGGTCCCCGGAAGCTTGTTTCCTTCCCAGTATAAGAATTGGCTTGGTAGTTTGGTCTGCCTTGTTCCCATGATGCACTGGGCCAGGGACAGACTAATTTGCATGTAGCCAGGTTCTGAGCTGGGATGGTGCAGTGAGCTAAAAAAAAGTGATGGATCAAGCCCTGATCTTTGGACTGGGTAGGAGTGTTCTGCTTAATTCAGATACTCTGTCCATCACCACCCCCTTTTCTGAATCGTTTTGTCCACCATAAGCGTGGAAGGGTATACTCAGATGTGAGTCCCTTGCTCACTGCACCATCAGGATTCAAGCAAGCCGGGCCGAAGACGGCTGAAATGCCAGAAACTGGTCCCCGGAAGCTTGTTTCCTTCCCAGTATAAGAATTGGCTTGGTAGTTTGGTCTGCCCTGTTCCCATGATGCACTGGGCCAGGGGCAGACTAATTTGCATGTAGCCAGGTTCTGAGCTGGGATGGTGCACTGAGCTAAAAAACGGTGATGGATCAAGCCCTGATCTTTGGACTGGGTAGGAGTGTTCTGCTTAATTCAGATACTCTGTCCATCACCACCCCCTTTTCAGAATTGTTTTGTCCACCATAAGTGTGGTAGGGTATACTCAGATGTGAGTCCCTTGCTCACTGCACCATCAGGATTCAAGCAAGCCGGGCCGAAGACGGCTGAAATGCCGGAAACCGGTCCCCGGAAGCTTGTTTCCCTCCCAGTATAAGAATTGGCTTGGTAGTTTGGTCTGCCCTATTCCCATGATGCACTGGGCCAGGGAAAGACTAATTTGCATGTAGCCAGGTTCTGAGCTGGGATGATGCAGTGAGCTAAAAAATGGTGATGGATCAAGCCCTGATCTTTGGACTGGGTAGGAGTGTTCTCCTTAATTCAGATACTCTGTCCATCACTACCCCCTTTTCTGAATCGTTTTGTCCACCATAAGTGTGGAAGGGTATACTCAGATGTGAGTCCCTTGCTCACTGCACCATCAGGATTCAAACAAGCCGGGCCGAAGACGGCTGAAATGCCTGAAACCGGTCCCCGGAAGCTTGTTTCCTTCCCAGAATAAGAATTGGCTTGGTAGTTTGGTCTGCCATGTTCCCATGATGCACTGGGCCAGGGACAGACTAATTTGCATGTAGCCAGGTTCTGAGCTGGGATGGTGCAGTGAGCTAAAAAACGGTGATGGATCAAGCCGTGATCTTTGGACTGGGTAGGAGTGTTCTGCTTAATTCAGATACTCTGTCCATCACCACCCCCTTTTCTGAATCGTTTTGTCCACCATAAGCGTGGAAGGGTATACTCAGATGTGAGTCCCTTGCTCACTGCACTATCAGGATTCAAGCAAGCCGGGCCGAAGACGGCTGAAATGCCAGAAACCGGTCCCCGGAAGCTTGTTTCCTTCCCAGTATAAGAATTGGCTTGGTAGTTTGGTCTGCCCTGTTCCCATGATGCACTGGGCCAGGGACAGACTAATTTGCATGCAGCCAGGTTCTGAGCTGGGATGGTGCAGTGAGCTAAAAAAACGGTGATGGATCAAGCCCTGATCTTTGGACTGGGTAGGAGTGTTCTGCTTAATTCAGATACTCTGTCCATCACCACCCCCTTTTCTGAATCGTTAATAATATGATGTGAGACTTAGAAATGTTTGCAGTATTCACAAATCTTGAATATTTAGAAGGTTCTTCAGACTATGAACAAATTTATTGTTATAAACATTATGATCACCATTTCTTGCACAAATCTACAAGTCCCAAGAAATGTATTCATGTATAACCAATGGGAACATTGTCCAACGCCACAAAAGGGTAGCTCAAAAACATTTGCTATGACATTTCCATACTCTCAGGGTTCAATATATCCAATCCAGAAACATTTTACTTTAGGAATGTGAACAGAACATGAAGGAAAAGTATGCTGACCAATACCAAACAGATTTATTCTGCAGCCTTTTTTGCCCAACTGTCTAGACTAGGTTTTGACTTTTGGAAAGACAACATTGAAACAAAAACTGTCTGAGTAGAAATGATTGGCAAGTGCAGGGGTTAGAAGCTATGTTTAGAGCGTGTATCATCCCTGAGCAAATTATACCTTGGAATTTTGGAATGATACTGACACTGTCCAACAGACGTCTTGCCTTGGGTTAGCCAAGATCAAAGACATGAAGAATGTATGTGTTGTAACTTCATACATTCACACAAAACACCTTGAGATAGTGATGAAATTAAGTGTGTTAGATTAATATTCAAACAAGCACTAAAAAACAGGAAGAGGGAGGTACAAGAGGATGCCTGGTCAAAGCTGAACCAAGCAGCAGAGACTAGGGACTCCAACCTGTTTTGGAAGATAATAAACTCATCCCTCTGGAAAAATGATCAAGACCCTATTATCAAAACAGTGAGCGCTCCAAAGGACTGGCTCACCCATTTTAGTGGAATTTTTATTAAGTCTAATAATAACATAGAACGCCCCACCTCTATAGCAATGATAGCTCTCGGACAAATCAGACTGGAGGAGAAGGAAACAGAGACAATAAATAAGATGAAGCAGGGAAAGGCACCGGATAGGGTCCCAGCTGATGCGTATAAAACATACTCACAGCTATGGGCACCCAATTTAACCCAGGTCTGTAATGCAGCTGCAAATGGCTGCATCCCTAAGACCTGGACAGAAAATGTGTTTGTCCCAATCTTTTAAAAGGGAAATTGATCTGATGCAAGATGCTACTGCCCTATATCCCTTTTGGACTTATCTTTTAAGATAATGGGGCGTACAGTCCTGGAAAGATTGGAGAATCGGGTAAATGATAATAACAATAATAACATCTTGACTGAAACCCAATATGGGTTTAGAGGGGATATGGGGACTGCAGAGCAATGCTTAACTTTGCATCTAATTATAGATTAATATACCATGGCAAAGGAAGAACACATTCACTTATGTTTTGCAGACTTGAGTTCTGCATTTGATTGGGTGAATCATGCCAAATTATGGGAGGATATGACGGAGATGGGTGCCCCAGCCAATATTATATCATTCCTTTCACAATTATACTCAAAACTGACCTCTACCTGTAGGGTAAGATATGGAAGGGGAGGTGAATGTAATACAAACTTTAAGGTATACAGGGGAATAGGGGAATAGGTCATTGCCCCACTTTTATTTTCATTATATATAAATGGAGTTGACAAAACCCTTCTGAACCTTAACACAGAGGCCCCGAAAATAGGTGTGAGACTGACCCCTCTGCTACTGTATGCAGGTGATGCAGTCCTAATCTCAAGTACTGCAAATGGACTGCAAAAGTTGATTGAGGAGGTTGACTCGTACATGGAGCAGAGGGATCTAAAATTACACCTTGCCAAAACATTTGTGATGACATTTGTTAAGGCAGGGCAAATAAAAAGACACATTATGTCAGGAAACGTAAGTTAATTGAATTGAGGAACTTCTCCTATTTGGGTTTTCAAATTCTTTTTTTTTTTGGTAATCCTCATATACCATGATTGGAACTCTTGATGGGAAACTGGCGCCACAATGCACTTTGGTCGTCCTGGTCCGGCCCTTGTTGTAATCGGCCAAAAGCAAGGTGGTAAGCCTGCACCCTCAAGTAGCCACTACCTTCCCATTCAAAATCCTTTTCACCAACCTGTGGGTGCCCATGCTACTTTGGAGTCCAGGGAACCAGCAGGGCTCCAGATAAAACATTGGAAAACCAATCATCGAGGTTGCCAAATTCTCTTCTAATTATAACTGGACTGCCCAATTAGTTCAGACCAGACTTATTCTCATTAGAATTATAGAGGCGGGTTTTACATTTTGCAATTAGATAGGCAACAAACCCATTAGGGACATGCTAAAAATATATGGTAGTAAATGTCTACCTGCAGCTCATTACAGCTCTTTAGTATGGGATAATGCCAACTGTAATGGATTGAAATCCTGTAAAAACTATATCCTTTGCCATATGCTGGCTATCCCAAAATCCACATCAACATATCTTTTACACAAAGAATTGGACGCACCATATGTTACTAATCTAATTCAAGTAAGACCGCTGTGCACCTGGTATAACATCTGGTTGAAGGAGGGTCTCAAATTTACCAGGGATATCATTATGGACTGTCTAGCTTTGGATAACATAAGCAATATCCCCTGCTTAGCATATATGGACAGCCTACTAAAGTGCATCAATAGAGACTTATCGGTGAAAGATCCCATAGCTATATTACAATTTGGTGAAAATTATGTGAAAAAACTGTATTTAGAGAGAGTAAGCGAAACAAGAGCTGGGAGAGAGGAAGGAAAAGTCAGTGTACTAAGATATGTGGCTACCATCGAGTCACTTGGCCTTCCAAATTATTTGGTAAAAGTCACAAACACGCAGGATAGATTTGATTTGACATTAATGCGTATAGGTACAGTTCATAAATTAATGGCTTTCCCTGAATCTAATAAATGGCAGAAAATAGTACACACATGCCTACATGAAAGGACAGCCAACCAAACAATGATGCACTTTATGTTGTTTTGTAAGTTTTATCACGATATTAGAAAAAAATGTTACGCCCAAATTTTAGCTCCCAGAAATTATTTTTCTAAAAAGATGTGATGAAATGCATATGTACCCTTGAGAATGAACTAGCCTGTATTGCTGTTGTTGGTTTCATATCCCGGGCCATAAAAAGAAGGAAATCTTTAACATTTCTAGACCAACTGATTTATAAAACTGAATGAGGGATGGTCCTGGGTCAAAAATAAGATATAATTAATTGGGATTACTAATGACATGTATTGATGAAGATGTTATTGTTTTAATATGAAATCTTTTTAGACTAAAATTGACTGTGTATTTCTATTACCATGAAAATAATTTTTTTAATTATGTATACTTTTATGAATCCAACAAAGATTTGAATAAGGTTTTTATTGATTGATTGATTGAATCAGTTATTAAAATGGTTTTACCAGTTGTGCAAAATCTGGTATGTATGTTCTACCAACATTTTTAAAACCTAAAAGAGATTGTAAAATTTTTATTGGAGTGGCTGGTTGTAAAAGTGCACACTTTTTTAAGTGTGGCATTAAGCTTTTTTCTTCATTTGGCAACTAGTATCCCAAGAACAGCACATCTGAGATAGGCCAGTTTACATTTTTTTAAATTGAATTTGTATCTATCTATAGAGAGTTGCATATTATGCAATTTACTCTGACCAGATGGGCATGTAAGTCATCATTATAAGGTATATGTAATCAACGAAGGACAATGCTTCATTGTCCAATCTTTATAGAAGTTCTAATAAACGGGCTGACAAAACACCCGGGCTTTTTTTGTACTCTTGTGCCAAACTGCAGAATTGTTTTTGTTATGCTAGGTCAGTAAATGCTGTCAAATACCTGCTTTCAGGTGCTATGTTTTGGCAAAAAAGCCACTTAACATATCTAATGTTGTGTTATATTTGTGACGTTAGAAATGGGGGTCTCCAGTTGGCAGAGGTAGGTACCGTTGTCCACATGGAGACCCTTGCTTCTAGTGTGTGTAAGGGGGATACACACTTTAGATAACCCCTGCTCACCGCCTGGGTAGTTTGGCACGACTTATCCGAAAGGCAATGTGTAAAGTATGTGTACTCAAAGCACACAGTAATACAGTGATAACACCACAAGTGGACACCACAACAGTTAAGGAATAATGGACCATATGTATCAAGGTACCCATTTGCGATTCTGAATTTGCGATTTTTTGCGAATCGCAAAATCAGAATCGCAAATCAGTATGTATGTAATAATTCGCAATTAAATACCGATTCGGTAAAAATCGCTATTTAATTGCGAGATTCCCAATAGCGATTCCTTAACCATAAGAAATCGCAATTTTGCGATTTCTTAACGGAAAAAAACGGAATTTTGCAAATTTCGCAAATCAGCCAATAGAAAACTCAGGTGCAGCTTGATGACATCACAACCAGGAAGTGTGACTACCTATGCTGCACCTGAGTTGCTGAGTCACAGTCAGAGAAAAGGAGGGGTGGAGAGGGAACTCTGCAGTTTTCAACAGAATGGCAGACACTGGAGACATGGCCAGCCAGGAAACACAGCAGCAGCAGCACCAGGGTGAAGGGCAGAAGAAGAGAAAGCAGAAATTCTCAGAGGCAGAGTTGGAGGTATTAATCCAAGAAATGGTGCTCAGCCATGAGCTACTATTTGGAAAAAAATCATTGAGGGTGCTGGAGACTCGCAAGAGGCGCATTTGAGCTGAAATTCAGCAGAAAGTTAATGCAGTGGGGGTGACACACAGGAGTGTCAATAAACTGAGAAAGCGATGGTATGATCTGCGCCAGCACTTGAAGGAGAAGTTGGCAGCCAGGCTGGAGCAGTCCAGGACGACCGGTGGAGGGACCTCAACAGTCTCTAACTCTACACCTCTGGAGGAACTGGTGGAGGGGACCCTGCAACCTGGAAGTGTCATGGGCGTGGCTGAAGACGCAGGGCATAAGGAGGACACAGATGAGGACAGCCCCGTCATCCCTCCGAAGCAACGCAGGAGACATGTAGTCAGACCAGTACCCACATTGGAGGACGAGGCCCAGGACAGCGATGTCAATGTTCACCCTAAGTCAACACAGCCACAGCAACAAGTCCGTGCACGTGCTGACCAAATCCCACTAGGTACAACCAGGCGCAGGTCTCGCACACCCAGCAGTGCTGCTGATCCGGGGGAGGAAACAGTCTTTGCCGGCCTGGAGATGCAAGTGTTGCAGGTGCAGCGCCTGCAAGCAAAAAACATAAAATCTTTACAGAGAGAAGTGAGGGCAGGCTTCAGGGGCATGACGGGTGAACTGGCAGGTGCCCTGCAGGCCCTCTGTGAAGAACTAAGAGCAGACGGTGCTGCTAGGGAAAGAGAGATGCTGCGCCTGGACCTCTACACACGGGCGGTGAACCACCCGGCCTCTGCCACCAATGTCCTCTACAGGCGCAGCATATACATGCAGCACGTGGTGGCACACGGTAGCCAGGACGTAGCTATGGCACTGGTACAGGTTACAGCAGCAGTAGACGAGCTACGGGCAGTTTGCCCTATTGGGCCAGGTGTCCTAACTCCCACTGAAGAGGCCGCACTGTCAGGGTGGAGCAGCACCACCCCCCCACCCACCATGGAGAGGCGCCCTAGTGGCCGAAACAGTCAGCCTACCATGCCTAATGAGGAGGCCACTGTGCAACCACCAACAGGGGCTTCATCTCGCCAGCGCCGCATGTGAGGTGTAAAGTTTGTGACCACTGGAAGGGGGCAGCTACCCACTTGACTTGTACACTACCTCCTGTTTACAGACTTGCACTGTGACAATAAAATGTGCAGGAAATATGGAGTGTGATTGGGTGGCATTCAAGCTGTGTGACATAATTGATCCTGCAGTTAAGGAATTAAACACAGTCGCACACATGACATTGTGTCATATTTTCTTACCTGCCAATAGTTGCGTGTAATCTCATCTCGCCTCTGGCGCCCAGCAGCTGCACCAGCTCCACCGGCTGGCATACATCCTGGGCCAGGCCCCTCCACGTCTGAGGAATCCAATTCATTGACCTCCACTGGTGTGCCTTTCCTGGTGGCGATGTTGTGCAGCATGGCAAATGCTACCACTATCTTGCAACAGGTCTGGGGGCTGTATTGTAGTGCACCTCCGCTCTTGTGTAGGCATCTAAATCTGCTCTTCAGTATACCAAATGTGCGCTCAATGGTGCCTCTGGTTGCTATGTGTGCTCTGATGTATCGCCGCTCCCCAGCGTTGGCAGGATTCAGGTAGGGAGTCAGTATGAAATCCCGGACAGCATATGCACTGTCACCTGTGGAGTGGGATGGATATTGTTAGTCACTGTACTGCTCATGCTAGTCTGAACAAATGTGGCCTCTGTTGAAATGCATTTACCTAGTATATATCCCTCGTCAAACTTCCCACTTGTGAGTCTACGGTATATCCCACTGTGACGGAAGATGAAATCGTCATGAGTGCTGCCTGGTTATGTAGCGACAATGTCTGTGATGATGTGTTTGGCATCACACACCACCTGTATGTTCAGTGAATGGTAGCATTTGCGATTCCTGAACACGTACTCATTCTGGGAGGGAGGGAATATTGCAACATGTGTCCCATCTATGCATCCTATGACGTGGGGGAATTGGGCTATTTGGTAGAAGTCCTGCTAGGTCTGGTCTAGTGCCTGTGGGGTGCTTGGGAAGTGAATGTGGTGTTGCATCCTCTGTACCATGGCATCAAGGAATGCATGGAAAAGTGCGATAGTACACTTCTGCTGAGGCTATCATCCCCTGGAAACTACCTGATGCCAAGAGGTGTAGTGAGCACAGGACCTGGATGTGAGTGGGGATGGAATGTGTCCTGCATGTTGGGTGTTAAAGGAAGGATTTGAGTTCCTCAATTAAATCATGGATACTCTCTTCATCCACTCTGTAGTGTATGTAGATGTCCTCCTCAGTGCACTGGTAGATGGTAATGCGCGCACGGAATATCCTCTCCTGGCGTTTCCTCCTCTGTGCAGCAGCTCTGAGTCGCATCCTCCTGGCTATCACGTACAGCCCAGCCATTGTGGAAAACCGTCTGTTGCATTCTGGTACTCCTTAAATAGTTTGCACCTGGTTACCACCTGCTCCTACTTGGTGGTAATTGTGATTCTGTAAATTGTGATTTTTCGGATTCCGCAATTTGCGATTTTTTCATACATTCATTGCGATTTCTTGATTTGAGATTTCCCGTTTGCGAATTTCGCACACTGAGAAATCGCGAAATGAGAATTCGCTAGGAAATTTGCAGAATTTTGATGCTCGCAAAATAAGGAATCGCATTTTTTGTGATTTCTCGTTTTGCGAGGCTCTTTTGCTTCATACATTGGATATAGCAAATTTTCATTTGCAAACGCTGTTTTTTGCGATTCACAGCATTTGCTAATGAAAATTGGCTTGATACATATGGCCCAATATGTTTATCTCACTCAACAAGACTAAAACAACTAAAATTCAACATACAAATAATGGGAATATGACTTTCAAATGGTTTCAAACATTTTGGACCATAGAAAACTATGGATGCTTGATTTCTCACACGGTACCTGTAGATGAGTCAACATTAACAACGCCAACCAGCCACAGAGATGGGAAGTGTCGAAAAACAAGGAGATGCATGAGTTCCTGAGACCATGGGAAGATGCTACAACAGTTCTGCTACAAGCAAAAGTGATGCATCGAATCCAGTCTTTAGGGGGAAGTTATGCGTCAATTCCGAGATGGTTCTGGTCGGCAGGTGATGCCTTGGTAAAACTTGCAGCACAGGTAAGATGCATGTAAATCCAGGATGCATCGACGATCAATGAGGTGTCGGCAATGGCGCTGCTTCGGTTTCTTCAGCCGCGATCCCTCAATGCATTGGTTCTTGCAGTGGCAACAGGTGCTGCGCCGGTTTTGGCAGTGGCGCAGTGATGCATGGAGATTCTTCTCACACAGCCATGATATGCCGGGTAAACAGCCGCAAGAAGAGCAATGCATCGATTTTCATAGTTCTTCAAATGTCTTTCAGCTCCTAGCAGCAAGCACAACCTCCAGAGGCCCACAACTGGAACAGGCACCTCCTGGCAGGCCAGGATGCTTGTTTCCGGTCCAGGGAAGACCTGGTTTCAGTGCCCCATCCATCATCTTCTTGTGGTTGCTTTTTTCATCCTAAGCTGGCAGGGAATGCCCAGACGTGGGTCCCATGCTAACTTTGCCACTGGATTCAAGCTAGCCTGGCTGATGAGGGGTGTTACAGCGAAACCGGTCCCAGATTCTTGTTTCCGGACCTGAGAGGACCTGGCTTGACAGTTTGGAGTGGACTGTTCCCCTGAGGAACAGGGTGAAGACTAATTTACATTGGCAGGGTCTGAACTGGGGTGGTAAAGTGAGATGAAGAACGATGATTGATTAAACTTAGATCTGTGACTGGGGGTACGTGTCTGAAACATTTCAGTGCTCTGTCCATCATCTCCTTGTGTTTGCTTTGTTCGCCCTAAGTTGGCAGGATATGCTGAGTTGTGGGTCCCTTGCTCACCTTGACACTGGATTCAAGCTAGCCTGGCTGATGAGGGGTGTTACCCCGAAACCGATCCCAGGATGCTTGTTTTTGGTCCACGGAAGTTCTGGCCTGACAGTTTGGCCTGGACTGTTTCCATGAGGAACAGGTTCAAGACTGATTTGCATATGGCGGGGTCAGAACTGGGGTGGCAAAGTGAGTTGAAGAATGATGATGGATTAAACCCAGATGTGTGACTGGGGTGAGTGTTTTTCCGTGTTAATTTTAAATAGTTGCGTGGTTCTGTTTCTATGGAAAGTAATTACCTGTGTTCACTCCTACAACATTAGAAATGTTTCCTCGAAGCACATTATTAGCAGCTAGAGCTGCAAGAAGCTGAGCAAGGCTCCTTAACCTGTGGGGAGTGCTTCTGCAGCTTTCAGTCAGATTACTGCATTACAGCAGCTCTCAGTCTTGACAACAGAGGAGGCGCTATAGTGCTTTCCCACCACACTGAACTGCAAAGTCTAATGCCTAATGCTTGGAACTTGGCAGGGTTGCTTTATTTTTCTGAAGTCTATAGTTTCTAGGGCGGATTAGGGCACTTCTAGATCTGGCTACTATTACTGTCCTCTTTCTGCCTCAGGTGCACTCTGCTCAGGTAATGTCACACCCAGTCCTGGCCACACCTTGCTGCTTGTGCTCTCCAGCACGCAGTCAGGCTTGGAACTGGATTTTCAAGTGAGGCGTTAATCTAGGTTGAGGCTATATTTCATGGGTCTCCCACCCAGACCTGCCCTGGTGTGTGCTGCAACAAAAGACAGAGCCCTGCCATGGCTGCCTTCTACCTGAATTCATTTTGAATCCTTTGGCTATTGTAAGTCAAAATTGATTCCAAAATATTGATTTGCACAACATCGTCAAGGTAAGCACAGGCAGATGTTTATAAACGTACTATTATAAAGCCACATCTACTTAGGGATGAGACGTGACCTCACTGCCAGAGCTGCTGACCTTACATCCAAGGTTTGAAAATACCTGCCTCAGTTCCACATACCGGGGCATATTATTCATGCAGTGTTTTATTCATTCCTGCACCTCGAAACATGGTACATGCATGACACACACCTCTCAGTCATATTTATGAAGCCACGCACAGCCACTGTGAGTGGCTTTGAATGGCTTCACAAAAATTAAGTAATGCAATGCAACGCACATTGCTGGGTTGTCTTGTTCTGGCAAATGTGGTGTTTCATGGGTGTTGCAGTGAGTGTTTCCACGCAACTCCTGTGGTTGTTATGCATTCCAAGATTCACAAGGACTTGTAAATCTTGGATTGTGTCTAGATCTTAATCATCTTCAGATGAGGTGACGAGGAGAAACGAGGAGAAGTATGCTTATTTATCCTTGTGGTTTGCTCTTTCTTTGCGTGGTGCATTCTGTAGCACACATAGAAAGAGGAAAGAGCCTCTATGGATTGTTTGTGTGCTGGAAGGTGCTCCTCCTTGACAAAAACAATCCTGCCTGTAACCAAAGTGCAAAGGTGCCTGTATTGGCGCTGGACTGCTGAAGCGATGCCAGAACAGGAGGAAAGGATAGGAATGCACCATAGTGGATAAATACCTTGCATTCTTGTCCTTTCCCAGTGATGCAGGGTAGTGCAGCAAGGTAACTTGCTGCTCTGCCCTGCTCTTCAATTCCAGTATATATTCCTCCATGTGACCTGGAAGAATGGTTTTGATCTCCCCATGCCTTATAAATAGGAGTGAGTTTGCACTAGCGCCTTCTTAAAGAAAGAGAGTGCAGCGGGCACTAGAATGGGGAGACAATGGTCCAAACTCCTCAAACAAACCATTCTGCCTTCTTTGCTGCCTGGGGGCTTTGCACTGGGAGCGAATGTTGATGAGAGTTATGAGACTTTCTGTCAGCAAATCTCTACTTCTCTGGACTCCTTGGCTCCGCTGCGGAAAATCAAAGATAGGACTAATCTCGCCATGCCATGGTACTCGGAAGAACTCCGACAGCTTAAGCTCCAATGCAAACAGGCTGAGCGGACCTGGAGGAAACCGTACCTGGAATCACACAGAGTCCTCTTTAGACAAGCACTGGCATCTTATAAGACCCAGATCAAGCGGGCCAAAGCCAGATTTTTAGAAGAACCTTTGTTGACAGCCGTAAACAAATCTCAGGCCTTATTCAAGATCGTAAAGGACTTGGCCCATCCTGGCTGCACCAAAAATGCCATCCCGGCTTCACAAGCTCTCTGCGATTCGCTAGCTCAAGCCTTTGAGGACAAGATTGCCAACATCCTAAACAATCTCTCCCCCTCAACTGGCGGTATTGCACACAACTCCATCTCGCCAGAGAAGGGGAAGGAGAGTACTGAATCAGGGGAGCTGAGCAACTACCCTCTACCATCCTTTGAGGATTTTTGCTCTTTGGCTGACGGGGTGTCTTCTGGATCACCTTCTGATCCTTTACCCCCCAAATTCTGGAAACTCTGTCGTGAAGAGCTGTTTTCCCCACTATTTTCCATCTGCTGCCAGTCTCTCACCTCAGCACGGGTGCCAGACTGCTGGAAACTGGCGGTGGTCTCTCCACTGCTTAAAAAGAAGAATCTGGACCCCACATGCCCAGCCAACTTTAGGCCCATCTCCCTCCTGCCATTTCCCATCAAAATATTAGAGAAACTGGCCACAAAACATCTTTCCAACTTTCTGGAGATAAATGATCATTTGGATGTGGCTCAGTTTGGGTTTTGACCGGCACATGGGACAGAGTCGGCTTTGGTGACTGTTCTTGATGACCTTCGGATGCGTTCTGACCAGGGTCACGCAGCCTTTCTAGTGCTGCTTGACATGTCGGCCGCATTCGACACGGTCAACCATGCAATTTCTGATCAGGAGATTGACAGAGGCGGGAGTGTCGGGCTTGGCCCTTGAATGGCTGGTGTCATATCTCGATCAAAGGCACCAGGTAGTTGCACTGCCACCCTTTCAATCGAACATCAAGAGGGTTGGGCAAGGAGTACCCCAGGGCTCAGCCATCAGCCCTATCCTCTTCAATCTGTACCTCCGTCCCTTGATCACGCTGATCAAGTCGTTTGGCATAACAGTCACCAACTATGCCGATGACACCCAACTTATCTTCTCGTTTGAAGGTAAGGGAGGGGTGTCACAGGAGGTTTTCCATCGATGCATGTGTACTACGGCAGAATGGCTGGGGAATAACTCCCTCCAATTTAACAGCTCAAAAACCGAGGTATTACATTGCTCCATGGACCGGATCCCCAGACCCCTACCACAGGGTTTCTGGCCTCCTGATTTCCAAGGCACTAGTTTGCCTGCTGACTCGGTTCGGAATCTGGGGGTAATGTTCAGCTCCGACCTACAGCTGGACACAACAGTAAATAAAACGGTGGCTACGTGTACGGCTCTACTTGGTTCCATGAGAAAGATCCTACCCTTGCTCCCAACACAGGCAAGACCAGAGGTAGTGCGGAGCATAATATTAAGTCGCCTCGACTATTGCAACGCATTGCTGCTGGGGGCCCCAACTACTGTATTAGGAAAACTCCAACGAATACAGAATTTCGCTGCCAAACTGGCACTGTCGCGACGGCTCTCGGATTCTTCTGCCAAGGCACTCAGGGACCTCCATTGGCTCCCAATTTCTCAACGGGTGAACTTTAAGGCTCTATGTCTGGTTTTTAGAGCTTTACGCAGGCAAGGCCCGGCCCCTTTGCAGGATCTCTTTTCTTGGTACCTCTCATCAAGACCACTTCGGTCAGCTTCAGCTCACTTGGTGGTAGTACCCAAGTTCTTGAGGTCCCGGATGGGCGGACGGTCCTTCAGGATCACCGCAGCGCGGCTGTGGAATTCTCTACCGTTAGGTCTAAGGGGCCTGGAAGATTTTGCCATCTTTAAAAAAGCGTTAAAGACTCACCTATTCCCCAGAGCAATGTAAATAGAGTGGTAGCTGGTAAAATCATGTTCTGCGTCATCATAGTCTAAGCGCCAGGATGCCCGTCGGGTGACAGTGATAGCGCTATACAAGAACGCCTATACATACATACATACAAAAAAAAATTACTTTGACAGTATTGTGAAAGTTAAATCTTTTGTAGTTTCCATTTAGCAGATTCCCCTATGCTTACCGTGCTTTGGAAAGTAAGGGCTATTTTTGATGATTGTAAATTAAAGGTATTAGTGAGACCCAGTTAATGTTGCCTCAGTTTCTCTATCTCAGGTGGATTAAAAGCTGAGTGGACCCTGCATGTTGATCTGTGACTTATCAACTGCACATAGATATCCTTCTCTATCAATCCCCAGAACTTTCTAACTAGCTATATATTTTGCCTTTCTGTATTTTTTCACTCACCTTTCCCAACAGTCAAGCTTTCTTGTGAGAATCCATCTCAACTACTACCATTCGTAAGGACAGCGGGGTTCAACGATGGGCCAGGGCTTGGAATATGTGGGCACCTTAAGTCAACTCCTTCCAGTAACAGAGACCGGCATCCCTGTGATCTTTATAGGGTTAAAAGTAGCCTGCATGGTGGCTCTTTCTCTGTCCTCACAGCAGACCCTTATGCAGTTCTAGAAGTGGAAAAGGTTTATTCTGGGATCCCATTAAATGAGTGTGTGTCACAAAGAGGCGGAGCCATGAGGGGCAGTATCATGACCAGTGGGGCAAGAGACCATCTTCCTATATACTATTTTAGCAGACTCTTTCCTCAAGGAAATAGTCAAGAAAGAAAAATATGATATTAAAGTTGATCTGGCTAACTGAACTGGAGACAAAATGTAATGGCTCAACTTTTTTACTGCGCTGAACTATCAAGAAAACTAAAAATAAGGGTGCTGAATAATTACATTTGTCTATGTATGGAGTTTCCTCCACTGGAAGTTGAAAGGGGTTGAACTTCTGGTTCTATGCATCATTAGAAGCATGTTACATTGGTTTCACAGTGGTGTGGATGC
This sequence comes from Lissotriton vulgaris, assembly GCF_964263255.1. Lineage (NCBI taxonomy): Eukaryota > Metazoa > Chordata > Amphibia > Caudata > Salamandridae > Lissotriton > Lissotriton vulgaris. The sequence continues at coordinate 1,005,714 of NW_028250319.1, read as the reverse complement.
GGTATAATTGTGCCTCAATCCATTTTTGTATTGATTTGGTCACAGACTCCATTTTAAGAAACTGAGGGGCATATTCTCAAGAACGTGTGATAACCTTCACAAATTTAGCTTAACGCAACTTTGCATATCCCAGCCTATCACAGGAAAATTATGCTGTGTTAATGAAGCCTTCTCAACACGGCGGTACCATGTGATAGTCACCCGATAACGCAACAAATGTCCGCATTAAAACTAACGCCAGGCTGCAAAAATGCGAAACCTGAACGCAAAAAATCCTACGATGAGGCCAATCACAGTACAAAAATCACCGAAAACCAGCAACAGGCCTGCAAAACCCACACGTCTAGTGGGAAAATGCACTATTACTGCTACAAAAACAACACACCAGAAAAGTGCGTAGCAACACGGATGTTCCCTGACCGAGCGCAAAGGTAGATGCAAACCTCACAAGCCCCACAGACCACAAGCATGGAACAACGGGGTCAGGAAGGCCAAGGAGAAAAGGGAGTAGAAGACGGGGAGCAGTCCTCAGCATAACAAGATCAGTGTCACGGAGGTGACAGAACACAACCAGCAACTGACCCACAATCAGACGGAGTGACGAGGAGGCCAAAGGAGGAGGCTAAGAGGCGCTGGCATGATGTGAAAATCAAAACCAAGCACTTAGGCGCTGCCAACAGGAAGGCAGCAGCAGCGACAGAAGGTGGGAGTCCTGGAGGAAACTGGAGGAAGCTGGTGGAAACGGAGGCCACAGTCAACAGTGTGGAGACGGTGCAAGGAGTTGGGAGTCCGGACACAGCTCAGAAGGACCTGACACAACATCAACAGGGTGAGTAATGACCAGGGAGTGGGGGACATGGGCACAATGGTACTCATGCACAATGATGTGTAGCACACTGCAAACCGACAATGACCCTGGATCAAGATCATTGTCACTGAAATTGCTCTCCCTCCCTCACAGCTCCACTATTAAGTGAGGCCTTCCCCCGAGCCCCTGCACTCTCGAGTGTTGATGTTCGAGGCCCTCCTCCTGAGGAAATAGAAATGTTATGGTCAGGAATGTTCCCTAACGTGTACCCCACCGTCTCCATGTACGAGCTTAAAGTGCATGTAACTTCCCTCCTGTGCCAGCTATGAAGACGCAAATACATTTGCGTCCAACGTTAACATGTCGTCTTTCAGATCCACCATGAATGGGTCAGATATTCCGTTCCTAAGTATGCCTTGCCACCGTCTTTGTATAGTACATTTTCTGTATTCCTGGCTCTGTGTGAGCTAGGCCCTGATTTCTGTCATCGAGCCTTTTCTTTTAACAAAGTCATCTCTGCCTCCTGAAACTGCAACGTTGGATGCCCCCATGAACTCTGTCCTACTCCCTGCGAGGCGAGCGGGCCTGGCTCGGCCTGCTTGCCTGCCAAAGACAGTATTTTACCTTCATGTTATCAGCATAGCCAAGCTCAGCTTCCCGAAAACACATTCCAGTCTAGCAGGATAGATAAACAACCCCTCAGCTGCAGAGCAAAGGGCCCGGCCTTTCTGTCTCCATGCAAGTAATTCATAGCTCCCGTTACCATGGTAGGCCCCTGGCCCCCTCGCTTTACACACAGACACGTAGGCACATATGCACGCATTCACAGTCAGTATAGGATAGCCTCTGCCCAGGAGACCTTTCCTTTTAGATAATATGGTTCCCAAACATCAGATATCAGATATGATATAGGAACGAGTTGATCTGACATGCCAGACTTCTGTCTCTTTCCTCTAGTGTAAATGTCAAGTCCCCTGCACCCTCCAGCTTCACGTCAATCACACGTCATGCAGCTGCGCGCGCATCCAGACCTCAGATTTCTGCTGACATTGCAAGATTCTGCTATGTACCCACCCACTTGTGACACTTTCATGTGACGTTTCTAGCACATACCTCTGTGTACGCCCTAGTTCACGCCTTCTGATTACGTATTGCTAACACGTGTGTGTTCTTATCTTGTTTCTCTCAGCTGTTACGCCTTCTGTATTGATTCTCATTCTGTGCATTAAGTATAAAAGTTATGTATTATCAATAAAGTATGCTCTATCCCTTCCTGAACCCCAGCGGTGTCAGGAACATGATATCCGGTTCTGAACCATTCCTTTTTAAGGAATAAAACCCCTTAGAACTCAAACACCACGGACTCTGTCTCTTTCTTTCCGACTGAGTTATTTTATAGTACTTACCTGCATAGAAATTAGGACGGTAATTAAATATTTACCACATTAATTTGGCGCCCGAATAGGGACCCCTCCCCCACCCCACGCGCCGGTAGGTGCGTTGCAGCCTTTGCCCCCTGCCACAGTCAAGACGGACAATTACGCGTACCCGCAGGATTTCCTGTATCTCCCTCAGGCCTACGGAGGTGACGGAGACTGCGATCAGCACCCAGACGAGGCGGTGAGGAGTGCGGAGGATCCCGACCAGAGCCTAGCCGAAAGAAACAAGGTCCGAGGTGTCAAGAGGCCCACCAGTTCCGAAGTATTCACGTATCGAGCCGAGTCCAGTCCGGTCCAGTCCAGTCGAGTTGTCCGAGGCCTTCCGTTCCGTGCTTCCCGGTGAGTACCGTTGCTGGGGACGCATCTAGACGGGTGCATTATTATGTATCCGGTAAAGACGGGTTTGGGTACACAAACACGGTCTGCACTGTTTTAGACAGTGTATCTGTACTGTTTAGCAGTATATCAAATATTCAAGGGTTTCGATTTTTGTTCTCGTTTTCTGGAGTTCAAGGATAGTCCATATGTGTTCAAAATGTTTCATGTGATTAATGTCGTGGTATGAGTGACTGTTTTGATGTACATTATTGTGTTTTTGTATATTAACTGTGTTCAAGTTAGAATAAGTAACAAGTATCGAGTATCAAGTACCAAGCAACAGGATGCCATTATTGAATAAATTAAGACAATTAGGAACTAGGAAAGGGATACTAGAGGAAGCGATTCCTGTCCCACCTAGGGACACTCCCGGAAATTTTATGTACCATAAACATGGCTTAGATGCCATACTGTATCTAGATTTATGGGCCGATTATACCAAGCACCTAGAAGAGAAGCATAGGTGGCCTGTTACAGGGACATGGGATGCCGAGTGCATCATGAGAGTAGAGGAAGCACTATGGAAAAAGAAAGCCAGATAATATCAGAAAGACGCCATAGAATTGTGGCGTAAAGAATCGCATAAACGTGCAGAAAAAGCATTCCGAAAAGCAGAAAAACATAGAGAAGAGTCAGATGAGATCCGAGAAAACGAACTAGTTGCTGAAGGTATCCGAGTACAAGCAGAACAAGTAGACCGTATACGAAACACTCTTGCAAATGGCATGTATCTAATGGCCGAGGGTTCGCCTAAAGCCACTCCAGAAAAACCGAAAGATCTGCCGCCGCCATTGGTTCCGACTAAAGTAAGACACAAGACCACAAAAGACATATTCCTTTCTTCGTATCTAGACGATGTAGCTCCCGCTTATACAAATCCACGTGCCCACGTACCGCCTACTGACGGTGACGGAGATGGCAACCTACTCCAAGACAATGCCCAGCCAGTACCGCAACAAGCTACACCCGTTCAACATCATGTACCACCTATCCCCCCACCACTTCCCGCTCCTACTATTAACCCACTAAATCCTTTCGGGTCTGATCCTGGTAAAAGACAAGTTCAGTTACACATACAGACTCCACAGACAAGCCATGCTCAAGCCTCCGCCTCAGGAGGTGCGACAGGAGGTTACCAGACCCCGCCACAAACACACAGATTGACCCTTAGGGACATAGCAAAGCAACGTACACCCCAAATACAGAATTACAACTTCCTTAAAGAACCCCTTACAGATTGCAGATATGATCCAGTACCCGGTAAAACCGATAGAATGGAGCTAGCATCACTACGCCTACGACGAGTTACAGATTATTTAATGTTATTACCAGGAATGACTGATCATCTAGACAGAATATATCACTTTATCCAGACAGGGGAAGGTCCTGAAAGTATTAAAGAGGCCATGGCTCACCAGAAAACTGACACTCAAGGTTGTATATTACGCTTCTTCATAAATTGTCTAATAAGAGAACAAGACAGGCCTGGTGTAGACAAGGACGATATGGATGCACTAAACAAGTGGGGCCAGAATATAGCCGAGGGAAAGCATGATAAACAGAGCAGTATAGCAAATATGTACAAAAGAATCAGGAAAGCAGTAATAGAAATACATGAAAGAAAGGAACCCGAAAGGGAAGGAGATAGCGACAAGATTGTATCCTCAGAGGAGGAAGAACCAGAGGATAACGACTCGACCAAAGAAATGATAGCATATGTAGGTAAGGGAAATTACCTTAAGAAAGGCATTCGTCCAGAAAGCAAGAGAGTTTTTCTCTCTGGCATCTCAAAAACGAGCTCTCCTGAATATCTGTTTCAGGTTACCGACAAAATACTTCAAGAACGAATGGGGTACCATGTACTCAATTCTATGGATGAACAAGAACTAGCCCGGTCAGCAGTACAATGGGCTGACAATCCCAACACATATAGTGATGATACAGTAGCTCAGACATTTTTAAATCTTCCCCCAGACGAGCAGAAATTAGCTGGTATGTACATGATTCAGCATCTCATCACGTTATACAGAAATCAACATTCTGATCCAGGTCCCTTACCTGATACATTAGAAGCACTACTTTTGAATAGATGGAGAGGCCTAAGTACCAAGTTAATTAAAATAATTCTAGAACAACGGCACAGATATAACGCTTTCTTAGGTCCACAATATGTTTCAGCTCCGCCCCCAGAAAGAAAAATGTTTTACCTCGACAGACAGAATCCTTTACGAGAAGTACATCCAGTCAGAAAAGATGATGACACGCTAGAACGTGTATTTGTATATACACCTTTAACTAAAATGGAATTACTAGAAATGAAGAAACTAGTACCCTGCCACGATAAAGACCCGGCAGGTTTCCACCGAGAAATTAAAGACATGTTACTCATGGGAGATTACACGTATACGGATATTATGAAAATGTTAAAAGTACTGTTGCCCACAGGCATTTACGAGAAACTCAAGGAAAAAGAATGGGAGGTGGGAGATAAAAAGATTATTTGGACTGAAATAGAGGACGAGGAAAAAGGTCGCACTCCAGGGCTGGGCCTTGGGGATAAAGCTAAAGCATTACCAGGTTTAATAGTACAGGTTTTGCCAAGACTACTGACAACTAAAAAGGAAGACTGGGACGCAATCTCAGCCTGTAAACAGAAACACGATGAAGATACTAGTGATTTCTATTCAAGATTCGAGAAATGTTTTATTATTAATAGTGGCCTGAAACCAAGTAGCGAGTCATACCCGCACCTTTTTGTAACAAAATTAGTCGAGAATTCCCTGACACAGGTTAAGAATCGTGTATATAAGGTCGAAAGCACTTGGCAAGCAAATACGCCATCCCAGATGTTACAAATGTTACAATATCACCAGAACAGAATTAGAGAAGAACAAGATCACGAACAGAGACGTATGAAAGACACGAAAATGAAAATGCTAGTTGCTCAGTCAGTTCCAGCTGACGGTCAGAAAAAGGGTCATACACAGACAAGTAATTCAGTGGCTCCCGTTAAAGGGACATGCAACTATTGCAAGCAGCCAGGTCACTACGTACATGAATGTTCGGTCCTAAAATATAATATAGCAACAGGTAAAACTAAAGAAAGACCACGTCAGCCTAGACAAGATCAGGTCCAGCAACAGACTTCCCAGAACATACAGCCTACGCATGCTCCACCTCAGACAGTACAGACCGTAGCGGTATCACAGCCACAGCCTATTGCCGCGACGCAGCAAGTTTCACAGCAGATGTACCAGTATGCCCAATCTGATTATCCCGATTATCAGCGATACACATGAAACAGCCTAGAGAGGGAGGTGGGCTTGCCTCTTATTGAAATTCCTGTAGATCAAGAGGGTCCTTATGTACATAGTCAAGTATTGGGAAAAGACAGAAAGTTTCTAATTGACACAGGGGCAAGTCGCACCACGATCAGTCACGACGAAGTTCCAGGGGCACCCCTCTCAGGCTCACAGAATGTTTCCCTTGGTTTTTCAGGACAGCCTATTGTAAATGAAGTATCAAAACCTGTACCCCTAGCAGTAGGTCCATTATCACGTGTTACAGACCTGTTACTCACGAAATCATGTCCAGAAAACTTGCTAGGTATCAAGACACTGAAGGCTCTAGGAGCAGTGATATGTTGTTCTCCGGAGGGAGTTAGACTTTTCTTACGAGACTTCAAAGGTCACTATGTACTACGAGAATTTGATGTCAGATTGAAAAATGTACCGAAACACCTGTGGGCACAAGGCCCAACCGATGTAGGTTGTATGCACATCACACCATACCGTGTTACACTCAAACCAGGAATTGTATTACCCCGAATCAGACAATACAAGTTACCACCCGATGCTGTAGTGGCTTTACTGGAAATCATTGAAGAGCTCATTGCCCAAGGAGTGGTCGTAGAAACCGACTCCAATATCTGTAATTCCCCTATCATTCCGATTCTTAAACGTACTGATCCCAATGCACCGCCTGTATATCGGCTGGTGATTGATTTACAAGAACTAAATAAATGCATTGTACCACAGTACCCTGTGGTTCCCGACATCTCATCATTATTGACTGCTATTGATTCAGAGGCGACGTTCTTTACTGTAATTGACCTCAAGAACGCCTTCTTTTGTGTACCCATTGATCCGGAGAGCCAATATCTCTTCGGGTTCTGTTTAAATGGCTGAAGCTTCAAATTTTCACGCGCACCTCAAGGATTCACAGAAAGCCCCAGCATCTATAGCCAAGCACTGAAAAGACAACTTGACTGTATCCAAATGCCAGTTAACACTGCCTTACTACAGTACGTCGATGATCTGCTGATCACCGCACGAAGTGAACCCGAATGTGAACAAGCATCACTGACAGTTTTACATTTTCTGGCTGACAAGGGACACAAGGTGTCTCCTTTGAAGCTACAGTTCTGTGTTCAGCAAGTGGTGTACCTTGGGCACTTGCTGTCCAAATGGGGGAGACAGCTCACACCTGATCGCATTCAGTTAATTGCACAGTTACCACAACCCAAGACACAAAAGGAAGTGCGGGCCTTTATAGGCCTCACCTCGTACTGCAGACAATGGATTCCTCAGTATGCATTTCTAGCTAAACCACTGATACAGTTGACAACACAGGAGGCAGCGACTTCGACTGTCCTCCCTTGGACTCAGGAACATACACAGGCTTTTGAGGAATTAAAGAAAGCTTTATGTCAAGCACCAGTTTTAGCGACACCATGTTACAGCAAACCTTTTACACTTTTTGTTACAGAACGTGATGGTACAGCGTTGTCTGTCCTCACACAAGATCAAGCAGGTTCACATAAGCCTTGCGCTTATTTTTCAAGTACATTAGATCCAGTGGCCCAGGCTCTGCCTGCGTGCTTAAAATCAGTTGCAGCGACAGCCCTAGCCATCAGACAAAGCGACTCAATAGTATTAGGACATCCATTGACAGTACAAGTTCCACATTCTGTAGAAGTTCTGCTAAATAGGACACAGACTTAACACCTGACTATAGCACGATTGACAGGTTATGAACTGACGTTATTCCAGCCACACATAGAAATCAGACGCTGTAACATACTCAATCCTGCCACATTGTTACCCTCGATTATGACAGATTCAGCCCCGCATGATTGTATAGAGATCATTAATGCAGTAACAAAGCCCCGACGAGACTTAACAGATGTTGCACTGACTAATCCAGACCTGACACTTTACGTGGACGGTTCATGTATGAGAACAAGCACAGGAGAATTAGTGGCCGCTTATGCAGTGACCACTGAAACTGAAGTCAAAGAAACACACCGTATTGATATACTGTCCGCTCAAGCAGCAGAGCTTATCGCCCTGACCCGAGCCTGTATACTAGCCAAGAACAAAAATGTTAACATATACACAGATTCACGTTATGCTTTCGGAGTTGTACACGACTTCGGAATGTTATGGCAAGAACGAGGTTTCTTGACCTCTCACGGAGCCAAGATCCAACACGGTCCCCTCATTCAAGCACTGTTAGAAGCAATACATCTGCCTTCAGGCATATCCATCATGAAGTGTAAAGCACACACTAGAGTTACAGATTCTATTTCCCAGGGTAACGACCTGGCAGACCAAACAGCAAAACATACAGCATTGACTCACACCCAGACAACTGATGTGACAAAGACAATAGTACCGATACATTGTATGACAGTTAGAGATCCCACACTAGATGTAATTGATATTCAGACACATGCTACTCCAGACGAAATCAAGAAATGGACTGAACTCGGAGGGATCCAGACAGACCAGGGATGGGTGACAAAAGGGAAAGCCACATGGTTTCTCCCGGACTCTATGGTTCAAGTCATAATTAATACAGCACATAGTCCAGCGCACTTGGGAGAAAAAGCTATGTTAGACAGTTTACAGAATCTCTGGTACAACAAACATTTACGAGCAGCAGCAAAACAGAAAGTACGTACTTGCATGATCTGTTGTCAGTTCAATCCAGGTAAAAGCGTCCCTGTAGAGCAAGGTGGATTTCATCCTCCCGATCACCCTTTTGAAGTCCTCCAGATGGATTATATCCAGATGGAACGTTGTCGAGGATTCAAGTACGTCCTCGTAGTTGTTTGTGCACTTTCCCGTTGGACAGAAGCATATCCAGTCCCAGATTACACTGCCCCGACCACTGCCAAGCAGCTGGTTCGAGAATTCTTCCCACGGTACGGCTTGCCTCGTATCGTGTACTCAGATAACGGACAGCCATTCTCATCCGAGCTCATGAAGCAGGTTTCACTCTTGCTAGGATATCAGTGGAAATTCCATTGCGTCCGACATCCCGAGGCAGCTGGCCTTGTAGAGAGGCACAATCAGACACTGAAAACTCGTCTTGCAAAAATATGTAAAGAGAAAGGGGTCGACTGGATAGTCGCCCTGCCAGTTGCACTATTCTATATGAGAATGGTCCCACATTCGAGATCAGGACTATCCCCGTATGAAGTGGTCTTTGGCAGGCCACCAAATATGTGGGGGACGCCCATGCCTAAGAAAATAACTGATGTTGACTGTAATATTCTGACAGATTACCTTGCCTCCTTGATGTCTGCACTCCAATCATGTCGTTCACAGGTTGCTGCAGCCTTTCCCGACAACACTGATGTAAAGCCACACGATGTCCGTCCAGGAGATACTGTCCTAGTGAGAAATTTCGATAGGAGGAGTCCGCTGGAGCCCCGCTGGCAGGAGCCGAAGCTCGTCCTTCTGACCACGAGGACTGCAATCAAGGTTGAAGGCCGTAAGGGGTGGATTCATTCGAGTCATATTAAAAAATGTAATGAACTGTTGCCAGAGACTGACTCTTCCACCCCTTCAAAGGACTGCCCAGATTCTAGTGACTCTAAACTTCCCATGGTAGAGAAAACTCCGCAAGAGGAGTATAAATCAAAGTTGCGGTCTAGCAAGTCAGACAGTTTAATTGTTTAAGTCCTCCCCTAGGTGAATTGGTTAAATAGTTTCTGACATGTATCCCCTAGACCCCAATAGAGAGAGAGATAGAGAGAAACAAATCAAGAAGCAACCATATTGCAAATCTCTCAAAAGTTACTGTATTGTTACCTTATGGATCATGTTTTCTTTAAGTCTTACGATTATTGTCACAAGTGTAATTTTGCATATCTATTTTCCTATTGCTACTCGTGCACATCCTTCTTCTAATAGCACTGCCGAGCATTCTTTCAGCGAATTACCGCCTCACGAGTTGTCTTACCGACTTGCGCTGCGCAACAATACATTCATTAGTATGTTACATCACTCTCATCAGACCAGCAACGCTACAAATTGTTGGATATGTGGCCGACTCCCCCCCTACCAGAAATATGAGGGAGTTCTGCCCCTTTTCCCGTACCCGTTCACACACAATGGTTCATGTGGCGCATGGTTTAGTTTGATTAATTCTTTAGATTCAAATTCCGTAGTTTATCAGGGAACTGGGTATGGGGAAACCTGAACACAGTTCTGCATAAAGTATGTTATCTGACAAGGAGGGACTTCCCAAAAGGACAGGGACTGATCTAGAAAATGAAGTATATGGATTAGGACATTTTACACTTAACCTCATGATTCTGAATGTTGAATCCGAAACCAAGCCAGACTTGCCCACTATGTCAGTATTACCAGTCAAGGGTGAATTATGTGTCAGAAAGAATGGTTCAGTACACCTGGGTCATAGTAAATGTACTACTGTGATCGAATTTAGTGATAAGGGCAAGTCCACGTTCAAAGCTACTCGTCATTCCTATTTCATTTGTGGTCAGACAGCATACATACGTTTGCCACTAGATTGGGATGGTACCTGTTATATTGGATTCTTACTGCCACCTGTTTTCCTAGCTCCACCCGATTATCATAGAAATTCCCGTCTAGTTCACAGACCCAAAAGAGATCTCCCAATTGTCGACTATACTGAGACAGCATGGGAACAGTACACAGATTTCAATAAAGGTTTCTTTCCCTATTTAGGTGCTATCTTTAATAGTAAGTCTATCCGTCACTTGACCAGAACTCTCGAAGCAGTAGTGAAAGAGACTACTTCTGCCCTAGGTAACTTGACCGAAGAACAGTCTGCTATGAGACTTGTCGTTCTTCAAAATCGTCTTGTCCTTGACGTCATACTAGCCGATCGAGGAGGAGCCTGTAAGGTCCTTGGGTCAGCTTGTTGTGTTTTCATTCCAGATAATGCTCCGTCCGTATATAAGGCTATTACCCGTCTCCATAAGATAGCTAGTCAGATACATCAGAACCCAGGCACCTGGACTTGGTCCGGTTGGCTCTGGACTACTATTTCAGCTTGGGGATGGAAAATACTGTCACTCCTTGGAACAATACTACTTGTAGTATTCAGTTGCTGTCTATGTTTACAATGTGGGCCAGCGATTTGCGGCTTGTGCGCCACATCCTGCACTCCCCATTCAAGTCAACGTTCTAAATCCCGTTTGAGAAAGGATGAGCAGATGATGCTCACTACACAGATAAATGGATTAATGAAGATTGATATATCATGAAGGGTCCGTAGGGAACAAGGAGGGAATGAGGAAATAGAAATTTTATGGTCAGGAATGTTCCCTAACGTGTACCCCACCGTCTCCATGTACGAGCTTAAAGTGCATGTAACTTCCCTCCTGTGCCAGCTATGAAGACGCAAATACATTTGCGTCCAACGTTAACATGTCCTCTTTCAGATCCACCATGAATGGGTCAGATATTCCGTTCCTAAGTATGCCTTGCCACCATCTTTGTATGGTACATTTTCTGTATTCCTGGCTCTGTGTGAGCTAGGCCCCGATTTCTGTCATCGAGCCTTTTCTTTTAACAAAGTCATCTCTGCCTCCTGAAACTGCAACGTGGGATGCCCCCATGAACTCTGTCCTACTCCCTGCGAGGCGAGCGGGGCCTGGCTCGGCCTGCTTGCCTGCCAAAGACAGTATTTTACCTTCACGTTATCAGCATAGCCAAGCTCAGCTTCCCGAAAACACATTCCAGTCTAGCAGGATAGATAAACAACCCCTCAGCTGCAGAGCAAAGGGCCCGGCCTTTCTGTCTCCATGCAAGTAATTCATAGCTCCCGTTACCATGGTAGGCCCATGGCCCCCTCGCTTTACACACAGACACGTAGGCACATATGCACGCATTCACAGTCAGTATAGGATAGCCTCTGCCCAAGAGACCTTTCCTTCTAGATAATATGGTTCCCAAACATCAGATATCAGATATGATATAGGAACGAGTTGATCTGACATGCCAGACTTCTGTCTCTTTCCTCTAGTGTAAATGTCAAGTCCCCTGCACCCTCCAGCTTCACGTCAATCACACGTCATGCAGCTGCGCGCGCATCCAGACCTCAGATTTCTGCTGACATTGCAAGATTCTGCTATGTACCCACCCACTTGTGACACTTTCATGTGACGTTTCTAGCACATACCTCTGTGTACGCCCTAGTTCACGCCTTCTGATTACGTATTGCTAACACGTGTGTGTTCTTATCTTGTTTCTCTCAGCTGTTACGCCTTCTGTATTGATTCTCATTCTGTGCATTAAGTATAAAAGTTATGTATTATCAATAAAGTATGCTCTATCCCTTCCTGAACCCCAGCGGTGTCAGGAACATGATATCCGGTTCTGAACCATTCCTTTTTAAGGAATAAAACCCCTTAGAACTCTAACACCACGGACTCTGTCTCTTTCTTTCCGACTGAGTTATTTTATAGTACTTACCTGCATAGAAATTAGGACGGTAATTCAATATTTACCACACTCCACCCGCAGGTTTCACCTGTGCCTCATCCCTGGTGGTCCAGTGGACCTCTGTTTCCATTCTCTCGCACCGCTTTTTCTCCCCTTTTTCACTCTTTTGTTCCCCTAACTTCTATCTTCCCCCTTCACTGTCCTTCTGGGTCTTTCCTCTATTTTCTGTTGTTTTCCCCTCATTTCAAGTTTCCCCCTTCACTCTCCTTCTGTGTCTTTCCTCCGTTTTTCACTCGTTTTTTACCCTCATCTCAATCTCCCCTTTCACTCTCCTTGTGTCTGTCCTCCACTCTTTCTTGCACTATTGTTGCCTTATTTCCACTTTTCTCTCTCTTGTTGCCTTTTTAGGTCTCGTAGAGAGACCTATTACTGTTAAACCAGAAAATTACCTAACCAGGCAGATTTCTAACAGTTCACGTGAATCACGTGACCTAACAAGCACGAACATTTCCCCACATGAAAGGCATCAGCCTCCCTCCACTAATTATTCACTTCACTTTTCACGGCCGCAGGCCGTGACTCGCATTTCTAATCCCTCCTGCATCAGCCTCCCACAGGCTTCCCTCCCCATGACTTCAAAGGCTCCCCCAGCGTTTGCTCGGCCGGCCTCTGGTATTTCTCTTCCCCTAATTATTCACTTCACTTTGGCCGCAAGGCCGTGACTCACTCGCATTTCTCCTCCCACCAGCCCATCGCACCCTGCCCAGCCGTCTCTCCCTACCCCTTAACCCTGCCTCCACCACCTCTCGATATTGTTGCTTGTTTTATATTTAATTCAGTTTCCCTGTCTGCACTCACTTGTTTTTTTTATTGCGATTCCCGTCCGTCCGGGCTCTTTCCTGCTCCTTTTTCACCCCGCGTTTTATAGTGTTTTGTTTCACAGCAGTTACAGGGCCTACTCCAGCTGAATGTCTTTCCCCGTCCTGACCTGCCAGTCACAGCCCCGACTCATCTGTCAGAGTGGTGATAGGGGCGAGCAGCCGGGTCCTAGCTGGGGCACATTCCCAGCAGAGACCGAGAGGCCTTCGCAAATCCAGGTGGCGAAGCGAGAAAGTCAGCCAGTCATAAACATTTGTGAGGTACAGAACCCCGTGCCCCCGAGGCACCAAGGTCTGCAATCAACTGAGCGAGGTTTGAGCGAACTCTCAACTCTTAAACCTTCCTAGCAGCCAGCCATTTGAAGTGCGCAGCATCGAGGGGCACGGCTTTGAAAGTGCATTTAATGTGGAAACACTCGACATTAATCCCGAAAACCTGATGCCTTCAGATAGAGCATTGGGACATTTTCAAGAAGGAAATCCCTTCTAGAGCAGTCACAATCAGACGTGCCAACATTTTAGGACAGGGAAGTGGGAGATTTTGACATAGAAATAGGGAGAATATAATTTCCCTATTGACTTCTATTGAACAATAAGCAATTTCAGGCGGTAGATAGTTAAAAGAAAGCCATTTTTGGCTTGAAGAATCGTGAGTCTCCCGCCTAAATCGGGCCTATTGGCATGTCTGGTCGCAATGCAGTTTTGCATAATAATTGTAATGTCCCCCTGCTGTCCATCTGATGTTGTTTTTTTGTGTTACCCTCCTATTCAAGACAATTTTTTGAGGCGCATATGGCTGCACAGTTTGCTCTTGTCGTACATTGAATCCATTTTACCATAAACAAGTACCTGCGACGCAGCTAATGAACTTCTCTGCAGGCTATTGGATTTCACATTTTTTTTCTTCCCTATCCCAACTTTTTCTTTATTTTTCCTTTCCACAAAAAATCTTTTTTTAATGAAGTCACACGTCAAATAATTTTTTTTTTCAGAACAAGTGAGGGTAGCATTTCAAGAAAGAACGACAGTCACGATGCAGGCAAACGCTTGCCCTTTGGCAATAGTTACAATCCAGTGGCAACGGTGCTAGAAGTGAAACTTGTGTAAGCTACCGCAGTCACTGATGTGTCAGCTTACTCCTGCTAATAAAATACTACAGTTGCATGTTTCAAAACTGAAATAATTAGAAAAAATAGACCTTTTGGTCAGAAAAGCCACCGATGTTTTTAAATAACTCTGTACTGCACTTACTTCTGGCACTATGTTTAACCTTAACCAGCAGAGCTACGTTTGCATCTAGAGTTTCCAATTGCTGTTTGGTTCACATTTCTTGATTTTTTTTCACTTCTCAGCACAACATAATATCAATTTCAACTGCAACATGTTAGGAATCAGCAATATGTTCCTTAACGTAGTAAACACACACTGCATCAATTATCCGTACTAACAAAACCCCCTCTCTTCCAACAGGGTAGCTTCCTAAAAACCAAGATCCCAGGTGTTACTCGATTTTCCTCAGTGTTAGGAGCCAGACTCACTGCCCGAGGTCTTTTAAGTTCGTTTTAGCCACAGATTCCATATCGATCCCAGTGGCTTCATTTCCTCTTAGAATATTGTTTTTCCTTCCGTAGTGTGACCACATGCAGGTTTCCCCCCACACACCCTCTCACCCTCACACCCCCTCACCCTCACACCCCCACACCCTCACACCCCCAACCCCCTCACAAACCCACACTCCCTCACATACCCCCTTACACCCTCACCCTCACACACCCCTCACCCTCACACCCCCTTACCCTCACACCCTCCTCACACCCCCCTCACCCTCACACCCCTCACCCTCACACCCCCCTCACCCTCACACACCCACTCACCCCCAAACCTCCTCACACCCCCACACCCCCTCACCCTCACACACCCACACACCCTCACCCCCTCACACACCCTCACCCTCACCCTCACACACCACCTCACCCTCACCCACCCTCACCCTCATACCCCCTCAACCCCCTCTCACCCTCACCCCCCTCTCACCCTCACACACCCTCTCACCCTCAGACACCCTCTCACCCCCTCACCCTCACACCCCCTCACACACCCTCACACACCCTCACCCACCCTCTCACCCTCACACACCCTCTCACCCTCACTCACCCCTCACCCTCACACACCCCCTCACCCTCACACCACATAATCCTCACCCTCATACCCCCTCACCCTCACACCACCTCATCCTCACCCTCACACCCCCTCACCCTCACCCTCACACACCCTCACACCCCCACACCCCCTCACACACCCACACTCCCTCACCCCTCACACACCCCATGACAGCCTACCCTCACACTCCCTCACCCTCACACCCCTTTACCCTCACACCCCCTCACCTTCACACCCCTCACCCCCTCACCTTCACAACACTCTCACCCTCACACACCCTCACCCACCCCTGCTAACCCTCACCCCCGCTCACCCTCACTCACCCTCACCCCCGTTCGCCCTCACACACCCTCACGCACCCTCACTCAACCTCACACCCTCACCCTCACACCCCCTCTCAGACCCTCACACACCCTTACCCTCACACCCTCACCCCCCTCACCCTCACACCCCCTCACCCGCACACACCCTTACCCTCACTCACCCTCACCCTCACACCCCCTCACTCTCCCAACCCTCTCACCCTCACACATCATCACACCCTCGCCCTCACCCTCACACCCCCTCACACACCCTCAATCACTCACCCTCATACACCCTCAT
Organism: Lissotriton vulgaris; assembly: GCF_964263255.1. Lineage (NCBI taxonomy): Eukaryota > Metazoa > Chordata > Amphibia > Caudata > Salamandridae > Lissotriton > Lissotriton vulgaris. Next base: position 989,723 of record NW_028250319.1, on the reverse strand, counting down.
CAGCATAGCATAACAAAACATAGCATGGCATAACAAAAAAAGCATAGGATACACAACCTCCCAACCCTCTCACCCTCACCCTCACTTTAACACTCTCACCCTCACTCACCCACCCACCCACCCTCACCCACCCACCCTCACTCACCCACCCTCAATCACTCACCCACCCTCATCCACCCACACTCACTCACCCTCATTCACCCTCATCAGCATAGCATAACAAACAAAGCATAGGATAAGAAAACATAGCATAGCATAACAAAGCATAGCATAACAAAACACAACAAAACATACCACAGCATAACAAAACATAGCATAATAAAACAAAGCATAGCAAAACAAAACATAGAATAGTATAACAAAGCATAGCATAGCAAAACAAAACATAGCAAAACACAACAAAGCATAGCATAACAAAACATAGCATAACAAAACATAGCATAACAAAACAAAGTATAGCATAATAAAACACAACAAAACATAGCATAGCATAACAAAGCATAGCGGAGCAAAACATAGCATAGCATAACAAAACATAGCATTGCATAACAAAGCATAGCATAGCAAAACATAGCATAGCATAACAAAACATCACATAACAAAGCATAGCCTTGCAAAACACAACAAAACATAGCATAGCATAACAACACACAACAAAACATAGCATAGCATAACAAAACAAAGCATAGCAGAGCATAACAAAACAAAGCATAGGATAGCATATCAAAACAAAGCATAGCAAAACAAAACATAGCATAGTATAACAAAGCATAGCATAACAAAACATAGCATAACAAATATAGCAAAATACAACAAATCATAGCATAACAAAACATAGCATAACAAAACATAGCAAAACACAACAAACCATAGCATAACAAAACATAGCATACATAATAAAATATAGCATAGCAAAACATAGCATAGCATAACAAAACACAACATAGCATAGCATATCAAAACACAACACAACATAGCATAACATAACAAAGCTTAACATAGCATAACAAAACACAACATAGCATAGCATAACAAAACACAACACAACATAGCATAACAAAACAAAGCTTAGCATAGCATAACAAAACATAGCATAACAAAACATAGCATAGCATAATAAAACACAACAAAACATAGCAGAGCATAACAAAGCATAGCAGAGAAAAACAGCATAGCATAAAAAACATAGCATAACAAAACACAACAAAACATAGCATAGCATAACAAAACAAAGCATAACAAAACAAAGCATAGCATAGCATAACCAAACATAAGATATCATAACAAAACATAGCATAACAAAACATATCATAACAAAACATAGCATAACAAAACATAGCATAACATAACAAAACATAGCATAACAAAACACAACAAAACAGGACAGCTTAACAAAACACAACAAAACATAGCATGGCTTAACAAAACATAACAAAACATATAATAGCATAGCAAATCACAGCATAGCATACCAAACACAGCAAAACATAACATAGCATAACAAAAGATAGCATTGCAAAACAAAGCATAGCATAATAAAAGACAACAAAGCATAGCATAGCATAACAAAACATAGCATAACAAAGCATAGCAGAGCAAAATATAGCATAGCATAACAAAACATAGCATAGCATAACAAAGCATAGCCTAGCAAAACACAACAAAACACAGCATAGCATAACAAAACAAAACAAAACCTAGCATAGCATAACAAAACAAAGCATAGGATAGCAAAACTAAACGTAGCATAGCATAACAAAACAAAGCATAGGATAGCAAAACAAAACATAGCATAGCACAACAAAACATAGCATAACATAACAAAACATAGCATAACAAAACACAACAAAACAGCATAGCTTAACAAAACAAAACATAGCATTGCTGAATAAAACATAACAAAACATAATAGCATAGCAAAACACAGCATAGCATACCAACACAACAAAACATAGCATAGCATAACAATGCATAGCATAGCATAGCAAAACAAAGGATAGCATAATAAAACACAACAAAACATAGCATAGCATAACATAGCATAGCAGAGCAAAACATAGTATAGCATAACAAAGCATAGCCTAGCATAGCATAACAAAACGTAGCATAGCATGAAATAGCATAGCATAGCAAAACATAGCATAGCATAACAAAACATAGCATAGCATAACAAAACAGCACAGCATAGCATAACAAAACAAAACATAGGATATCAAAACAATACATAGCATAGCATACAGCATCACTCAGCACCACCACAGCATCACTCAGTGGCACCAAAACATCACTGAGCTCCACCACAGCATCAATCTGTGCAACCATTCAACTACAACTGGTTCAAATATGTTATCTCAATGTTTCAAGCTGTATTACAAATGTAACAAAAAGAGGTTAATATTTGACATATGTTCTTGGATGTTCGTCACAATAAAATACACTGAACATAATCTTCACAAATGTTATTTACAAAAGTTTAAGCTATTGCCATTGTAAATTACAATAACTTTTAATTAAGTATTAATTATTAAAAAAAATTAAAAACCATTGTTATTTGTAATAGCAATACATGTAAGTCAAGTAAATACAACACATATTGCATTACAAATTCTATAGGTGTCACATTTGCAAAAGTTATAACTATTGGCATGGTAAATGACAAAGCTATTAATTTCGCTATTTTCAAAAACAAAACCTAAATAAAAAATATGTCATTTACAGGACCAATAGCTCAAATGTTCCTAATACGAGACCTATTGCATTGCAAATGCTTGTTCCTTTTGCCTTTCTCTGCCCCTTTTTCACCGTGGCTGCTGCCTCTCCGGCCCCTTCCCCCAGCACGACTAGTGCGGCCGCCCTAATCCAGCTCCCATCCAGCTCTCCCTTCCCCAGCTGTCCAGCCCTTCCCGACCCCTACCTAATGGCGGCCGTGCCAAAGGCAGGCCTATCTGTGCACGTCCATGGCCCGACTGCGACCAGCGCCAGGAACCCTGGATCTCTGCACCGCCAACTCTACAACCCAGCTACACTCCACGCTCTCAACCCAGGCTGCAACAACAGCAGCAAGCTAGCATGTATATGTATATGTATAGGCATTTATATAGCGCACTACTTACCCGTAGGGTCCCAAGGCGCTTTGACCGCTGCGAAACCCTTCCTGGCTTCCCTGAGAGATGGTCCCTTAATGGGTATCTCCAGGGTGAGACCAGGCATCCCCGGCGGTCTGGTGGGGCCGGTAGTGAAGATGAGGCAAGCTAATGCCCAGAGTTGCCGAGTGTGATCGCTGATCAGAGTGGGCACCGAGGCGAGAGAATTATCGAGTCCGCTGACCCTGGTCCAGAAACCTGCCGCGCCGGGAATCGAACCCTGGTCCCGGGCCGTCCTCTGCTCTCGGGTCTGCCGCCTCTAACCAGTGAGCCACACTACTTCACTGCATCACCAGCTGACACCCATGGTCCCTTCAGCTGTCAACGCTGCTGGCACACCTGCAGCACCGCCAAGACCATGGACCCAGCGCAACTTGCCCGCAAGAACACAACCATACCGAAGACCCTGCAATGCATCCTACTCAATGTCCGATCCCTTCACAAACACGCCACCGAAATCTGAGACCTCCTCGACAGCACCACCCCGGACGTAGCATTTTTTACTGAAACCTGGACCAATACAACCTCGGGACCAGACATCGCCATCGCCATTCCCAAGGATACAAGCTCTCCAGGAAGAACCGCTCCACCCGCCCGGGAGGAGGAATCACCATCGTCCACAAATCCACCCTCCATCTGAGCACACTGCCCGATGAGCCCACAGACCTGATGGAACACCTTCACTCTAAGATGAGTGAAGCCAGCCCTACCTCCAACCTCCAAGGAACCCTGATCTACAGACCCCCTGTCATGTGGGGGTGGGAGTGACTTCACGCTGTGTTAAGTTAGCATGAGCTTATTAGAGTTTAAACGCCATTTTTCCCTTTTCTGCAGCCTCTGCACACAACACATTTTGTTATTATAGCTTCTGGCCTGGTAGAATATTTAGCTTCACACGAGAACAGTATGTTTGCTTCTAATATCAGTATTGCTTAGTAAGCTATGTCTACACAGTGATTGCTGAGGCCTTCAAGGTTGTTTCAACACAACGCTTTTTGTTCAGGTTGATCAGCGCACGGTCTAGACATAACATGTATGCAGCTGTGGCCAACTCTGGGGTTAGGTGGGATTAATAATGCGCTGCACAGCGTAGGGAAACACTCTTGATGGAGATTCGTATGCAGACAGTTGGTGCAGAAGATGATGTGATTGGTTTCTGCTAAAACCAAGAGGTATGGGTCTGCCCTTCTAAACCCAAAGAGACCTTCTTTAGATGTAATATAATATACTAGCAAGGAAGGGTAAACTTAGGTTCTAATTAGAAATGTTCCCTTTTAGCATTTTAACATGCTTTCACCCTTTGTATTTTATGGAATATTAACAATGCTTATGACCTTGTTACTGATAATATGTTTACTTGTATTATCTAAGATACTGCGCTTGAGAACACGGCATTAGAAATAAATGTTTCAAACTTGCATGTATTCTCATTTACTCCTAGTTCTGGATTGATATGTTGGTATAACGAAAGAGTGTTCATGTGTTCCACGTTACCTGAGGTGTTTTGAGTTCATGTTCTGGGTTGTCTAAACATTGGGGATAGGAAAGTACCGATGAGACACTGATAGCTAGTCTGGTAGGGGATTTTGGATACTAAGGTGAGTTTTTGGTACACCCTAATTCACTGAGGTTCTGATTCTCTATGCACAGTTCTCTATAGGTACAGAATCCCTGCTACATGGCGCCGAATCGTTGGTGGCCTTATTACATGACACTCAAGTAGTACTTCTGTCAGTACTTAAACCTTCACAGTTGTTTCCGGAAGACAGTGGTGTCGGATAAACCTACATATATTAACATAGGTCTTTTCAAGCTTGAATTCTTTCAAAAATGGTTTTCCTGAATTACTACCCAGTTTTGCTACGTAATTTTTATTGTATCTCTTTTTTTCTGTGTCGTTATGGCCTCGGTTAACATTCCGCAGCATAGTCGCATTGCGGTACGTAATCACTTACAGACCAATAATGTGCCTTTGCAGGGCTCGGCTGTAATTATGGTGGTGAGTGCTTACCCTTACGAAATTTTTTATTTGTTGGTGACCTACCCAGCCGTGGACGCAAACTCTAATGTGTTTGAGGAGTACACTCCGACTGCTGTGCCCAATGAATATGCTCCATATCGGACGCAGGAGGTTCCGATTAACGCTTGGCAGCACCGAGTTTGGTTTAATGGCGCCCTACCCCACACTTTGAAAAATCCGAGGTTGGGTACCTTGTCCATTCCAGGCGCAACTTGGCCTGTTTTGGTGGGATTTACGCCTCATCCTCAGCACGGGGCGTGTCCCCTAGCTGAAGTAAGATGACTACATGTAGTCGCAATTAGCTTTAAGCTAAGTCCTGTAATGGTAAATGCTGTGATGGGCAAGCGCCTCCAGGAAAGGGATGATTTTTCATTCTGGCTTGCCGAAAAGTTTGACCAGCTGGAAGTAGTATTTCCTAACACGACTCCTGGTGAAAAACACAGGATTTTGACGATTAGCTTACCTAAAGACTTGATCCCCGATGTTGGTGACTGTGAGTCATGGGGGAAGATATTTGCGGTGGTATATATGCAGTGCTTCAGCACCCTGTCAATGACTGTCCTTTCTACGGTCACGAAACGTGTTCAAGATGAACACGGGCCTGAGGCAGCGGTTGAGTCGGGTATGCGCCTTTGCAGCAGCTTTAATGTAGTCTCCGATCTCGTCCTTGCTAATGTCAAGGGAGATTCTGTGAGCTTTCAAGTTGCTAATGCTTTGCAAGCTGTGCCCGATGCCAATAAACCCCAGCAGTTGTCTAAAATTATTGTGGCGGCTTATAAGACCGTGGGCCGCAATAGTTTGGGAGCAAAGCCTTTTTCCAACAAGGATAGAACGCAACCACAAGGGCAGAAGTCAGAACCTGAAGATCAGCCCAAGGCTAAGAAACAAAATTGGCCGAAAAAACAAAAGCAGGGTAAACAACAAAAGCAGCAGAAACAGGAGTCTCGACCTGCTTCACCTGTGCCAGTTACAACTGAATGTGTTTATGTCTTGCGCGATCGCGTGACGATAAAATCACCGGAAGGTTTTCAGGCTTCTGAACATCGATCTCCTCGTTCCTTAGAGGACTCATCGGCCTCATCGACCGGTGGTGGAGGAGGCAGCAGAGGCCAGGGCAGCCAGGAAGGACGTGACCAGCCCCGCCTAAAGGACGGTAAAGGCAAGTAGGAAGATTCTACACCGAAAAGACCCCAGTTTCAGAAGAAGAAAGTTGCTGCTTTAACAGCGAGATTTGCCGCAGATAGTGAGAACGCAGCTTCTGAATCAGACATGGCCTCTGACCTTGCTGGACGGCGCGGCGGAGGTTACCATAATCAGAGAGGGCCTGCGTCCACTACTGAAGGTGACAGCGACTGACATATGTATTGTTGTGGAGACAGCTGATACTAGAGTAGCTCCCCCTGATAGACTGTATAACAGTGTCCTTTTGATTCAAGGTGACATACAGCGTACCATTAAAGGGGTATTTTGGGAAAATCTTACAACTATATATGACATTTTGATAGCGGAGGCTGACTTGCCCCCACCTTATGTGCTCGCGGTGCCGCAAAGGGGAGGAGGTCATCCTCCCTAGTTTCGCGCACACTGTCTGGAAAGAGCATGCGCTGCATTTTGCAGAAGAGTGGGCTAAGGCTCTAGCACCGGCTTTGTACCATACACATTGTGGTTGGGATACATCTTCCCCAAACCACGAGATTCCTTTGTGGTCTATGCCTCAGCCTCAACCTCAATATCCCATAAGGCGTGAAGCGAAAGTTTCCGTTGCAGAAATCCTTGAACAATTGGAATATCAAGGCGTAATTGAAACTTGCGTGTCACCGATGAATAACCCTCTTTTTACTGTAAAGAAGCCTGACGTCTCATACCGTTTGGTATTGGATTACCGGCATTTAAACTCGCATTGCCGTACCAGTGCAGTACAGAATACACACGGCTCTGCGCAAATGGATGGTCTTGTGCGTAAACGTTTCAGAACTATGCTTGACATATTCAGCAGTTTTTTTGCACACAATTTGGATGAACTAAATTCTCAATAGACTAGTTTTACCTGTGGCGGTAAACAGCGTCACTATTGGCATTTACCTATGAGCTATAAGAATAGGTCGGGGGTGTTTGCTGCCAGCATTGTCTCTCTACTGGAGGCAATAGACACAGATGCGTGTTCGTATGTGGATGAGATTTATATCACAGATGACAAGCTTTAGGCGCATCTGTGTCACGTTGATCGCATCATATGTGAGTTTGCAGATTTTGGTTACAAATTCAATTTTGCAAAGTCACACATTGCAGAGTACACGGTGTTGTTCTTGGGCTATGAAGAAATGCACTCAGTTATGAGCTCCAACGATGCTGAAGCAATTGCAATCTTTGCTGGGATTTTTGAATTTTGGGCGTACTTATATTCTCGAATATGCCCAGCGTATCAAGCCTTTGTATGCATTGATACAACTTACTTCTACCAAATCTTGTAGGCTGCCGGAACATTCAGCTATTTTGCATTCTTTGCAAGCTGGCTTACTAGAATCTAAATTCTAACCGACTCATGACAACCACACCAACCTGGTGATAAGAATCATCCCTGGGACGGTGGGTTTCACGTACCAGACCTTTAATGAAGGAGACACAGTACCTATTGCTTACAAGTCACACTTGTACACTTCAGCTGAAATGCAGTTTTCCACTGTGGAAAAAGTTTTAACAGCAGTGCAAATGGCGATTCTAAAGGAACACGCACTGTCACAGGGAAAACGCATGTTGGTTGTTACCCCGTGTCCTGCCCTAGAGGCAGTGACGAAAGCCGGTGTACCGAATTTTAAAGCTTTGCATCCACGGTGGATACAATGGGCTGCATCTTTGTCGTCTTCGGATGTCACTTTTATCTTTGATGTCTCCTTGCGGTCACAGGAGTTTTTGCAGTATAAATTTGTTCATCCTGCTCCCTTGGCTATGCGGCCTTTGGAGGATTTCTATTGTATCATTTACACTGATGGTTCTGCGCAAGTTGTGCATGGGTCTTAACACGCATACGTTTCTGCTTGCGCTATTGTGGTAGGTGCCATGATGAATGAAAGGTTCCAGTCCAGACTGGTGCATACGCACCTCTGGGGGACTGCACCGCACAATTGGTGGAGCTCTGTGCTCTTTTGCTTGCAATGGAGTACGCAGATCCTGGTGTGACTACTCTAATTGTGAGTGATTCTTACTACTGTGTCCAGTCTTACAATGAAAACCTTTTCTTTTGGATTCAGAATGATTTTCGTGATTCCAAAGGTAGCACAATAAAACATAAAATGATCTGGGTCCGAGTGGCTGAACTTAGAGCTCCACGCTGTCGGCAATCCGTTGGCTGATGAGGCCGCGAAATCTGCAGTATCGTCATACATGGTTGCAGCAGTTACACATTCCAAAACTAAGATTAATGATGATATCTTGGCAGCTGTTGCTGCGACTGAGAAGGGAGGTAAATATCCGCAGGGATTCCCTTCAAAGTATACATACCATTTAAGTCCTGATAAAGTTCCTTTTGTGAAAATACCTGACATTGTTGAGAGGTTAATTCCCAACGTGGACCGCAGACACATACTGATTACTGCAGCCCATGAGGGTGTTGCATCTGCGCATGCAGGCGTTTCGGCTGCAGTAGCTCAGTTACAAAAATGTTTCTGGTGGCGGGGCTTGTACTCTCAGACGCGTGACTATGTCCTTCAATGTGACATTTGCCAGCAGATTAAGCCTTCAACTGCTGCTTGCCCACCACAGACACAGTTGTACATATCTAATAAACCGCTTTGGTGTGTTTATTTGGACCACTGCGGTCCTTTTTCTTCTGATACTGCGTATAAGTACATCTTAGTAGCAGTTGATTCATGCACATGCTTTGTGTGGGTGTGGCCACACTGCAGCGCTGATTCACGGACTGCCATAAGAGACTTGCCTGTCTTTGTAGGAATTTTTGCCTGTGGTACCTTCATTTCGGATCGGGGTTTGGCTTTCGCCTCTAAAGCGTATAAGAATGCTATGATGTCGTTGGGGGTCCAAGTCAAGTTTTCGTCTCCATACATGTAAAAGGTAGGGCCGCTTTTGACCGATAACCTTTAAGTATTGCCCGAAGTTAGCCGCCTCTCATACCACTCGAAATTATCAAACAAAGAGGCAGGCGCTGGAGACTGGAAGGCAGGAAACAGGAGTTTATTCCGACAGAGCTTGACACGTCAAATCAGACAACAGGGTATCTTCTCGAGGTGCTCTAACCGCATCTCTGAGGCCTGGCCTCTTATACACAGGTTTATGGTCTTTATTACAGTTTATTATATGTGGCACATTCCTGCAAATACTTTGATGTACGGAAAGACATCCTCGGAATCCTCACTTCAAACCCGTTCCCACACACATTTACAGTAGGAGTCCCCACCCCGATCTCAGTAGGTGATGACTGTCGCGCAGCTGGACATTCCGCCAGTTCCAGGAATGTGTGCGGCTGATCGGATCTCATGGGGTGGAGGTTTTGATCAGTTGTAGATCCTTTGAAGAGGGCAGCTTCCTACTGCATGGGGCAATAAACTGCATCCGCAGGGCCAGGTGGTGGCCTGGGATCGAGCCGGACAATCGGGCACAGAGGAATGGGGGTTCATCAAAGGATGCGTGATCACGAAAGGGATGGAGGGAGGTGTTTAGCTGGGAACGGGATGTGGCTTCGAGGCAGGGTCGCGCTGAAGGGGAGGTTTATGGCCCAAGCATGTGAGAGCGGGGGCTGCTTGCGAGGTCAGAGGGGGAGAGAGAGAGAGACGCGCTGGCTATCGGCAGTGGGCAGAGAGGCCATGGCATTCAAAATGGCTGCTACTTACGCGCACAGATGAGCCTGAAAAGGGACAAGATGGCGCCGATAATGTTGATGTCGCAAACTAGATTTTAACCGTCCTCCCTTTTCAACATATCTGGCCAGCTTGTCAATATATATCTATACCCATTATATTTCGAATTTTGACTTCATACAAAGCTTTCATGCATTCAGCTTTGAAGTCCAGAGTCTTGGGGCAGATACAGTTAGCACAAAGTGAGCACAGGGGTGGCAAGCATTGAACACCCAGGCAGAATCCACATGTTACGACAATCGGTATCAACACGATCATAAACAACCTCCACCCCCAGTTCTTTACAGCACTCCAGAACCAACTCCCAAGCGACCATTCTTCTTGTTCCTGATGAACTTCTGAGGAAAGTCTGTGGAGGTGTTCAATGGCTTTGTAAACTGAGGGTGAATTGTCCAGTATGTAGGTGCAACAGCTGGACCCAATGATATGGCATGCTCCTCCACGATCCGCCAGAACCACATCTAGAACAAGGCGGTTCTGAAGAGCCACCAGGCGGACCACCTGAAGCTCGGCTGTATTGTTTGTGAGGATGCCAGCTGTAATGTTCATTGTCGTTTCAACTGCCTGGGTCAAATGTCGGATGGCACGCTTGTTCGCCATCGGACCCCAGAGTGGAACAAGTCCCTTCAATGCGTCCAGGAACTGTGCTCCGGTGGAGTGGGCTTGCTCAATGTCTTTTGCTCGTTTTTGTCGGTGATGGTTTGCTGGAGCCACATAGGTCAGAGGAAGGATGAAGGCAATGTAACAGGTACCCCCCCAGCCTTTGGGGAGCCAGGTGTAGGCTTTTGTACCACAAACAAAGTACATGTTCGGAGAGGTGACAAAAGAGGGTGGATCAGTTGAGTCCAAAGTTCTGGTGATGCGCCAAGCACTGTGGCCCACCAGCTGTGTCCCAAGGCCTTCGATGCTTACAAGGCCCGAGACATTGACGACAGATAGGGCCACAGACAGGGTGGCAGCTGTTCGCTTCCGGAGGTAGGAAAAAGTGGGTCTGGCTTGGTTGTTGAACACCTGCATTTCAATCCGTTCTTTGACAGGGATGTCCATATGAATAGAGTCGTTGGATGTCAGAGGGAAAAAGGGAGCTGCAGTTCTTTCTGGTTTGTTCTGCCAGACCCCATGATAAAAGTGTGCCATAGTTCTGCTGGAAGTGGCATTATCCTGGTAGCTTTCTTGCAAGAGGATCAGCCAAGCAAGGCAGGAACCATTAATGGAGAAAGGTGAAGAGATGAAGGGGATGGAATGTCCAGTGGCGTGGGGTAACAACCCACAGATCCAGCAGTTTGTGGCATTAGCGGCAAGGTTGTGCTGGTGCAGCAACTGCACGAAGGAGTTGTTCCAAAACTCCTTACGTCTTTCTCGTAGTTGAGGTGAAAGAGAGACCAGGTAGTGTTCTTTCATTGTGGTATGCTGTGCAGTAGTTAGAAATGTCTTATGAGCTGGTGGGCTCTTTTCCACGATCCAGAGGGTGGTCATGAGGAGGAGGCAAAAGAGAAGGGTGATAAAGAGAGCAATAGTCTTTGAGCTGTGAATTCTGTCAGTCTTTGGGTTTCTGTAGTGGGTCTTCGGATGTCCGGTTGCTTCCATCATCTTCGTGTCGGGTGTTTCCATCATCTTCATATCGGGCGCTTCCATCATCTTCAAGGGGCTCGGTAGCGGGCAGAACCACAAACTTCGTTTGGCTTCTCTCCTGGCAGCCCTAGTAGTGTGAGGCCACCGCTCTGAGAATTGTAACTTAGTCAGTGGTCTGCTTAGCCGAAGCTCCCTCCTTTCGTCGCAGGTTATACCCTTCTCTGGATGGCACAGTGGGATCAGGGAATTCTGCCAGTTCAAGTGTCTCTTTATCAGGGTAACAGCTCAGGGATGGTCGATCCTTGTTCAGGAGCTCTTCTTGGGTGGCCACGTCTTCGGTCGTCGTCCGGGTTGAGGAGATATTCTTACAGTGGTGTGCATGCAGCCAGTTCTTCTTTCCTTCCACTCGAAGAGCTGTTTGGGTGGTGACTTGCCAGGGGCCCGTCCACCGAGGTTCCAGACTCTTTGCACGCTGGAAGTTACGTATCAGCACGTCATCTCCGGGTTGGATGTTGTGTACAGGGCCCCTGGAAGCATCAGGAATGGCCTGCAGCACCTGTTGTGGAGTGGTGTGGCTCACTGGTTAGAGGCGGCAGACCCGGAAGCAGAGAACGGCCCGGGACCAGGGTTCAATTCCCGACGCGGCAGGGTGGTGGACCAGGGTCAACAGACTCGATAATTCTCGCCTCAGTGCCTACTCTAACCAGGGATCACACTCGGCAACTCTGGGCATTAAGCTTGCCTCATCTCTACAACGGCCCCCCACAGACGCCGGGGATGCCTGGTTTCACCTTGGAGATACCCAGAAGGGACAATCTCACTGGGAAAGCCAGGACGGGTTCCCCAGCGGTCTTCAGCGCCAGGACACCCTGAGATGGGGCAACAGTGCGCTTTACTCTTTTAGCATATTTAAAGCGCTATTGCTACTGTAACTGGTATTGCGCGTTTCTCCACAAGCGCTCCGCTCTGCTGACCCCTCCGCCTCCATTTTGTTTGTTTGTTGTGGTCGCCCTCTGGAGCCCGCCCCGCCTCCCAGCTGAGCCGCCCTCGCCCCTCCCCCCCACTATCCATATATGACAGTTCTTCCCGTGCGCAGCGTTCACGCGCAGCGACTGCGCCCAATCCGCGCCGAAGGTGCGCCAAAGGTAAGCCCGTCTACGCCCGTCCGCGCCTGGACCGCGCCCAGCGCCAGACCCCCTGCCCCTCGCGCTGCCCAGCCCTCCCGCTTTACCTACGATGCCACCACCCTCCTAGCCCTCAACCCCGGCCGTTCCCCCAACTGCGTCCAAGCCGCTCCTGGACACACCCATGGTCCATTCTCATGCTACTCCTGCAAATTCATCGGTACCGTCACCAACTCCGCTACGATCACACCTCAGATTCCCGACACCAACCACCTACAATGCATCCTTCTCAACACCCGATCGGTCCACAGGCACGCCATTGACCTATGGAATCTATTAGACACCATCTCTCCAGACGTCGCCTTCCTAACAGAAACATGGATGAACGCTTCCTCCGCCCCAGACATCACCATTGCCATCCCTGAAGAATATAAGATCACACGCAAGGACCGTACCGGCCACACAGGAGGAGGAATCGCTATCGTCCATAAAAAATCTATCCACATCTCAACTAGCTCTGACGTCAATCTCGCCAACTCCGAACACCTTCACTTCCAGATCCACATCGACCCCAAGACCACACTCAGAGGCACCCTCCTCTACAGACCACCAGGACCCCGCGCAAAATTCAGTGAAGACATCACGGACTTCATCACTCCACACGCGCTCCCCTCCAAAGATTACATCCTTCTGGGAGACCTCAACTTTCACCTTGAAAAGAACAACGACCGCAACACCACCTCCCTCTTGGACAACCTCGCCAACCTCAGACTTAAACAACTGGTCACTTCCCCCACCCACATCGCAGGTCACACACTCGACCCTATCTTCACCTCCAGCAACCATGTCTCCTTCAGCCACACTACGGATCTCCTCTGGACTGACCACAGCTGCGTTCACTTCACCTACAACAAGCCGAAACCCATCAACCACCCCCAACCAACTCTGCAAAGAAACTGGAACAAAATCACCATCGACCAGATCTCCTCATCGCTCCTTCTAAACACCCCAGCCCACTCTTCTAACCCAGACCAAGCCGCCACCAACTTCACCCTATGGTTATCCAACTGCGCCGACATCCTAGCACCACTGAAAAAACGTCAAAGCAAACCTGGCAGTAAGAAGGACTCATGGTTCAACGATGATCTTAAAAAGTCCAAGAAACTCTGCCGCTCCCTTGAAAAGGCCTGGAAAAAAGACCCAACCACTAGCACCAAGGACGCCTTCAAAAACGCCACCCGCACACACCACCAACTAATCCGAAAGGCCAAGAAATCAGCATTCAAGGATCGACTAGACAACAACGCTCACAACAGCAAGGAACTTTTCAACATCGTCAAGGAATTTACCAATCCCTCGGCCAACTCCAACGACATCACCCCCTCTCAAGCCCTCTGCGACTCCCTGGCTTTATTCTTCCACAACAAAATTGCAGACATCCACAACAGCTTCGACAACCAACCCGGAGACCAACCCACCCAACCATATGCTGAACATTCTCCCCCCTTGAACACCCTCAACGACTGGAACCCAATCTCCACTGAGGACACCATCCGCCTGATGAACTCCATCCACTCAGGATCCCCCACAGACCCATGTCCTCACCACATCTTCAACAAAGCAGACTCCGTCATAGCACCGCACCTCCGAGACGTCATCAACTGCTCCTTCAACTCCGCCACCTTCCCGGAAAGCTGGAAACACGCTGAACTCACCGCCCTTCTGAAAAAACCCACAGCGGACCCCACCGAACTCAAAAATTACCGCCCCATCTCGCTCCTTCCTTTCCCGGCCAAAGTCATCGAGAAAGCTGTTAACAACCAGCTCGCCGCCTTCCTCGAAGCCAACAAATCCCTCGACTCCTCACAGTCTGGCTTCCGAGCAAAACACAGCACTGAGACCGCCCTCATCGCAGCAACAGACGACATTCGAACTCTACTGGACAATGGAGACACAGTCGCCATCATCCTCCTCGACCTCTCTGCAGCCTTCGACACAGTCTGCCACAGCACCCTTTTACAACGCCTCAGAAACATCGGAATACAAGGAAAAGCACTTGAATGGATCACCTCGTTCCTCACCGGATGAACCCAGAGAGTCCGCCTTCCACCATTCAAGTCCGAGGCCACTGAAGTCATCTGTGGCGTACCACAAGGATACTCACTCAGTCCCACCCTCTTCAACGTATACATGAGCCCCCTCGCGGCCATCGCCCGCCAACACAACCTCAACATCATCTCTTACGCGGATGACACTCAACTGATCCTTTCTCTCACCAATGACCCCAGCACCGCCAAAACTAACCTACACAAAGGAATGAAAGAAGTTGCCGAATGGATGAAACACAGCCGTCTGAAACTGAACTCAGATAAAACAGAAGTCCTCATCTTAGGTACATCCCCCTCTGCATGGGACGACTCTTGGTGGCCGGAAGCCCTTGGAAAAGCACCCCTCCCGACAGACCACGCACGGAACCTAGGCGTTATCCTGGATTCTTCACTTTCAATGAACAGACAAGTCAGCGCCGTCTCCTCATCCTGCTTCAACATTCTTCGCATGCTCAAAAAAACATTTCGCTGGATCCCCACCGAAACAAGAAAAACAGTCACCCATGCTCTGGTCACGAGCCGACTGGACTACGGAAACACCCTCTACGCAGGTACTACCGCTAAACTCCAGAAAAAACTCCAACGAATCCAAAACGCCTCAGCCAGGATCATATTAGACATCCCGCGTAACGAACACATCTCTGATCACCTGAAAAACCTCCACTGGCTACCCGTCAATAAGAGGATCACTTTCCGACTTCTAACCCACGCACACAAATCACTCTACGATATCGGACCAGAATGCCTCAACTCACGACTGTCCTTCTACACCCCCTCCCGCCAACTACGTTCTTCCAGCCAAGCCCTCGCCACTGTACCTCGCATCAACAAGACCACCATGGGAGGTAGATCCTTCTCATACCTGGCAGCTAAAACATGGAACTCACTCCCCACTTACCTTCGCCTTACCCAGAACTACCTAGCATTCAGAAAGCAACTTAAAACGTGGATATTTGACAAGTAATCCTCCTCCCCTCCCTAAGCGCCTTGAGACCCTCTGGGTATGTAGTGCGCTATATAAATTCTTTGACTTGACTTGACTTGACATTATTACATTACATAACAGACAGTGTCTTAGTCAGATTGTACAAATAGTCAGACATTAGGAAGTCCGGGACGTCATGTATGGATGTTGGTTTTGGTGCGGACCAAATGCTCATAGGTCGGCCGAAAACGACCTCGTAAGGGGACAAATGGTGTTTGGTGGGGGTGGAACGCATTGAGAGCAATCCCAGTTTGAGAGCGTCTGGCCATTTCAGTCCTGTGGTAGCCACTATCATAGCTAGTTTGAGCTTCAGTGTGGCATTATGTCGCTCAACTAGTCCAGCAGATTGGGGGTGGAAGACTGCGTGAAATTTTTGTTTTACACCCAACCCCTTCAAGATGAGTTGGATAACCTCGGCTACGAAGTGAGGGCCATTGTCGCTCCACAAAATTCGACAAAGGCCGTAGCGAGGGAAGAATTATTTTAGTAATACCTTTGCAGTGGCAATGGCAGTGTTGTCGCGAGTTGGATAGGCTTCCACCCACTTGCTAAATGCGCACACGACAACAAGCACACATTTCAGACCTTGGCATCTTTCTAGTTGGATGTAGTCCATCTGTTGGACTTCGAATGGATGATTGGGGACCCCAAACCCTCCCCGGGGTACTACAGTTCCTTTCCCAGGGTTGTGTTGCAGGCATATCAGACATTGCTGGACCAGACGTTTAGCTGAGTCTGTAATCTTGTCATTGTGCCAAACTTTGGAGACAAGCTCAGCCATAGGGGCAGATCCTATGTGTGCAACGGAGTGTGCCATGGTCAGTATAGGGATCAGGTATGAATTGGGTAGCAACCATTTGTTTGTGTCTTTTGTCCGCCAGCAGCCTTCATCGTCTTTCAATCCCACCCGTGCCCACCTGGCCGCCAAGACTTGGAACTCCCTCCCGACCCACCTCCGCCTGACCCAGGACCACCTTGCCTTCAGGAAGCAGCTCAAGACCTGGCTGTTCGAGCAGGAGCGGACCCCCCCTCCCCTAGCGCCTTGAGACCCTCCGGGTGAGTAGTGCGCTATAAAAATGCTTTGATTGATTGATTGGTTCTCACGTAATCCCCTCATGGCTTGGGCAATCGACCGAGAGAAGGGGCGTGCCATTGGGATGACCCGCAATGCAAAGTTCAGTTGACCCACCGTCTCCTGTAGTTGTTGTAAGGTTACCTTCCTTTTGAGTAGGCCCTGGTGCAGAGCCACCTTAAACTTAATCACCTTGTCTTTGGGTAACCTGAAGCACCCTTCCAATGAGTGAATTTTGATACCTAGGAATTCCAAACAGGTGGACGGGCCAACCGGTTTCCCAGGCGATAGCGGAACCCCGAAAGCCCGCATGAGTATGCAAAACTCCTGCAGTGCCCAAGCACACTCCCGAGTCCCCAGGAGAAGAAGTCGTCCAAATAATGCATGACCTGTTTGTGGCCCGTGGACTGTCTCATGACTGTCTCATGACCCACTCTAAGAAAGAGCTAAACGTCTCAAAGTATGCACATGAAATGGAACAACCCATAGGCATGCATTTATCCATGTAAAATTTGCCTTCAAAGGCGAAACCAAGGAGGTGGTGGTCCAACGGTTTCACCGGTAGAAGACGAAAAGCAGATTCAATGTCTGATTTAGCCATTAGTGTGCCCCGCCCCAACCCCCGCAATAGTTCCACTGCTTGGTCAAATGAAGCGTACTTCACACTACAAATACCCTCATCTATAGCATCATTCAAGGATGCCCTGCTTGGCATCGATAAGTTGTGAATCAGTCTAAACTCGCCCTTTTCTTTCTTGGGTACTACACCCAATGGTGAACACACAATATTGGGCACTGGCACTTCCAGGAATGGCCCAGCTATCCTGCCCATGGACAGCTCCTTTTCAATCTTAGCAATCACTACTGCCGGGTTATGCTGTACCGATAACTGATTCCTACAATGAGCGCTGCCTGTGTATCCCCCTAATGGGATCCAGAAACCTTGGGAGAAACCTTCCTGTAGTAAAGCAGCCGCTGCGTGGTCTGGGTATCTGTTCAACCATGGGATCATCGCCAAGACGTCAATGGGTGTTGGGCCAACCGTGCCTTCTACACTATTCTGACTTCTTCCCCCCTGTCTGACTTTGGTTACCATTTCTCGATCTGCATGTTGTCTCGGGATGGGAGGTGTGACCGCAAATGGCGCAGGCATGTCTGAATTTACATGTGCTGGCTGGCCTCGCACAGGAGCGTTTAATAAAGTCCCAGCACACACCTTTCTTTTCTTCACCGCCGCCCCTATTCCTCCCCGGGAACTCATTCCCCTGTGCTGCCCGAAAGGGCTGCTGGGGTTTAGCGGAGAACACATTGGCTACACTAGTGGGCTGGGCGGGGGCCGTGTTCCCCGAGAACTGCTTATGCCACGACAGCGAGTCAACCTTGTCCCATGTCAATGACAAGTCAAATTCCTTAGACTTCCTGAAATTAACATCATATTCCTTCCATGCCTCCCCAGGGTACTGCTCGCTCCACCCTACAATCCTGCTCTGGTAGCAAGCCATCACTGCCAGTACATTAGGAGGGCGTTCAACAGTGATAGCCGTAAGGATGGAGAAGGCCCTGATCCAATTAACCAGAGTTTCCTCCACCCTAAACTTAACACACTGTACTCTCCATTCGCTTGGGTGCATCCATTCTTTAAGTATTTTGGCTTTCTCCATTTCCCTATTGTCCAATAACAGAGAGAAAATATAAATATACTTTCCCGCCCAAATCATTTCCTTCGCCGCCCGCGAAACATGTTGCGCTAAATCTTCGATCCTAGACGGGATCGAACCGTCCCCCAAGAGAGGCAAAGCCACCTCCTTACCGATACCGGACACTGGAGCCGGTCCACCGTCGCTTCCATTCGGTTGGGCGGCATTCATACCTGCAGAAGAAGGAGAAGAGGAGCCCGCAGCCCCACTCGCAACTGTTGCCGCCCTAATCTTTTCCAATCCACGTGCATAGTGTTCTGGGGCATCCTGACATCAGAGGGAAAATGTGTCAGTTTTGTGGACCAGTCATTCATGGTAGGAAAGCTAGTTAGTCGATGGCATATGTCCATTCCAAGGCCTGTCAAAACAAACCTGTGCATTTATTACAGTTTTAAGGGCAGGCTTCAGATTAAAAGTAGTTAAGATCAATTTAGTTAAAACACTGGGATTAGGGAGTTCAATAATCAATTTGAGATTGTCCAAATGTGTCAGTCATTCCCTACTACTAATAGTCGTTCATGTTTATTGCCCTAGAAATATGTTTAAAAGGAATTTGTGCGCATGACCAAGTTTAACAGGCAAACTTTTCTGGCCACCTGGGCTATTTTTTAGAGTGAAATCTACAAATGATTTTCTAGTAATGACAGCAGAGGCTGATCAGTTCTTCACTGATTCCTGCATTAGACTAAAGCGTTTTTTTCTTCCTAGTACTTTTTTTTGTGCTCCTCATACCTTTACTAAATGTACTCACTGATTGGGAGCTAATACCCGGAGAGATGCCAAAATGCCTTTTATGGTTAACTGGGGACGACACCAATTTGGTGACAATGAATCCAATGTATAGCATAGCATTAAAACACATGTTCAGGCAAACAAGCGGATAACTGTGTTATAGTGGCTATGTATTGCATCTTGGATTTTGGAGGCACATAAACAGATATGTGTAATCCACTTTTGTGCATGTCTCAGCAACTCTCCCCTTATTGGTTTGGGACTAAGGTCAACATGTTTCCTTCTGCTAGATAAATGTCCCCAATAAACGTACATTGTTCAAGCCCCCTGCAGAATTCATGAACACAAATGTCACATGGGCAGACTCTGCATGTTTTTGTTTCAATATTTGGACGAGTTTTGCATATTCTAAGGTTTTGTTAATTTGAGCACAATCAAAGGCCGCCTTTGATTGCAATTACCTTTCATTATTTTCACAGTCTGTAACACATTCCATAGCATGCCACATAATTTCAATCAGCATAATTTCACTCAGTGCCATACACTTACACACCACATAATTCACATTCACACAATTCCCTTTCAAACCACCTAATTTGAGAACAGCCCTCATATTTCAAACCAACAACACAGTTACACAACATGCTACAAGCATCCAAGCCACACCACAGAATTGCTGCACAATTCAACAGCATACCACATACATAAACATAACAACATACCACTCAACCACATCAATTCCATTCCACATAATTACACTCTGACACACAATCCCACTCCACATAATTACAATACACTCAATGCCACATAATTACTATCCACACGTTTCCATAATTCACCATGCCACATAATTCAACTACAGAAACCCACCACACATAATTACACAACTAACAATTCCAAACCAAATAATTCCATTCCACACCCCATACATACACTCCAATCCAAAACAAAACACAAGAGTAAAATACATCCTGTTTTACAGCACCAATGCACCAATACCTCCAACTCTCATGAATGCGAGACCAATTTGAATTGCAAATGCTTGTTTTTTTAGATATTGTGTCAGAGTAACCTGTAATCTGTATTTATTAAACTCAGAGTACTATCCGTTTTACAGAATTGTAGGACGATACTGTTTTCTGGTTCTTAAAGGGGTTTGAGAAACAGTAATGAATCTAGTCGGCAGCTTCAGTGCGCTATGTGTGACCGGGAGGCCTGGTTCTAATCCCGGCTTCCCTGTGTGACTGTGTGATCCAAGTCACTTTCATGCTGATTATTGGTTTATTGACCAGAGAGTCTGCGCCTCTGCTGAAGAGGGCTGCTCTGTGAGGTGCCGGCGACAGTTTCACATCACAGCACTCTGGTTCAGGCGCCTGCTGCAGACACGTGTTTATAAACTGCAGGAGCGAGGGGCAGACACATTATGAAGGCCACAGTCTTTAATAGGCAGATACAAATGTATAACATGGAAGCCAGGAGGTCTTATCTGTGCACTCTGGTTCAGGTGCCTGCTGCAGACTCGTGTTTATAAACTGCAGGAGCGAGGAGCAGACACGGTATGAAGGCCACAGTCTTTAATAGGCAGATACAAATGTATAACATTGAAGCCAGGAGGTCTTATCTGTGCACTCTGGTTCAGGTGCCTGCTGCAGACACGTGTTTATAAACTGCAGGAGCGAGGAGCAGACACGGTATGAAGGCCACACCTTTAATAGGCAGATACAAATGTATAACATGGAAGCCAGGAGGTCTTATCTGTGCACTCTGGTTCAGGTGCCTGCTGCAGACTCGTGTTTATAAACTGCAGAAGCGAGGAGCAGACACGGTATGAAGGCCACACCTTTAATAGGCAGATACAAATGTATAACATGGAAGCCAGGAGGTCTTATCTGTGCACTCTGGTTCAGGTGCCTGCTGCAGACTCGTGTTTATAAACTGCAGGAGCGAGGAGCAGACACGGTATGAAGGCCACAGTCTTTAATAGGCAGATACAAATGTATAACATTGAAGCCAGGAGGTCTTATCTGTGCACTCTGGTTCAGGTGCCTGCTGCAGACACGTGTTTATAAACTGCAGGAGCGAGGAGCAGACACGGAATGAAGGCCACACCTTTAATAGGCAGATACAAATGTATAACATGGAAGCCAGGAGGTCTTATCTGTGCACTCTGGTTCAGGTGCCTGCTGCAGACACGTGTTTATAAACTGCAGGAGCGAGGAGCAGACAAGGTATGAAGGCCACAGTCTTTAATAGGCAGATACACATGTATAACATGGAAGCCAGGAGTTCTTATCTGTGCACTCTGGTTCAGGTGCCTGCTGCAGACTCGTGTTTATAAACTGCAGGAGCGAGGAGCAGACACGGTATGAAGGCCACAGTCTTTAATAGGCAGATACAAATGTATAACATGGAAGCCAGGAGGACTTATCTGTGCACTCTGGTTCAGGTGCCTGCTGCAGACACGTGTTTATAAACTGCAGGAGCGAGGAGCAGCCTCAGTATGAAGGCCACAGTCTTTAATAAGCAGATACAAATGTATAACATTGAAGCCAGGAGGTCTTATCTGTGCACTCTGGTTCAGGCGCCTGCTGCAGACACGTGTTTATAAACTGCAGGAGCGAGGAGCAGACACGGTATGAAGGCCACAGTCTTTAATAGGCAGATACAAATGTATAACATTGAAGCCAGGAGGTCTTATCTGTGCACTCTGGTTCAGGTGCCTGCTGCAGACATGTGTTTATGAACTGCAGGAGCAGGGGCAGACACAGTATGAAAGGCCACAGTCTTTAATAGGCAGATACAAATGTATAACATGGAAGCCAGGAGGTCTTATCTGTGCACTCTGGTTCAGGCGCCTGCTGCAGGCTCGTGTTTATAAACTGCAGGAGTGAGGAGCAGACACAGTATGAAGGCCACACCTTTAATAGGCAGATACAAATGTATAACTTTGAAGCCAGGAGGTCTTATCTGTGCACTCTGGTTCAGGTGCCTGCTGCAGACACGTGTTTATAAACTGCAGGAGCGAGGGGCAGACACAGTATGTAGGCCACAGTCTTTAATAGCAGATACAAATGTATAACATTGAAGCCAGGAGGTCTTATCTGTGCACTCTGGTTCAGGTGCCTGCTGCAGACATGTGTTTATGAACTGCAGGAGCAGGGGCAGACACAGTATGAAGGCCACACTCTTTAATAGGCAGATACAAATGTATAACATTGAAGCCAGGAGGTCTTATCTGTGCACTCTGGTTCAGGTGCCTGCTGCAGACATGTGTTTATAAACTGCAGGAGCGAGGAGCAGACACGGTATGAAGGCCACAGTCTTTAATAGGCAGATACAAATGTATAACATGGAAGTCAGGAGGTCTTATCTGTGCACTCTGGTTCAGGCGCCTGCTGCAGACTCGTGTTTATAAACTGCAGGAGCAGGAGCAGACACAGTATGAAGGCCACAGTCTTTAATAGGCAGATACAAATGTATAACATTGAAGCCAGGAGGTCTTATCTGTGCACTCTGGTTCAGGTGCCTGCTGCAGACCCGTGTTTATAAACTGCAGGAGCGAGGAGCAGACACGGTATGAAGGCCACACCTTTAATAGGCAGATACAAATGTATAACATGGAAGCCAGGAGGTCTTATCTGTGACTCTGGCTCAGGCGCCTGCTGCAGACATGTGTTTATGAACTGCAGGAGCAGGGGCAGACACAGTATGAAAGGCCACAGTCTTTAATAGGCAGATACAAATGTACAACATTGAAGCCAGGAGGTCTTATCTGTGCACTCTGGTTCAGGTGCCTGCTGCAGACTCGTGTTTATAAACTGCAGGAGCGAGGAGCAGGCACAGTATGAAGCCCACAGTCTTTAATAGGCAGATACAAATGTATAACATGGAAGCCAGGAGGTCTTATCTGTGCACTCTGGTTCAGGTGCCTGCTGCAGACTCGTGTTTATAAACTGCAGGAGCGATGAGCAGACACAGTATGAAGGCCACAGTCTTTAATAGGCAGATACAAATGTATAACATGGAAGCCAGGAGGTCTTATCTGTGCACTCTGGTTCAGGTGCCTGCTGCAGACTCGTGTTTATAAACTGCAGGAGCGAGGAGCAGACACGGTATGAAGGCCACAGTCTTTAATAAGCAGATACAAATGTATAACATGGAAGCCAGGAGGTCTTATCTGTGCACTCTGGTTCAGGTGCCTGCTGCAGACTCGTGTTTATAAACTGCAGGAGCGAGGAGCAGCCTCAGTATGAAGGCCACAGTCTTTAATAGGCAGATACAAATGTATAACATTGAAGCCAGGAGGTCTTATCTGTGCACTCTGGTTCAGGCGCCTGCTGCAGACACATGTTTATAAACTGCAGGGGCAGACACAGTATGAAGGCCACAGTCTATAATAGGCAGATACAAATGTATAACATTGAAGCCAGGAGGTCTTATCTGTGCACTCTGGTTCAGGCGCCTGCTGCAGACTCGTGTTTATAAACTGCAGGAGCGAGGAGCAGACACAGTATGAAAGGCCACAGTCTTTAATAGGCAGATACAAATGTACAACATTGAAGCCAGGAGGTCTTATCTGTGCACTCTGGTTCAGGTGCCTGCTGCAGACTCGTGTTTATAAACTGCAGGAGCGAGGAGCAGGCACAGTATGAAGCCCACAGTCTTTAATAGGCAGATACAAATGTATAACATGGAAGCCAGGAGGTCTTATCTGTGCACTCTGGTTCAGGTGCCTGCTGCAGACTCGTGTTTATAAACTGCAGGAGCGAGGAGCAGACACAGTATGAAGGCCACAGTCTTTAATAGGCAGATACAAATGTATAACATGGAAGCCAGGAGGTCTTATCTGTGCACTCTGGCTCAGGGGCCTGCTGCAGACTCGTGTTTATAAACTGCAGGAGCGAGGAGCAGACACGGTATGAAGGCCACAGTCTTTAATAAGCAGATACAAATGTATAACATGGAAGCCAGGAGGTCTTATCTGTGCACTCTGGTTCAGGCGCCTGCTGCAGACACGTGTTTATAAACTGCAGGGGCAGACACAGTATGAAGGCCACAGTCTATAATAGGCAGATACAAATGTATAACATTGAAGCCAGGAGGTCTTATCTGTGTCGTCCTGAGATATTCCATGTATTCGACGTCTTTACAGAGACCTGGGTGTCACCTCAAGGTCACTGGTTAAACTTCTAGTAAGTTATGTATACACCCCCACAGACACTGTGTGTACTGTGGAGGGGCCACCTCTGGATTCTATCACGACTGACCCAGCCCTTACCATTGCACGCCCAACATGAGTGACATTTTGTTGATTCAAAATAGCAGCATTTTTGTCATTCCACTGGAGGGGTCTGCGTGCTGGTGTGCAACTTTCCAGTTTGTGGCATGTGCTGTGACAATAAAAGGTTTAATTCTACACTGCCTTCGACTGACAAGGGTTTTGCTTTTCTGTACAACAAAAAACAAGACATGTACTTTTTAAAAGCACTCATTGTACTCAAAAGAATGCAAAACCGCTGATGTTTGGAGCTGGTACCACCTGCTTTTCACATGCGACCTTCTCCCACAGATGGGCGACTCACAAAGCTTTAGGAATTAGAGGTATTCATATTAAAAAGCCCCATCGAGCTTGGACTCACAGCTGTTTGTTTCTAGAAAGCTTGGCCAGATGCTGTCTGTCTGTCAGCTGAGCTGTTTCAAGAGTCACCATTGCCTACTACTGAGGCCCTGCATGTCTTTATTTGGGCTGGCTGGCAGCACCATGCCAGGATGGCGCTGTGTGTCTGCTGAGGGCCCCTCACAACTCTCTTGTCGATGTCCAATGCTCAGCAGTCCAATATAGAACAAGCATTGGTAAATGCAATAGGTTTTACCTATGTGATTAATAATCAGCTGTTTATTGTTGTAAGTTGTGGTTTGTTGAGCAGTTGTGCATTATAAGTTACTAAAACTCTGTTAAAGTGTAATGACTTGGTTTTTGAGGAAGGCATATATTGTGCTGTGGCTGGTGGTTAACTCACATGCTGCCACAGTGGGTCACAGCATATTGGCTGTCTTCACTCCATCTCTGGGTGAATAGCAGATATCTAATGGTAGTGCAAAGTCTGCTGAACCGTCTGCGGAGAGTAGGCTTCCAGCTCACGTAAGAAGGCTGTGGGCAGCCGACATCCATCATGGGTTTACAAACTCCTGAGAGAATAGAAAAACAGGATGGATTTGCGAAATGGGATGAAAAAGAAACTCCTAAAGTGAAGTAGGAAAATGGCATGAGGTGAAGAGAAATCAAGATTCGGCAACCTTCGTATTGACTGTGCCTGTCGCCCTCGGAAAACTTTGGGCCTCTGCACTCATATTTCATTTTAATTAAGCACTGACTGTGTGTAGCCAGAAGCACTGCAGAGAAAGGCTGAGATAATTTGGCAATGTTATGAGCTGCATTGCGTATAAAGAACAAAGGGCCCGATTCACAGAACTAACTTAAGACATAATCATAAACTTACTACCATTTCGGTATTCACAGAAGGCACTTACTCATTTTGGTATCCACAGAAGGCACTTACTCATTTCGCTATCAACAGAAGGCACTTACTCATTTTGGTATTCACAGAAGGCACTTACTCATTTTGGTATTCACAGAAGGCACTTACTAATTTTGGTATTCACAGTTATCTGAATGAGCTTCCATGCAAACAAAACTTTAGTTGACAGAGAAAGGAAAAAAATACTGTTTCCTTTTCCTATGCAGCGCGAGTCACAAAACGACCGTCACCATGAAGAAAAGAATAAAAACGCCATTTAAATAAAAAAATGTTGTGTCCACTGTGTTCCGCATTACGAGCAATATCGGCACAGACCAACACAGATCTGGGTCAACCAGTACAAACACCAGTTCCTCTTCCGCTTTCCAACTTCCAGAGAAATAAAAGAGAGAAGTGCGTACAGAATGCGCTCAACAGATGCGCGTCCAACAGACACACAGGGATTCTCTCAATTTATAAATGACACAAGGACTGACTCTGAAGAAAGTTCACTGGGTAAAAGGTTCACAATATCGTCAAATAAAATTAGATTTATAAGATACCAAAAGTAGGCAGTGCAGCTGGAGATTGTTCAGAGGATGAGACAGTTATGTAAAGTTAATAAACCTGAAGGGAATGTTCTCAAAACGATGATAAATGAAGCTGGTAAAGATTGGGTGAGATCAATGGGTTCTTTTAACTCATCGCTATTGTAAAGATCATGGTAATCCAGTTGAATATAAATCCAAAGAGTATTTATTAAAGTAGATCCTTTACACCTCAGCCTGTCAACTCAGCTGTAGTCCATCCAACTGCTTTCTTGAATCTAAACATTCTCGATATGCAGGTTTCCGTATCATGTCACTTGGAATATGGTAAGTGCAACATTCCACATGAATTCTTACAGAGTCTTAAAGAACAATATTCAGAATATTACAAACCCACATCACCCACCACCTGAAAGATCCCCACTGCTCCTGATCCAGAAGAGATTTCTTTTCAAACCCCTGACTCACATAAACAAAACCCTCAAGGACTCGCCTACATGATCCACCAACTGCATTTCCATCGTCCTCCCAGGAACCTTCACTCCACATACCTTTCCCTCACACAGACATCTCCCATACGCCGCTGCCGCTCTGGAGGACACTCGTCCCATCCTGGTGCTAAAGCCTGTAACACGCTCCCTCTCCACCTCTGCACAGCACGCTCGCTGGCCCACTACAAAAGGGGACTCAAGACCTGACTCTTCGACAGAGACCTGCAGTAAGCGTATGTATACCCTGTCGAGTGACAAGCCACACTCTACAAGTAAGACTTGATTAATTGGTTGACTGCTGGTGTCTCCACACTGTATGCCTCAGAAGGAGCCATTAGAGCATGGGATATGTCATTAACACAATTAACAAAAACTAAGTGAGAACATGCAGCTAACTAAGAAATTAGTTGGACAAACCCCCCAAAAATTGCTGCCGACAAGGACACTTTACACGTGTACAGCCAGGGGAAGATAAGTAAAGGTAAACAGTAAATGCTGTGCAGCCTTAACCAATAAAAGAAGTTCCACCCACCAAAGCGGATGAGAATGAGGACTTTGGCCATGGGACACTGATAACAGAAACACACAAGGAACAACCAATAGAAACGGAGGAAAAGTAGAGTGGGGGTATGCCCCTTTTGCAATATGTTAAATACAATAGATTTCACAAGTACAGCACAAGTGATGTGCAGGCGAAACTTAAAAATGTCTTTGTGTGTTTGTGTGTTTGGGTAAGAGCCGGGATGGACAATGTTTTTTTTCTTTCTCATGCTCCTAAACTGATCAAGTAGATGCACATTTTAAAAATGATGGTGCTCATTTCATTTTAGAATGGGGGCCTACTATACCCTGACATGACACTGACTGCTGACCATAAACGGTTGTCCTGTATTTGGTGTCAGTGCATGTTCAGAGCAGACCTTTGTTAATGTACTCTGGATGTGTGTTAGTCAAACATTGAAGACATTACAGAAACCAATGACAGCAAAATGCACAGATGATAACATGTCTGGGTAAACTACTACATTGACTTTAGACACTTTAAGGCACTGTGGTTAAAAAGAGGGCCCCCTGCAGCTTCATTTTCTTCAACAGCAGCAGGGAGGGTGTCAAATTTCTTTCAAAGCAGGGGGTTAATCTGAGTAAAGCACGTCTATGACAGACACTCTCTCTCCCTTAAACTGTTCCTACCGTTATAGTTGATACACAGGGCTTCTATCAGAGTGTTTGTGAGAAGGCGGCCAACCATCATTGGAGGGGAGGAGCGTCAGAAGATAGGGAAGGCAGAGATACAAGGAGGAGAAAATGGGCCATCGTCAGCCATATGAAGGTATCACAGGGTGTTCTGGAATATGGCACATTGCGCCAAGGCAATATCCGTTGTTCTATATCACGGTGGTAAACAGTCTAAATATCGACTTTTTATTTTCGACCTACAAGAAAATCGAGTTCAAAATATCGGATGGAAAGAATATCAAAATCAAGAATATCATCGACCTGAATATCGCCCCGAAGGTAAGAAATATTGTTTATTTTTAATATCAAAGTTAGTAATATCAAAAGTAAAAATATCGATGTTGCTAATATCGATATTAATATTAGTGTTATGTATTTTATTATGAATATAGTATGTATGTTTTTATAATTTTTGTTAATCATTGTACAAGTTTTGAAATATATGTATTACATTTTTAAAAGTTAGTAATCATTTTTTTAAGTAAGTTATGTGTTTTAGTACCTTAGCGGGTTGTGGGTTTATAGGGGAATGGAGTGGGAAGTAATTTAATTATAGTAAATTATTCAATATTTTTTAGGAATTATTAAATATTTTTAAATACATTTTGCGTTTTAGTTCTGTAGCGGGATGTGGGTTTATGGGGGCATAGGGTGGGAAGTAATTTAATTGTAATTAAGTAATTATTTAATTTTTATTTTTTGGTATTGATAATTATTTTTATGTTAAATAATTATTAATTGGTAATTTATTTTTATTAATTGGTAATTAATTTGTATTAATTGATTAATTGGAAATTATATTAAGTGTATTAATTTATGATTGAAGTGTGTGGTGAGGTTATAGGGTAATATGGTGGAAAGTAATTTAATTGTAATTAAGTCATTACGTATTTTAGTGTTGAGTATAGATAATTACATTATTGATCATTAATTATTAATTGGTAATAACTTTTTAATAACTAACATATTTTTAATTAATGTATTGTTCATTAATCAATAATTGGTAATTACATTTGATTATTTATAATGTATTGTTATTTATCAATAATTTATTTTTAATTATTTTCTTTCTAAATGTTTTTTAATGAGTATTGCTTTTTGGTATTGAATCTTTTTTTTAATTATTATTATTTGGTAATAAATGTTTAATATTTAATAATTATTATTTAATTCTATTTAATTTAATTGTTAATTAATTATTAATTGGTAATTATTTGAAAATAATTATTTATTTGTATTGTTAATTAATTTGTTGTAATGTCATGATTAAAATAATATATTTAAAAATATATATATTTTGATTATTAGTAAGTTATTTTGATCCCTACGATATCCAACACTTTCCCTACTGTTGCACTCTCTGGTGTTGGAATAGTAATTTTTACCCCTACGCTATCCAATATCTACTGTTTTAGTTAATGTAGAGTATTATTTATTTCAAATACTTTTCATAATTTGTTATATATAGTTTTGATATTTTTATTTATAATAATGTTGTATGTTTACCTAAGTATTTATAATTTATCAAATGTTTTAAATAATTTATAAGTTATTAGAGTAATTACTTATAAATATTATTAAGAACATATATATTATATTTTATATATATATATATGTTAAATGTTTTCACACTATATGAAGTACTTATAATTTTAAACATATTTTTAACTATGATTATTTTAATTATATGTATTATTTTTTTAATTTTTATATTATTTTTAAACATTAAAAAAACGATATTTTTACGATATTTTTTTACGAAATGTTTGTACTTACCTTAATGTAGATATGACTTTGATGTTTTTGAAGTCGATATTATGTCAGACATTCAGAACATGCCACCCGGTACCAGGATAGCATAGGCTGTTCTACAACATCCTTCCCAGAACCAGTTAACCCACACTATTCCAGAGGATTCCGGAACATGCCACACAACACTGGGGCATGCCAAACTACCTCTTGCCTTCGTAGGCCTGTAAGAGTTATGTTATCCAGTACCTGGTTATCATGAGTGTTCTAGATCATTTCACCCAATACCATACCATCCCACACCATTCCAGGGTATTCCCGAATATGGCATATAATGCCAGGGCATCTTAGGTTGTTGTGCAACATGCCACCCAGAACCAGGCCATCACAGGATCTTCTAGTGCCAGGGCATCCCATGCCACCTCATGACATCATCAGCTACTCCATAACATGCCACAAAGTATTAGCTCATTCCAAGTCATGCCCACCAAAGATGCCCCCACACTATTCCAGAACATGCACTGAGTTGTGATCAATGACAGACTACTGCTTTAACCACAGTCACTTGCACGGCTTCGGGCTGCCACCGCCATAATCACAGACAGGCTTGAATCCCATAATGCTTTGGTGGTGCCTTCTTGAAATACTTTTGATGACATTAAAGATTCTCTGCTATCAAGTTTTCGGAGCAGGAGATTGTAGATGCATCTAAGGCTACCATCAAAGATTCCCAGAGAACCATCACCCCAGTCCTAGGCCATTTGCTATACATAGTCTCAGCTGATGTGTCAGGCAGATGATGTACTTGACACAACATTTTTTGTGGTGGTCCATAAACCTGCCCTCTGTGTTACTACTCAGAAAGCAAGTGGCGGTACCCTGTGTAAAGTAAATTAGGTCTTGGCAGGTGTTTGGTTTCACATTCAGACACTTTTTTTTCTTTTCAAATTCTATTCAAAGTTCCTGAAAGAAAAGTATTTCAAAAGCAAACAATTACAATTTTATATGTTATACATTGAAAGTAATGTACAGCGTGGAGAAGCCACTTCTCCTGATGATGATCCATTGTCTTCCAGATCCCCAGCAAGAAAAAGGTCAAGGAGGGCTTCCCTTCCTTCTGATAAACTTGATGTTGATTGGAACCCACCAATGGAGTCTGAGAGTAAGTCATGTCATGAGTTGACAAAGGTAGCTAAGCCTAAAAGGAAGGCTCCCGCAAAGCTTCGACTTATGGCTGAATACGACGAACAAGAAGTGGTGTCTTCTGCTGCTGATGAACAGTCTGACGATGACCCAGTCATCACAGTCTTCACTCCAGCCCCAGCAGGCATGCAGCAGACAGACATTTTCACCCTAGCCCGAATGGCTGCTGAGCTGGATATGGGCGGCGTGGCACTGGTACGACCACCGTTAACTACAACACCAACACGACCTACAGCTTCCATCTTTTTTAGTCAGAAGGGCCGGCATGGACCTTCATCCAGCTCGACCTCAAGTAGTAGTGCTGTAAGTGAACAACAGAAAGAAATTCAGCCACGCCCATCCTCCACTTCATCTGGCATTGAAAGTCAAAGTAGCACCTCCACCTTCAGCAGACATCACCAGTCCCCAGTTTGGGACTTCTTTACTGTTAGTGCAAAGGCGGAAAACATGGTAGTTTGTTCGATTTGTAAAGCATGCATTAGTCGGGGTAAGCTTGGTTCCAACGATGGTACCGGAGGCCAGAGAGGTCATCTCAAAAAACACTCACTATCAAGTGGGAAGCACACATGAGGAAAATCAAGGAAGGCAAAAGAAAAACAAATCCAAATGTATCCCTTGATAATGCATCTGATGATAACGAGAATCTGATCGTGCAGGGGGGAAGTGAAGAAGTGAGAGACATTTTTTCTGGTACACCCAGTTCTGCTGGCAGCAGCACTGCAGTGGTATCGCCCACACCCTCTACCCCTGCAACATCTATGAGGCAATCTAAGAGTGTTGGAGATACACCAATGCGAAAAACTACATCAATGGGCCTAACTGGTTTGAAGGCGTCATCATCATCATCATCAACACATAAAATGATCCAGCCCACCATTCGCAGAATGTTCTGGTTGGAGGCGCCATTTGAACGCAACCACCCAACGGTACGTCTGTATAATGCAAAGCTGGCTAAAATGCTAGCGCTGGACCTTCTCCCTTTTTATTTTGTGGAAGGGGTGGGGGTTCTAGAATTAGTTGCAACAGTCTACCCTAAATTGAAGGTTCCTAGCCGGTCCTATTTTGACAGATTGCGGTTCCAGGACTACATCAAGATGTGCTGGAGGTGATTGGCGCAGCTTTGCAGAAGAGTGCTGTTCACACTATCCACTTGACAACAGACATGTGGGCCAGTTGCCAAGCCCTTGATTACATGTGCATCACTGCACACTGGGTCTCTTTTGCAGGGTCTTTTGCAGGGGTTAGAGACAAGTCAAGTGTAGTTGTTGACCTAGACACAGTTTTTCAAGCTACTCGGAAACATGCAACATTAGCCATGTTTGCCATGTGGAAAACTCATACTGCAAAAAAACATTTTGGATGAGTTTAACAGTAAGGTCTCTGAATGGCTGCAACCAAGAAATCGCATAGTTGGTTTTGTTTCCACGGATAATGGCAGTAATATAGTTAAGGCCATGCAGGACGGTGAATATTTCAGAGTGCCGTATTTGGCGCACTGTATGAACCTGGTTGTTCAAGATTTCTTGAAAACTGAAAACCAAGTCAAGAAGTTACTGTCTACCTGCCGAAGAATCTGCACACATTTTAGCCATTCTTTCAAGGCCCGGAAGCAGCTGAGGAGCATTCATCATATACGTAAAGTGCCAGTCAAAGGACTCATCCAGGAGGTGGCAACAGGTCGGAACTCAACCTTTTACATGCTTGAGCGTCTGTTTGAGCAGTGCATGGTAATCAATTGCTATATCTTTACAGTAGGTTCTGCTATTAATGACATGAGGCTAGAGTTGGAGGAATGGCAGCTAGTTAAAAGCCTGACAGACATGCTTCATCCGTTTGAGGTCTTCACGCGTGAAGTCAGCAGGGAGGACTGTTCTTTGAGCAAAGCTATCCCATTGTTGCGCATGCTAGAGCACCAACTGAAGGCGGTGTCTTCAACGTTGAGATATGATGGTGGAAAGCAAGCTGCATATCTGTTGGCGGAGAACTTATTAAGCCACCTAGTTGCCAATGAAAGGCTTCAAAAGATACATACAGAACAACATTACATTTGTGCCACTATTCTGGATCCACGGTACAAAAAGGCAGTGGCCAGCAAAGCATTCATTCCTTTTGATGAGGCAGATGTTTCAAAGTACAAACATTGGATAGCTGTGTCAGCTAGTCGGTTCACAAAAGATCGTCAGAAAATTCAAGGAGCCGTCAGAAGTCCAACTGAATCAGCAGGAGATCCAGCATCAAGTTCCACTACTGAATCTGTGGGCGAAGGGAGTAACTTTCCCTCACAGCCGTTAACGACACCAGCAGCAACCCTATCATCATCCTCACCTGCACCAGGCCCACCCATAATATTGTCGGAAGCAGAATGGCTAACTCATCAAGGGTTTGTTCGTTCCAGTGCCAAGAAGGCCACAAATGGTAACCAAAGTGGAGCAACCGTGGAGAACCTTGAATTGATGGTGCAGGCCTATCTGGATGACCCAACACAGGTCTTTGTTAATACAAACCCATTGCTGTATTGGTACAGGAAAATGGTTCTATGACCACTGATCACCAACCTGGCTATAAATATTTTGTCTTGCCCACTCGCAAGTGTGTCTTCTGAACGTATTTTCAGTGCTTCTGGTGCCATTGTAACTTCAAAAAGGACCCGCCTCTCGGCCAAAAATGTGGAGAGGTTTTCACTGATCAAGATGAATTAGCACTTGATGCCACCAGATTACAAAGTACGTGAATGCACGCAGGAAGAAGAGGACACCAACTTAGGTGACCGAAGTTCTTCTCTGTTACCTGACCTACTCCCGTCTCAATTCATGGAGTCGGAGGACGAGCTCTACTTCCCTGACACCGAGCCCTGAAAATGACTTCCTTTTTTTCGTCCTTATTCACTTTCATTCCTGTGTGCCTTTCTTTGTTTTCCAACTTTTACCACAACAAAACTCTAATCACCTAATCACAACAAGTCCATCAGCAGCACTGTCTTCATCTTATATTCCCTATTGATTTGAAGGTGCTGCAGTCTGCATTCCTGAGGTTCACAAGTTCACAACTCAATCATGCTCCTTTATACTCCTCCTCCAGACTCCCCCTATCCATTTCCCTCAAGGCAGATGGATGGATTACGACGAGTCATCTCAAGTGATACTGAAATTACTGACTGACTACATGCTTGCTCATTGCTGACAGAGTTACTTTTGAAATTGATAGGAGAGGCTGCCCTGTGGGCCCTCACTTTCCGAAGAAGATGCGGACAAAAAGTAGAACAGGTGATGAATAATTGAGAAGATGGCATGCACTGGACAGCAATGGCTGTCTGGCTCCGATGAAACCAATTGCTGTTTGTTTTTTGTGCATGAAATGATGATTCATATTTCTTGTCTTAGTTATTATTTAATCTTTCACACAGTAATTGTAACTTATGTCAAATACTCTTTTTTTTACTTTGTTTAATTAAAATTGTACTTCAAATTCAGGGGCCACTATATTGCATTTCACAAAATATGCAAAATGTCCTTTGAGCAGACTCACTTGCCAATATACCATGATGATTGAATAAATGATATATCTTTTTTCTTTACAGTCACTCACTGGGATAGATGGATCATCAGCGTCGATTTACGGAAGAACTATGGCCAATTCGTGAGTGGCAAACAGGTAAACCAGTCTACAACAACTACTACAGCAGGACTACATGTCTGTCTATTCGTGGTATGTATTGGTCGAGGGCGAGGCAGTGTTCTGTTGTTGTTATGCAAGGCAGCATCCACTCCAGACAGCAGTTCATGTAAAATTGGGGCTATGTGGCTTGCTGCATACAATTAGATATGTTTGTCTGTCTGACAAAGAGCCTAGGTATGCTACATCAGGTTGCTTCACTCAGTGGTGCCTGCCTTGACCATCTGCATGTAAAAAAGGGGGTGGTGATGGACGGAGCATCTGAGTCAATCAAACACTCACACCCAGTCAAAAGATCTGGGTTTAATCCATGACCGTTCTTTAGCCCACCTTGCCACCCCAGTTCAAACATGGCTATATGCAAATCAGTCTGACCCTGTGCCTCATGGGAAAAGACCAGCCCGAACTGCCAAGCCATGTCTTCCCTGGACCGGAAACAATCTTCCGAGGACCGGTTTCTGGCATTCCTGCCGTCTTCAGCCCGGCTTGCTGGAATACAGTGGCAAAGTGAGCAAGGGACTCTTGACTGAGCATACCCTGCCACACTTATGGCGGCCAAAAGCGGTACAAAAGGGGGTGGTGATGGACAGAGCATCTGAGTCAATCAAACACTCACACCCAGTCAAAAGATCTGGGTTTAATCCATCACCGTTCTTTAGCCCACTCTGCCACCCCTGCTCAGACATGGCTATATGCAAATCAGTCTGACCCTGTGCCTCATGGGAACAGTCCAGCCCGAACTGTCAAGCCATGTCTTCCCTGGACCGGAAACAAGCTTCCGAGGACCGGTTTCTGGCATTCCAGCCGTCTTCAGCCCAGCTTGCTTGAATCCAGTGGCAAAGTGAGCAAGGGACTCATGTCTGAGCATACCCTGCCACTATTATGGCGGCCAAAAGCGGTACAAAAGGGGGTGGTGATGGACGGAGCATCTGAGTCAATCAAACACTCACACCCATTCAGAAGATCTGGGTTTAATCCATCACTGTTCTTTAGCCCACTCAGCCACCCCAGTTCAGACATGGCTATATGCAAATCAGTCTGACCCTGTGCCTCATGGAAACAGTCCAGCCCGAACTGCCAAGCCATGTCTTCCCTGGACCGGAAATAAGCTTCCGAGGACCGGTTTCTGGCATTCCAGCCGTCTTCAGCCCGGCTTGCTTGAATCCAGTGGCAAAGTGAGCAAGGGACTCACGTCTGAGCATACCCTGCCACACTTATGGTGGCCAAAAGCGGTACAAAAGGGGGTGGTGATGGACGGAGCATCTGAGTCAATAAAACACTCACACCCAGTCAAAAGATTTGGGTTTAATCCATCACTGTTCTTTAGCCCATTCTGCCACCCCAGTTCAGACATGGCTATATGCAAATCAGTCTGACCCTGTGCCTCATGGGAACAGTCCAGCCCAAACTGCCAAGCCATGTTTTCCCTGGACCGGAAACAAGCTTCCAAGGACCGGTTTCTGGTCCCCTTTTGTGCCACTTTTGGCCGCCATAAGTGTGGCAAACAGCAATGTTTTTTGAACAGTGCAATTTGCCATGTTTTGAATATACCAGTATTGCATGTTTTTGGGGGGCTGTTTGGGGGTGTTCTAGATTTGTGGGGGAGGGTGTGGAGGTCTGGGAGCACTGCTGGGATAGAATATATTTTATTGGAAGTGATTTGAAGAAAATCCCTGGTAGGAAAGAGGAGTTAGGGCCGAGCTGCAGAGCGCGTTTGGACCGATGTTGACTTGTTGGCTGAAAACTTTCTAAGTATGAGTTTTTGCATTTTTGCTTTTTGCCTGTTTAGGGGTGTTCTGCTTTTTTGTGGGTGGCTGCAGAGGTCTGGGGCATAGCTCGGAAGGTCTAATATCGGAATCAAGTGGTTTGGACCAAATCCATGGTGAAAATGTTTTAGCATTTTTGCTCACTTGCCTGTATTTGGGGCGCTGTTTGGGGGGCTTCTAGGTTTTTTTGGGTGGGTTTTGGGGTCTGGGAGCACTGCTGGCACAGTCTAATGTTGATTGCATTTGTTTTTCAGGAAATCCATGGTGGTAAAGGGGAGTTAGAGCCTAACTGCAGAGCGTATTTGAACTTTATTGAAGGTAGGCCCATTTTTGCTTTTTGCCTGTTTGGGTGTGTTCTGCTTTTTGGCGGGTGGCTGCAGGGGTCTGGGGGCATAGCTCAGAAGGTCTAATATTGGAATCAAGTGTTTTGGACCAAATCCATGGCGAAAAAGTTTTTGTGTTTTTGCTCACTTGCCTGTCTTTTGGGTGCTGTTTGGGGGACTTCAAGGTTTTTGTGGCTGGGGTTTGGGGTCTGGGAGCACTGCTGGCACAGTCTAATGTTGATTGCATTTGTTTTTCAGGAAATCCATGGTGGAAAGGGGGAGTTAGGGCCTAGCTGCACAACGCATTTGGACTGAATTCCAGGTAGGCCCGAAATTTGCTAAGTCTCACTTTTTGCGGTTTTTCTTTTTGGCTGTTTGGGGGGTTAAACTTGTTTCCGCCTGGGTTGACAGGTCTGGGGGCATTGCTGTGACGGTCTAATACCGGATAAAAGTGTTTCAGAGAAAATCGGAGGTGAAAATGTTTTTCCATTTTCAGGCATTTTGCTCAACTTAGCATTTTCGGGGGGCTGTTTGGGGGGGTTCCTTGTGTTTGTAGGTGGGGTTTGGGGTCTTGGAGCAACGCTGGGTATGGATACTTTTGATTGCAAAAGGTTTGAAGAAAATCCATGGTGGCAAAGGGGAGTTAGGGCCTAGTTGAAGAAAGCGTTTGACAGTATTATTAACTTAGGGCTCGTTAGGGTTAGCAGTATTGCATGTGTTTGGGGGTGTTCGAGATTTTGGCAACCGGGTTCTGGGGTCCACTCTTGGAGCACTTGTCGAAAAATGTCTAATTTTGGTTGCAAATGGTTTGAAGAAAATCCATGGTGGGAAAGGGGGGATTTCGGCCTACTTTACTTTCAAAGTACGTTTTGTCACCATTTTCCACTAGGCCTAAGACAGGTAGCAGTATCGCACGTTTTTTGTGGTCTGATTGGGGGTATTCTACATTTTAGCATCTGTGTTTAAGGGTCTGGGAGCACTGCTGGGAAGGTCTAATTTTGTTCTAAAATCGTAGTTTACACTACACCTAGCTTGAGGGGAAAGATCCGCAAAATTCGCCCATACTTATTTATCCTTCAAAAGGAGACTCAGAGTACGCCCTTTCGAAACTGTTATACTGTCGATTCTGAAACTGAAAGTGTGACTTTTTGCACTACACAGCGTACATACCTTATTTTTTTTTCTCAGTGGTGTTTTAATATCACTTCCTGTTTTTGCATCAACATTTACAGGGCAGCTTTTACCCTGTGCAATGGAAAAAAGGATGAAGTCAGGCTTCACATTAGCGACCCGCAATTCAGCATCCGCCAGGCAGGCAGTGGACAGGGTGTCTTCTGGTAACCAACATTTATCGACAGAGCGTCAGATGGAATGGAGGAGTACCGCAAATAAGAGGAATGGCTTGATGCATGCAACTTCCCAAATTCAACAGGACAAGTACAACAACATACAGTAACAGTATCCATTCATTTCTACTTATCTTTTAAGTAATGTTATTGCTGTGAACTTCTATGAGTGTGACTGTGCATTTCTTTGCTCTCTGCTTCTAAATTCATCCCTCCAGCCATTGTATAGTTTTATTTTGCTATTTTTCAAACTAATTTAATGAACAAAGTGCTGAGATAGTAAGTAAGTAATCATCTTTATTGCTCAGTTAATTAAAACCATTGCAATTGTTGGCAAATAAAATCATGAGTTAAATACAATTAGTGTATAAAAGTATAAAATAAGAATGACTTCATATAAAAAGTAATAATTAATACAGGAATTTGTGCTTGTTTCGGGCTGAGCGTAGAAAAAAATAAGGTGAGGCACTTATATAACGCCTTGCTATTTGGCCTTCGAGAAGCGGTCCAATACTCATATCGAGTGATTGATCCCTTGTCAATGTCCATTTGGGTTTCGCTTCATAGATTGGCGTCAGCTTATTTCTGCCCTCTGTAATTTTTGTTTCTTTTCTGCTTTCTCCAAGAATTTGACAACGTGGCTTGCTAGCTGAGTGTTCGTCCCGTCGAAGCAGGCCTTTACCGCCTGCCGGCGTGTTCTTATTCCCAGCCTGTTGAGGTGCTGTTTTAGATGGTATCTGCGTTCTGTGTCCAGTCCTTTGCAGGTGCATAGTAGGTGCACGATGTCTTCTTTTTCCTTCCCACAGACTCGGCAATTGATTGTTTCTTGGGGCCTTTTCAATGGAGGGAGATGGTTTTGTACGGGAAGTTGGCCCAACCGTAGGTGTAGGAACTTCTCCTTTGTGCGCCTGGTGAAGCCAACTCCTAAGTAACTTTGGCAGAGTCTGCTTGTTTAGCTTTGGATGACTGAGATAGGCAAAAACGCATAATCACTGCAGCCCTGTACTGGCGCATTCTTTCATTCATTAGAAAGTACTACTTAGTTTAAGTAACCTAAACATCCATTGAGCAATCAACTTCATGCCTGCAGAAGTGCATGCACTTCCTTTATGTCCCTTAAAATATTTATGGATATCTTCGTATCCAAAGATTTGTTTGTCTTCATTTGTTGTTTGTCCATGCTGTGTTTTTTTTTCCTCTCCCAACCAAACTTTCCCAAAAAACCCCATTCCCATCCAATTTCCAAACCCTAACCCTCTTCCCCCGGGCTGTGTGGTTTTCATTGATGTGTGAGTAAATGACAGCAATAATTCCACACACTTGCTGGGTAGGATAAAGTCATAGCAACTGAAAATGAATTACATTTCAAGGCTGGTGAAGGAATCAAAGGATATATTCCTAATCAGCTTGATACAGACCCATGACTATTGGGAAATCAAAGCAGATTTTCATGGGTGCAATCAACTGGATTGATCATGAAGAACATCCTCCTCCTACACGTGGCAAATGATTACGCTGCTGTGTCCTTCACCTTCAGTACTATTTCTTGTAGTAGTAGCCAATGTCAAATTCCACGCAAGTAGTAGTTATACTTTCAATACTTACATTTGTAAGGCTATATTTTGGCATTGTTCTAGTGTACTGTCACGTGCTATAGTATCTATCGTACCGTTCTAATGCTCCGCTCAGGCCAATCAAGGTTTCAATTTATTTCTTTTCATATGCTGCAACTGCCACTGGGTACCATCTCTAGTACCACCACAATGATGCCATTTCAACCGCCCAGGATTGCCATCCTTAATCGCCATTTGCCATGCAGTCAGTCCTGTGCCTAGCCCTATTTTCAAACAAAAATTACAGGTAATATAAGTGTTTGGGCGGAGGAAGAATAATGGAGTAGTAAGAGAGATGAGAGACTGGCGGTAGTACTAGTAAAGTCCTAGGACAATTGAATTCACTGATTCTGTAAGAGGGACTTACTTTTGTAAACATTTGGGCAATTACTTACACAATTTGAATCAAGACGCCACTTAAGTTTCAGGAAAACAAACTTACAGTTAACCCCCCCTCCAGCCTCATGCTATGTTTAAGTTGAAAGTAATAATTATTTATATCCCTAACAAAAATAAACTATCCCGCAAGACCCGACCCACCCCCCTACCTAACCCCAACGAATGTCCATGAAATAAAAAGTCCCCAAAGCCCAAAAAACTCAAC
Source organism: Lissotriton vulgaris (assembly GCF_964263255.1). Classification (NCBI taxonomy): domain Eukaryota; kingdom Metazoa; phylum Chordata; class Amphibia; order Caudata; family Salamandridae; genus Lissotriton; species Lissotriton vulgaris. The sequence goes on along the minus strand of NW_028250319.1, from coordinate 949,330 downwards.
TCCCAATTCCCACCCCCCAAAAAGCCGCCGGCGGCGTACTTTTTGGGCCAGGTGGTCATGCTCGTTGCGGAGGTTCTTGAGCAGGATTCTCAGTTTCTTCTGCTCCTGCTCAAGGACACCCTGAGGGTTAGGCGATGCACGCGTGCCTTGCATCTGCTGTGGGGGGCAGCTGATATTTTGGCTGCTTGGTGGTGGTGGGTGGCTGTGGTATCACGGCTCCGTACCGCTGGAGGCCTGCGCTGACTGGCTGACCCAGGGAGCGCAGAGGAGGATGTAGCTGTCCCTGTGGATGTTGTGGTCGACTGCGTATCTTCCTCCTCCTGGGCCACCAGCCTCCGATATTCGGCGACAGTCGCCTCCAGTTTCCGTTGCCGGGCCCGTCTAGCCAGCTCCTTCCGTGACAGTTTGGAAGGAGCATCTATATGAAGAAGAAAAACATAGTCTGTAACCAATGCTCTTTAAGATTAACACAAAATAATTCAGCAGAAAGTTGTGTCACAGTAGAACTAGCAACTTGCAAGCACAGTACATATGATTTGTGGCCTGTATGTATCTAACCTCCCACTTCTTCATTAGTGGCAGTTTCAGGAATCAATTCTATGAGCACTATGAACTCAGTACCTTAGAGTCGACAATGACAGTGCACCAGTCTTATTCTTCTTCTTCTCTCTTGTTTAGTGAAATTGGTACGTAAACTTCTGGAAGCCGGCATAATGCCAGCGCAGTCAACTTGCACGCCATGATGACACAGGCTTGCGTTACTGTACCAGTCCAGTACATGCAGGTGTTGAAGCTCTTACTTTTCTATTACGGGTGGCACTGAGAATACTCTGTTACAAGGGCTACTGCTTAACCCCTTCAGCACGGTGTGAATTCTCGCGCTGTGCTGAAGGTTCTATTGAGCCAACTGACTCATGACGGAACGATTCCGTCATGAACACAGGCCAACCGACGCTCATGACGGAACCGTTCCGTCATGAGCACCAAAGGGGTAATTAATTTAACTTTCACCCTACAGTGCCAATGACTACTAGAAAAGAACAATGAAGAAGATAAATAATATTATTATCTATCCCTTCACAGGATATGTATTTGATTACATATGGGATGACTTTAGGTGCTTTGGTTTTTATTGAGTGAACACTGATAAGCCACACATGAATGACAGAGTTGTGCTAAAATTATTGACAGAGATAGTGAGTGGCCCCCGTAATCGCTGGATATATGCTGTGCTTGCAATACAAAGTACTGCTACTATTCATGGTAGTATTCAGAAAAATTACAACTTCTTTTCCTTGCCTTTCCTACACTGGAACGGACATGAGGGTGCGGTGTTACATGCTCTTCAAAGTAACACTTAGTTCATCCTCTCTACATACACATATGCTATCTATGAGTCAGATAGTACCATGATCCAGGCATCCATCCATTCAAAGTAAATGTCAATCATTCTTCTTAATGTCCCAAGTGGACAAACCTTATTTTTTCTCAAGGGAAAAGAACATTTTCATTTTATTTTGGAAAACGGAAGCCATGCATCCATGCTTGACTTGCATTTGATATATTGCGCACCCATACAGTTTCTGTTTCACCCACCCTGGCAGTCCACTTTCCTTTCTCCTTCCACCCATCCTTGCTTCATCCTTCAACCGGACATGCATCATATTCCCAGCCACCTCGGGCAGCATTCAAAAACACGTATCATTCTTTGCCAGTCATCATTACTTTTAACTCGCTCGTCCTTCCACACTTACTTACACCCTTCTTTCCCTTTTCGTTCATCCCATCCATTAAGTTCATCTCTGACCTGACTTGGATTCTCGAAAAAACTTTCACAGCTGAGTTGAAGTCAATTTAGAGGAGGCTACTACCTGGTTAATAAAAACTTAGTTCTAAATTTGTAAGTCTTCTTGACAGTATAGTATACTTGTTCTGTACAACATATACACCCGTGCAGAGAGCCCACTCTGCAGTCTGCTATCTCAATAAGTAAGGAATATCATAGCTCACCACTGTCTGCCACTACCGTGGCATCCCACACACCAGCACCGCCTCCGCCCCAGGAGTGCCCACCTCCGCGCTGGCCCCGGCACTGGTGGATGGTTGTGCTGATGTTCTGTCTAGAAAACACATTTCAGATTCTTAGATGTCATATACACCACTCCCTAGTATTTTGTCTAGGAATGAAAAAATTTCACTATGACTACACAAACAAATGTAATAATTTGTGACTGTCTAGTCAAAACTAAAAATTGCACTTTTTTCAGGGAAGGGTGTTGTCTTGCTACACTTTTTGGCACAACTGATGAATGCTTGCTTTTTAACATGTACCGTTTTTCTCATAACAGACAGAAGCTTCCCTTCTAAGAACAAGAGCAACATCAGATCATCATCAGTAGAACAGAGTCAGCAGCGATTCAGCACCACAAAGAAGATTTGAAGTTCCAACCAGGTGAGGGCTCGCCCACAATTAATGTGTGAGATCACTAAGCACTTTTCCATTTTCAATCCACCGTTTATGTTGCATGATGAACTTGATTTTAATGAATGTTTTTACTTTTAATAAAGCTTTAAAACTTACATAGACTCTGTGGTTTTTAGTCATGAGTGAGTGAGCAAAAGGGTTTGCAATTTGCAAGCATGAGTCCGTGGCTCCGACAGTTCTGGACTCTGACTACGTAGTCTTATGTCCTGGGTTGGATAATCATCATTGGGGGTCAATCAACGATGAATTAGGGAGCTAAATGACTCTGTCACACTAGCTAGTCAGTAAGGAGATTGGGGGTTCGAATTCTGTTATGACTGAGGTATGTGGAAATTCTAACTGCGCTTATTATAATTGATAAACAATACACTATTTAGTGTCCATAGTTCTGTTTGTGATGAATTGTCCCTGCAACAATAGTAGTATGGATTGTCCTCCTATCCAATCAAAAAGTAAACTAATATCTTATTCTTTCTTGGTGGTCATTGACAGTTTATGGTTGGGAATTGTCAAAGCATAAACATTTAGAAGACTTTAAAAGACATTATGGACAACCCAGAGGACTGCACTCAGTGCATAGATCTATTACTGAATAGAATGGGAGTTTTGTTTAACACCTTTTGCCAACTGTGCAAGCTTAGTTAGCTATACAGACAGACTAATAATAATAATCTAGTAGTACCACAGGGAGTCATAGTAGACGCAGGATAAGAATTTAGAAACAGTCTACAAGAAGATCAGAAACGATGTAGGAAAAATCGAATGTGGAACGTTAGCAAAAAATAGGTACTCTAAAAGATAGGGAAGTATAATTATTAATATTAACATGAAAACTTACTGGGGCCAGCAGAGGTGCCCTCGCCTGACCGATCCTGGCCTTCCTGGTCCTCGTCCGCCGGCGCCGCTACCTCCTCCGCTGTCCATTGCCCCCGGGGGCAGCTGATATACATCATGAAAGAAATACCCAAACATGGATGATTGTTGTCAACCAAATCAAACATTTCAAAGGAACAATAACACATTATTTGGGGGAAATAGCAAATAGGCAACAATTGCACTACATTTATTGACCTATCTGATGTAGTCTACTAGGATATTAGTATTGCTGGATTCGCGGACCGTTTAAAGTTATGTAACTCACTAAACAAACTACAAAAAGGTTCGACTAGGAATGGCAGGCAGCACTACGTAGCACGCGAAGTGACAGACAAAGTCCATCGTGATTGCAGACTAGTGAGAACACTAAAAAGTAAGTTTCCTACTACATAACCAGTCATTAAAATACTCAAACTATCAATCCACCACCACTATCTCTTTTTAGTGGCAGGTGTACAAAGGAAGGACTGGACTTGAGTCTCTAGGGGCAGATTTACAAGTCCCTTGCAGCTCTTTTGCTCCCTCGTTGCGTGACTTTTGTGACGCAGCGGCAGCGCTACAGAGGCCCCATGGTGTGGGGTACATTAACAACGTGACGCATCTGGGAGATGCATCACGTTGTAAAGCCCTGCACCATCAGGGGGCGATCCGGCGCAAGGGAGTGCGTTCCTGCGCAGGAACGCATCCTAAAAGTGGCTGAGTGAAATCTACAAGATTTCACTCAGTCACTTTTAGGCCAATGCTGCGTCACTCAAAACCCTGCGACTGCTTGAAGCAGACGTATGGCTTGACGCAGCATTGGGGAGATAGGGCACCCCAGAGCATTGCTGGAGGTGCGTCGTGGTTGCAACGCAACTCCAGCAATGCGATACCTTTAGGGCACAGATGCGTGACGCTTCTGTGTCATTTTTTCCCCATGGTGCGCCGCATTGTAAATGCGGCGCACCATGGGTGGTGGAGGCGTGGCGCACAATTACTGGTGCATCCCTGCTAATTTGCAGGGATGCGCCAGAAATTGTAAATCAGCCCCTTAGTGTCTAGCATTACGCAGTTCTGTAAAGTACACTCATACATAATTACTCAGGCCAATGAAATGAGCAAAAAAAATCGAAAACAAATAAGCATAGTAGCACTGCCACTGAGCAGGAGAGCAGTGCACCTGAAATGCAATCACAGAACATTTTGAAACATAATTTACCTACAATCTAATCGGCAGCATTATTGTTCTTGAAAAAACAAATATTTGCTATATGATAACACATAGAGCAGGAGAAAACAGAGTAGTGATTAAAATGCTACTACTACTCACTAAGCCCTGCGATCTCGACGCCTAGCAGGTCGAGCAGGTCGCGTTCACGGTCCAGGAGGTCGGACTACCGGTGCGTGGCCTGGTTGTAGGTGCGCCGGACCCGAGAGTGTTGATACATGGCCTGGCACACCTTCTCCCACCACTTCCGACGCTCCCGGAGTCCGTACACTCTAGCGATCCTGCCGCCTGCCGCGATGGTCTTGGAGAGGCGGCGCTGCACATAGTAAACCAGTGCGGCCACCTCCTCCGCGCTGAAGATCTCCCAGGCTGTGACTAGCTCCCCCCGCAATCGCCCGCATGGGAGCCGGGTACGGGGTGCAGGACCCTTCCCCTTCTCCTTCCCGGCTCCCTTTGCCATGGTCATGTACAGCAGAAAGAAAAAAAAAGGAAAGAATAGGGAAAAAGTAAAGTAAAAAAAAAGTTTAAAAAAGTAGCTTTAAAAAGTAACTAAAAGTTGAAAAAGACAAAATATAGATCTAGAAAAAAAGAGGGGTAGATAGATATAGAGTAGAAAAGATACAAAAAAGTCCAAAGAAACAAAGGATTGCACAGATGAAAGTAGGATTAGGAAGCATGCACAGAACCATAGCAATGAATGAAAAACAAGATGGCCGCGCTCTTTGAGGACTGCGTGGGTAAGTTCGTGCAATTTTTCCCCCGCGAGTACGCGAAAACACGCGCAAGCTCGTAATAGCGCGCCGCACACAACGCGACATTGTCAGTAGCACCCAGAAACGGAAATACGCAACGCGCACAAAATGGCCGCGCCCATGTACGACCGCATGGGCAACCTTGCAGTCGGTGCGCTGCAAGCGGTCCGCGAATAAGCAAAAAAACGGGCGAACACGCAAAAAATGAAATCCGCAAATTTGCACAAATTCACGGAATGCAAGTTCGATTTCGAGCGAATTCGCGCCCTGCGAATCTCGCGAAATTGCAGAAAAACGAATTTTGCTAAACTGAAAGCACTGAGCAGATGTAAACGTTCAAGCTAATTTGTAACCATTCCCTGTAGTGCTTCCTGAGGGGCCTCTCCAGAGTTCAGTTGCCTACTTGCAACTATTCTCTGACCCTGCTCTGACCTTCAAAGCAGGGTCAGAAAATAGTTACAAGTATGGCCTAATGCTCCTGTAAAAAAAATAAACTGCAACAGGAAGCACTTACATCTAAGGAAGCAGGTGCCAGACTTGAAGATCAAATTCAGTGGCACATTAACCAGCCCCAAATGAATTCATCTCAGTTGAGGCTGGGAAGGTATGCTTTGCTTTCCCCCCATAATCTACAGTGGTGAACAAGAGGGTGGTAGTGGTGAACCAGAGGGTGCTGAGATAAATCAGAGGGGGACAGTGATGATCCAGAGGGTGGCAGTGGTGAACCAGAGGGTGCTGTGATAAACCAGAGGGGGACAGTGATGATCCAGAGGGTGGCAGTGGCAAACCAGAGGGTGGCAGTGATGAACCAGAGGGTGGCAGTGATGAACCAGGGGGTGGCAGTGGTGAACCAGAGGGTTATGAACCAGAGGATAGCAGTGATGAACCAGAGGATGGCAGTCTTGAACCAGAGGGTGGCAGTGATCGACCAGAGGGTGGCAGTGATGATCCAGAGGGTGGAACTGGTGAGCCAGAGGGTGGCAATGATGATCCAGAGGGTGGCAGTGGCAAACCAGAGGGTGGCAGTGATGAACCAGAGGGTGGTAGTGGTGAACCACAAGGTGATGAACCAGAAGATAGCAATGATGAACCAGAGGGTGTCAGTGGTGAACCAGAGGGTGGCAATGATGATCCAGAGGGTGGCAGTGATGATCCAGAGGGTGGCAGTGGCGAACCAGAGGGTTGCAGTAATGAACCAGAGGGTGGCAGTGATGAACCAGAGGGTGGCAGTGGTGAACCACAAGGTGATGAACGAGAGGATAGCAGTGATGAACCAGAGGGTGGCAGTGGTGAACCAGAGGGTGACAGTGATGATCCAGAGGGTGGCAGTGGCAAACCAGTGGGTGGCAGTGATGAACTAGAGGGTGACAGTCTTGAACCAGAGGGTGGCAGTGGTGAACCAGAGGGTGCTGTGATGAACCAGAGGGTGGCAGTGGTGAACCAGAGGGTGACAGTGGTGAACCAGAGAGTGACAGTGGTAAACCAGAGAGTGGCAATGGTGAACCAGAGGGTGCTGTGATGAACCAGAGGGTGGCAGTGGTGAACAAGAGGGTGGCAGTGGTGAACCAGAGGGTGCTGTGATGAACTGGAGGGTGGCAGTGATGAACCAGAGGGTGGCAGTGGTGAAACAGAGGGTGATGAACTAGAGGATAACAGTGATGAACCAGAGGGTGGCAGTTTTGAACCAGAGGGTGGCAGTGATCAACCAGAGGGTGGCAGTTATGAACCAGAGGGTGGCACTGGTGAACCAGAGGGTGGCAGTGCATAACCAGAGGGTGGCAGTGATAAACCAGAGGGTGGCAGGGATGAACCAGAGGATGGCAGTGATCAACCAGAGGGTGGCAGCCTTGAACCAGAGGGTGGCAGTGATGAACCAGAGGGTGGCAGCCTTGAACCAGAGGGTGGCAGTGATGAACCAGAGGGTGGCAGTGATGAACCAGAGGGTGGCACTGGTGAACCAGAGGGTGGCAGTGATGATCCAGAGGGTGGCAGTGGCAAACCAGAGTGTGGCAGTGATGAACCAGAGGGTGGCAGTGATGAACCAGAGGGTGGTAGTGGTGAACCACAAGGTGATGAACCAGAAGATAGCAATGATGAACCAGAGGGTGGCAGTGGTGAACCAGAGGGTGGCAGTGATGATCCAGAGGGTGGCAGTGATGATCCAGAGGGTGGCAGTGGCGAACCAGAGGGTTGCAGTAATGAACCAGAGGGTGGCAGTGATGAACCAGAGGGTGGCAGTGGTGAACCACAAGGTGATGAACGAGAGGATAGCAGTGATGAACCAGAGGGTGGCAGTGGTGAACCAGAGGGTGACAGTGATGATCCAGAGGGTGGCAGTGGCAAACCAGTGGGTGGCAGTGATGAACCAGAGGGTGGCAGTGATGATCCAGAGGGTGGCAGTGGCAAACCAGAGGGTGCTGTGATGAACCTGAGGATGGCAGTGATCAACTAGAGGGTGACAGTCTTGAACCAGAGGGTGGCAGTGGTGAACCAGAGGGTGCTGTGATGAACCAGAGGGTGGCAGTGGTGAACCAGAGGGTGGTAGTGGTGAACCAGAGGGTGACAGTGGTGAACCAGAGAGTGACAGTGGTAAACCAGAGAGTGGCAATGGTGAACCAGAGGGTGCTGTGATGAACCAGAGGGTGGCAGTGGTGAACCAGAGGGTGGCAGTGGTGAACCAGAGGGTGCTGTGATGAACTGGAGGGTGGCAGTGATGAACGAGAGGGTGGCAGTGGTGAAACAGAGGGTGATGAACTAGAGGATAACAGTGATGAACCAGAGGGTGGCAGTTTTGAACCAGAGGGTGGCAGTGATCAACCAGAGGGTGGCAGTTATGAACCAGAGGGTGGCACTGGTGAACCAGAGGGTGGCAGTGCAGAACCAGAGGGTGGCAGTGATGAACCAGAGGGTGGCAGGGATGAACCAGAGGATGGCAGTGATCAACCAGAGGGTGGCAGCCTTGAACCAGAGGGTGGCAGTGATCAACCTGAGGGTGGCAGTGATGAACCAGAGGGTGGCACTGGTGAACCAGAGGGTGGCAGTGATGATTCAGAGGGTGGCAGTGGCAAACCAGAGGGTGGCAGTGATGAACCAGAGTGTGGCAGTGATGATCCAGAGGGTGGCAGTGGTGAACCAGAGGGTCGCAGTAATGAACCAGAGGGTGGCAGTGATGAACCAGAGGGTGGCAGTGGTGAACTACAAGGTGATGAACCAGAGGATAGCAGTGATGATCCAGAGGGTGGCAGTGGTGAACCAGAGGGTCACAGTAATGAACCAGAGTGTGGCAGTGATGATCCAGAGGGTGGCTGTGGTGAACAAGAGGGTGGCAGTGGTGAACCAGAGGGTGCTGTGATGAACTGGAGGGTGGCAGTGATGAACCAGAGGGTGGCAGTGGTGAAACAGAGGGTGATGAACTAGAGGATAACAGTGATGAACCAGAGGGTGGCAGTTTTGAACCAGAGGGTGGCAGTGATCAACCAGAGGATGGCAGTTATGAACCAGAGGGTGGCACTGGTGAACCAGAGGGTGGCAGTGCATAACCAGAGGGTGGCAGTGATAAACCAGAGGGTGGCAGGGATGAACCAGAGGATGGCAGTGATCAACCAGAGGGTGGCAGCCTTGAACCAGAGGGTGGCAGTGATCAACCAGAGGGTGGCAGTGATGAACCAGAGGGTGGCACTGGTGAACCAGAGGGTGGCAGTGATAATCCAATGGGTGGCAGTGGCAAACCAGAGTGTGGCAGTGATGAATCAGAGGGTGGCAGTGATGAACCAGAGGGTGGTAGTGGTGAACCACAAGGTGATGAACCAGAAGATAGCAATGATGAACCAGAGGGTGGCAGTGGTGAACCAGAGGGTGGCAGTGATGATCCAGAGGGTGGCAGTGATGATCCAGAGGGTGGCAGTGGCGAACCAGAGGGTTGCAGTAATGAACCAGAGGGTGGCAGTGATAAACCAGAGGGTGGCAGTGGTGAACCACAAGGTGATGAACGAGAGGATAGCAGTGATGAACCAGAGGGTGGCAGTGGTGAACCAGAGGGTGACAGTGATGATCCAGAGGGTGGCAGTGGCAAACCAGTGGGTGGCAGTGATGAACCAGAGGGTGGCAGTGATGATCCAGAGGGTGGCAGTGGCAAACCAGATTGTGCTGTGATGAACCTGAGGATGGCAGTGATCAACTAGAGGGTGACAGTCTTGAACCAGAGGGTGGCAGTGGTGAACCAGAGGGTGCTGTGATGAACCAGAGGGTGGCAGTGGTGAACCAGAGGGTGGTAGTGGTGAACCAGAGGGTGACAGTGGTGAACCAGAGAGTGACAGTGGTAAACCAGAGAGTGGCAATGGTGAACCAGAGGGTGCTGTGATGAACCAGAGGGTGGCAGTGGTGAACCAGAGGGTGGCAGTGGTGAACCAGAGGGTGCTGTGATGAACTGGAGGGTGGCAGTGATGAACGAGAGGGTGGCAGTGGTGAAACAGAGGGTGATGAACTAGAGGATAACAGTGATGAACCAGAGGGTGGCAGTTTTGAACCAGAGGGTGGCAGTGATCAACCAGAGGGTGGCAGTTATGAACCAGAGGGTGGCACTGGTGAACCAGAGGGTGGCAGTGCAGAACCAGAGGGTGGCAGGGATGAACCAGAGGATGGCAGTGATCAACCAGAGGGTGGCAGTGATCAACCAGAGGGTGGCAGCCTTGAACCAGAGGGTGGCAGTGATCAACCTGAGGGTGGCAGTGATGAACCAGAGGGTGGCACTGGTGAACCAGAGGGTGGCAGTGATGATTCAGAGGGTGGCAGTGGCAAACCAGAGGGTGGCAGTGATGAACCAGAGTGTGGCAGTGATGATCCAGAGGGTGGCAGTGGTGAACCAGAGGGTCGCAGTGATGAACCAGAGGGTGGCAGTGATGAACCAGAGGGTGGCAGTGGTGAACTACAAGGTGATGAACCAGAGGATAGCAGTGATGATCCAGAGGGTGGCAGTGGTGAACCAGAGGGTCACAGTAATGAACCAGAGTGTGGCAGTGATGATCCAGAGGGTGGCAGTGATGAACCAGAGGGTCGCAGTAATGAACCAGAGGGTGGCAGTGGTGAACCAGAGGGTGGCAGTGATGATCCAGAGGGTGGCAGTGGCAAACCAGAGGGTGCTGTGATGAACCAGAGGGGGGCAGTGGTGAACCAGAGGGTGATGAACCAGAGGATAGGAGTGATGAACCAGAGGGTGGCAGTCTTGAACCAGAGGGTGGCAGTGATCAACCAGAGGGTGGCAGTGATGAACCAGAGGGTGGCACTGGTGAACCAGAGGGTGGCAGTGCAGAACCCGAGGGTGGTAGTGATGAACCAGAGGGTGACAGGGATGAACCAGAGGATGGCAGTGATCAACCAGACGGTGGCAGCCTTGAACCAGAGGGTGGCAGTGATCAACCGCAGGGTGGCAGTGATGAACCAGAGTGTGGCACTGGTGAACCAGAGGGTGGCAGTGATGATCCAGAGGGTGGCAGTGATGAACCAGAGGGTGGCAGTGATGATCCAGAGGGTGGCAGTGGCGAACCAGAGGGTGGCAGTGATGAACCAGAGGGTGGCAGTGGTAAAACGCAAGGTGATGAACCAGAGGATAGCAGTTATGAACCAGAGGGTGGCACTGGTGAACCAGAGGGTGGTAGTGATGATCCAAAGGGTGGCAGTGGTAAACCAGAGGGTGGCATTAGTGAACTACTTGTTTTCCCCTGAGGCGGAAGCCGGGGGCATTTTGCTTTCTTTGCTAAATACTAAAATCGAACCTGTATGATTGTGTGCTCAGAAACTGTTTGTGTGGTGACATATGACCTGTATGCAGTCGCGCTGACCTTATTTTAAACACTGTAATTATTTTAATTGTGGCTCTTTTAAAAATCGGTTACTGACCACCTGCATGTTTGGACGAGATTAAATCGTCACAGGGGTCCCGATCTCCACTTCTTCTCCGGTGCAGCCGAGCACAGCGCTCTCGCCGGCTGGGCAAAGCGGAACCGCCATCTTGGGGGGAGGCAGGGTAGCGCTCCAGCTCCTGGACGCCTCCCACCCTCCTCCCACTCCCTTCACGCTATGGATATAAAGAAACGACTTTCCCGTCCGCCCAGCGGGCGGGCGCAGCGGGCGCGCCGATGGCGCGCCGAAGGCGCGCCTAAGGCAAGCCCGTCTGCGCCCGTCCGCGCCGGACCCGCGCCCAGCGCCAGCCCCCCTGCCTCTCATACTGGCATGATCACCTGGTCCTCGGAGCAACTTATATTGCTACGCCGTAATACTTGCAATCCGCACAAACATTGTAACCCCCAAACCTTGGACAACTGTTCTTATTCTTGCCCTGAGTGTAATCTTTTTATTCCCGCTTGCACTACACGGTGTTCACCACCCTACAGTGGTACTCACTGCTCATCTTCGCCTACCATTCATGCTGGCTTAATTAACTGCCGATCTCTTCCTGCACATGCAGCTGATATTTGGCTTCTACTAGATACAAACAAGTGGGATATTTTATTCCTCACTGAAACATGGCTTAAAGATTCGTCCATGCCAGATATCAACTTGGCCATTCCCTCCGGCTTTCGTTTGGTAAGCATTAATCGTGATGGCACTAAACCTGGAGGGGGTCTGGCGATTATTGCTAAATCTCACTTTACTTTGAGCTCGACTAAACTTATTAACCTCGGCTCGATCGAGGCCATGTATTTTGTAATTAAGGACGCCGCCCGCACTATCTTTGCTGGTATCCTTGTATATAACCCTCCTCCCGTTACTGCCTGTTCTCTCAGTGCCCTTGTGCACACAATTGCGGACTTTTCCCTTAAACACTCGCACTTCACAGTGCTGGGAGATTTCAATCTTCATATAGATAGTCCTTCCTGTGTTCAAGCCTCTTCAATGCTGGAATCCCTACAAGGACTGACCTTGTCCCAACTAGTTAAAGGCCCTACGCACAAAGCCGGTCATACTTTAGATTTGATTTTTTCAAATCATCCTTGCATAACAATTTCTCCTTCTCTCCCTCTTACCTGGTCTGACCACTTTCTTATCCCCTTTCATATTGACAGACCTCCCCTTCCCCCTATCTCTTCTCTTAGCAGAGATAGTGGTCGTAAATGGGTCAAGGTGACCTGTGAAGCCATTGAGTCTCAATTCCAGTTCCATTTTAATCAAACGGTGGATCTGGACATGGAAACGGCAAGATACAACTCTGTCCTTACCTCAGCACTTGATTCCATTGCTCCTCTTGCTCCCCTGGCATCTGCCAGATCTCGTCCCTCGGCTCCCTGGTTCACCCCCCTCCTTCGCGAGGAAAAAAGCAAATGCAAAAGGCTAGAACGCATGTGGCGTCAGAAATATGATCCAGAGGCTAAACTGGCCTATAAATCTGCATTAAATAAATTTCAAATGCTCAAACGTTCCTCCATGAGATCATACTACTCCAACCGTATTCAACAGGCACAGAATTCATCAAAAACTCTTTTCTCAATTGTGAAAGATTTTGTTACTCCTCTGGCCATAAAAACTCAATGCAGCCCTACCCAAGATCTTTGCAATGGCCTCTCTGATTTTTTTCAGGACAAAATAGCTAAACTTGCTTCTTCGTTTGTTTCAGCCATGCCCAACTCAATTCCAGACTCTTCTCCCCTTACGCAAAGTTCCTTCAACTCTTTTAATGAATTATCATGTGAGTCTGCTTTATCTCTTCTTCAGCAAGTCAAGTCTGGCTCACCTATAGACCCTGTTCCTGCTAAAATAATGGGCAATCTTGCCTCTGTTTTAATTAATCCCCTTCTTTCCATTTGGAATGCCTCCCTGACCCAGGGTCTTTTTCCTTCAGCTTGGAAACAAGCTAGACTGCTTCCCATTCTTAAAAAACCTAACGCAGATCCTTCCCTGTTCTGCAGTTACCGACCCATCTCGCTTCTGCCTAAGCCAGCTAAGATATTGGAGAAAGTTGTTCAGAAACAAATGGCCCAGTTCTTGGAAACAAACAAACTGCTTCACGATACTCAATCTGGGTTTCGAACCGGTTACAGCACCGAGACAGCGTTGCTGGAAGTCTCAGAGACAATTAGGGAATCGGTGGATAGGGGTGAGGAGGCCATGCTGGTTCTCCTCGACCTATCCGCCGCATTTGATACGGTTTCCCATGTCATTCTTACATCCAGACTTCAACAACTAGGGATTGAGGGCACTGTCCTAGCATGGATTAAATCCTTTTTATCCGGACGGACCCAAAGGGTACTGTTGCATCCATACCAATCTGAAGATAAACCCCTCCTGTGTGGCGTACCCCAAGGCTCAGCTTTGAGCCCTTTATTGTTTAATGTTTACCTGGCCCCCCTTGCCAAGGTAGTTGAGTCTTTCGGAGTCAGGGTGGTCTCTTATGCTGATGATACTCAGCTTGTTTTTTCATTTAGAGACCATTCTGACTCCCTCTTTTCCAACTTTCGAAACTGCCTTGGCAATATTTGCACTTGGATGGCTGCTAACCATCTTGCCCTTAACACTGAAAAAACAGAGGTCCTTTTTTTCAGCCAGAAAACTGCTCCTCCTTCTTCCCTCTGGTGGCCTACCATTCTGGACCCTCCTCCTGTACCAGTGCATTCAGCCCGCAACCTGGGCTTTATATTTGACAATACTTTGTCAGGAAAAATCCAGGTTAATAAAGTGGCGGCTGCTTGTTTTAATAAACTTCGCATGATCAGGAAGATTTTTCCCTATCTCCCCCAGTCTTCCCGCAGAACAGTGGTTCAGGGACTCATTACGTCTCACCTTGATTATGCCAACAGCCTCTATGCCGGTGCCCCCCAATATCTCATTGATCGACTTCAGATTTTACAAAATGCGGCTGCTAGGCTGATTGGCAACATCCCTCCACGCAACTCGGTCAGAGCCTATCGAGAGGAGCTTCATTGGCTCCCAATTGCTCGCCGCATTGATTTTAAGGTTCTGACCCTTGCCTTTAGGGCAGTTAATGGCATTGGCCCCTGCTATCTGAGCAAAAGGCTTAAAATAGCGTCTTCAGTAAGGCATCTGAGATCTAATAGTCTACGCCTGATGACGGTTCCTCGCTTTAGACTCACGCGTACTGGTGGCAGAACCTTTACCGTTGTGTCCGCTAAGCTTTGGAACAGTCTTCCTTTGGATCTCAGGTTTTCCGAATCAGAACAAGTCTTCCGCCGTAAACTGAAAACATGGCTGTTTTCTAAGCACTAGCCTACAAAGCTTCTGCACACCTTTAGATTTTTCATGAACTCAGTATCCCCTCTGTGATAATCAAGTAGTCTTAGCGCCGGGACACCCCCTCTGGAGGTAGCCGTGCGCTCTATAAAATTCTAAATAAATAAATAAATAAATAAATAAATAACCAGAGGGTGGCAGTGATGAACCGGAGGGTGGCCATGATGAACCACAGGGTCGCAAACAGGCTGGACATGTAGAAACAACATGGTCGCGACCGTTGCGACCACACAAGTAAGTTCGTGTTCCCGAACTTGTAAAAATCCCTCGCGAACTGGCAAAAACCCTTGCGAATGCGCAAAAAAAGCAAATTCGCAGATTTTGCAAATTGCGAGTTCGCTTTCGCACGAATTTGCAAACTGCGATTTCGCAAATTTGGCCCACCATCCTATTTTGGCGGTGGGACTATATAGGTTGATGGCAGGCGGATCACCACCGCCAGGCTAGCGGTCCTCATCGCCGGCCCGGCGGAGCGATCCGCCCGCCATCGTAATCGGCCCCTATGTTTTTTAGATGTCCACCATTAATATTAGGTTCAATCTAATGTGAGCTATGGCTGTTTTATTATTATATCTATTGTTCCTTCATAGAGAGGACACTATTAACTACGCAATATGTATTTTTATGAAGGCTGTGGCCAGATGTTGAGCCTTTCATATTACGCACATTGTAGGATGGTTTACATCTAAGACTTCTTCAGTAAGTATAGGAATCAATGTTAGCAGTCCAAAAATGTTCCAATTTTTAATAGTATGGAATCTAAAATTACATCTTGATTTACTTCTTTTCAGCTGTCCTACAATTCTTCAAATCCTCCGATATTGCTAATTAATTTCATCAAGGTTCTACATTTATAAGTAAGTTAGACCTTAAAAAACATAATATAGTAATTCACGCTAACAATTTTCTGGAGAAATAGAGTCAATATTTCAAGACGCCATATGAGTGAACTCTATCTTTATTGCGGTCAATATGTGACTAATGATGAGAGCATTTAAACACACTGCTAGAATCAAATCCTGTTCATGACTTTTTTTTAACACAGGGCCATTTGAATGTTAAATTCTTTTCAGAATCCCTTTTTTTTCTTATTTCTCTTGTTTATAATATTCTCTGACTATTTTATCTATTTTTGGGTGTGCATATTCCCTGTATCATATTATGTATTAGCTTATAGCGATGCAGGAAATTATGAAATGTTTGTAACAAACTAGAAAATGTGTTTACTTAGGTTTGCGAAAAAAAATGGGAGTTTTTAGTACTATGAAATATTTCTTTGTTTAATGTCATAGACTAATGTGCTGACAAATAAGAAATGTACTATTTACAACAAAATGGTGGTTTGTTTCAGAGAATGAGAAATTGGCCGTCATTATCTATTTATGTAAATATTCAATTAAGTTAGTAGACTTAAATTGTTGACTATTATTCTAGGTGCACATGTAACCTCATTTTTTATGTTATCCTTATGTTTCACATAGCTTTATTGCAATAGACTGGCCCCTGATGAAGGCAGTTTTGCCGAAACGCGCGTAGCTTCCATCTACCGCTTTACTTCCATCAATCATACATTGACAATATTTTCAACACCTTTTTGATTAAAGCTATCGGACTGTTATATGAATTTAATAATGTGTGATGGTTTAGGATATATGTGAATTATTATTTTTCTTTGTTTATATTTATTGACACTGTACTGTTTTCAATTTTAGAAAAAAATGAAATTACTTGAAATAATGAATAGAAAAAAATAAATATATGGATATATATCCAAAAAATGCGCCATAATTATCAATAAAATTATAAATATATTTTCATAATTAACTGGTACTCTTGATCTATGTGTGAAGCAAAATTTGTGGTTACTTCTGTTCTATTCATACACCTAGATTATTTTGGCATATATAATTGATGCTTGCTATAATTTTCTTATCCATTGACATTCATCTTCCGCAACCATGTAGCAATGTCCCGGTCGCGTCACTGCTGCGGTGAACACAAGGGAATACATGCATACAATGCAGAAGGCATGGCCAGCCAAAGGCATGGGCAGGGCACAAACACCACATGGCGACACCTCCTCCCACCTCACATTGGCACAAGTCCATGAAGATATATGCCATGTGCCCCTCCTGTGCACCCCCATGCACAACAACAAGCAAGGTAGAACCACACCCTGCACCACACAACAAACAACCAGGGATAAAGCCAGAGCAGGAGTGGCTGCACAGGAACGCACAACACAGAGCACAGCATCACAGGGCCTGGGAAACACATCCACCACAACACCACCACACTCAGGGAGACAAAAAAGAGAACAAGCATGTGAGAAAGTGCCATCTTTCTTGCATGTTATGGCTCCACTTTTTGCTGAATTGCTGATGTGCTTTGACTGAGTGTGCCCTGGGCTCCTGCAAATCAGGTGCCCAGTGCCCGTGTTCCTTCCATAAAACTGGTTTGAAACTGAAACCCAATTGGCATCACTGGCCACATGTCAGCCCCTGGTAAATGGTGCCATAGGTACCCAGGGCATTGTGACCAGAGAAGACCCCTGAGGACTGTAGCACTTGTTGTGCCACCCTTAGGGACCCTGCACCCTGACACACAAACACACACTGCCTTTTCAGGCTGATTGTCCTAGTGAAGAACTAAACAAAGAGCCGACTTGGCACACCTCCCTGTGTGCCATGCCCACCAACCCACTGCCCTTGCATACATAAGTCACTCCTCTAGCTGGGTGCCCTATGCCAGTGGTGTGGGCTCGGGTCCATGATCCCTGTGCCCCTAAAATACCCAGGGCCATTCCCGGTACTGTAAGTGCAATGATGCTATTAAGAGTATATGGTGCTGGGAGGTTGTCATTACAAACTCCACAGCACCATAATGGCTACACCGAAGACTGACAAGTTTGATATCAAACTTCTCAGCACATTAAACCGACACTGATTCCAGTGTGGGATTTAATGTAAAATGCACTTCAGAGGGCATCTTAGAGATGTTCCCTGAAACCTAACCTACAATCCACGTCTTGCATGAGAGGCTGCCATGTCTGCCACACAGCAGACATGTTGCTGGACCCCTGGGTAGAGAGCCATCCGCTCTCCTAGGCCTGCAACAATGCACGTCCTGGGCGAGGTACTAGGTCTCCTCCCCCAGGATGGACAGGGGAGGATTCAAAGGCATGCCGCCTTTGTGAGCTTCTCCAGCCCACTTGCTGTACTCAGCAACTGGTCCCCACCAGTTCTGACCCCCCACTCTGGCGGGAATACTGGCGGGAAACCCTCAGTGAGGAAAAGGGGTGTGCCAGCCTGTGCCAACTCCAGCCCTCGGGTGGGAGAGGCAAGGTGAAGCACAACTCCGGGCTCCAGCTATCTTGAAGATGGGGAGCCCTGCTCAATCAGAGATAGGCTCATGCCCCCCCTCCCAGAGGAGAGGAGCCGAATAGGGGGTGTACTCACCCCAGGACAGGGACCTATTGGTCCAGACCCTTGCCCTACCTGTAACACCCCTAAATTTAGTATTGAGAGGCACCCTGAACCTTCCTTCCTCGGATCCAGATTTGAAAACAAGAAATAAGATCAAGAAGAAGAAGACCCTCCGTGCAGCTGCTAACAAAAGGACAACACAAACTGACTTGGCCCCAGCCATACAGGCATGTTGATCCTTGAACCTGCTCCTGCTAAATCCCGGCGACTCCTGCGGACAGCAACCTTAAAAACCCTGGAGGACCTGCTTGCCTTGAACCTCTTAAAGACTGGGGCTCCCATGAGCAGTGGTTCTGCTCAACCGCAATACCCCTGGTGCCAGCCAGGAACCGCGAATCCAGCACACTCTGCACCCACCTAGCCCGGCCTGTCATGAGTGGATAAAGACCCTGAGGACATCCCCCGGGATTCTGACCTGGAATCCAGTGCCCAAGGACCCTACTTGACAACCCAGACGACGCCTGCAGCCTCACAGCAAGGGACTCCTCCAACAGCGACCAGCAGAGGGTAAGATTTCCCGACGTCAAAAGACACCCCTGCACCCAGCGCCCCACGGCCCCCTGTGCCTAACTCTTGGGTGCCTACCTATCCTCCAAGATCCTAACTTACCTCTCGAAGTCTTGGTCACTCCTGAAAAATCTGCGTCCCCGAGCCTGCAGCCTTTGTTCACTTTCCAAGATCTCCGTTGAATAACATTGAGTGACCGACGGCTCAAAAGCACCCTGCACCCAGCCACCCGAGTGCCCCTGGCAGTGCAACCATGGTCCTAACCTACTTCACCATTTGCCCTGAGCAACTGACCAGGAGCCCAGCTCCCACAGCCGCATGGCCTGCTTGCCAGCAGCCACCGCCTGAAGGCCCTCTGCCTCTAATTGGACAACATTGGGGCTAACTACCTCTGCACCTGGCTGCCCCTGTGCCGCTGAGGGTGCACCAACTGTACCTACCTGACCCTGGGAGACCCCTGAGTCAATGCCCAGAACTTTAACTCTGCCAGTCGAGTACTTACCCAAAAGCCGCTAACTCAAATTTTTTCCATAAACTAACATTGACTGGTTTCACTTGGAAACCCTTTTAAGTGTGGATTTTTGAAACTTTAAAACATTCACCTAAAATCAGCTGAACAACAAATTCTGATTTACTCACCTGTTATCAGGAGAGACTCCAGTGCTTCATCTTTTAGCCCAGCACTTACCCTGAAAAGTAATCCTAACTGTACTTACCAGTAACTTGCATTTCCTTCCATAGGAATCCATTGTCTGGTTTCACCAGAAAAGTTTCTAAGTGTCAATTTTCACAAACTACAAATATTCCTTAAAAATCGCATGCATGACTTAAACACATTCTTTCAACTGTTTACAGGAGATGCACCAGTGCTGGATCCAGGATCCAACTCTGAGTATGAAAAAGTAATCATAACACTACTTAGCTGCTAAGTGAATTTCCTCCCGTAGGATAACATTGGCGATTCTATGTGAAAAAGTTTCTGTCAACTTTTAAAAAATACAATAATATCCCTTAAAAATCCCTACTGTAACCAAAACGGTTTTACATAACTGTTTAAAGGAAATGTCCAAGGACTGAATCTAGGATCCAGTCCTGTGGTTAGAAAGGTAATCTACAAGTAACTAATTGCATTTAATTAGAAATTCCCATTGAGCTAAATGTTGCATTGTGTTTGAAATTGTGTTGCATATTGCAACAACTGTAACTATTGTAATCAAAAAGTCTATTGCCTATTTGAAAAGTATTTTACTAAAGTAACTCATTCTGAAAAAGTCTATTTTGATACCTTGTTGGTTCTAAAAATAAAACAACTATATATTTTGATAGAAAACAATTGGCCTAGAGTTTAGTTCTTGAGTGTGTGAGGCCATTTGTTTACTGAGTGTGTACAACAAATGCTTTACACTGTCCTCTGATACTGCCTTACTCCTCGACCAAGCTACCACTTTAGAGAGTAAGGTTATATCTAACTTTAGCCTCTGCCAAACCTCTGGGGACTGTGGAGTCTGTGCACACTTTACCTTACTTTGGTCCAATATATACAGAGCCACTTTCTTAAATTGGTGGCAGCGGTGGGATACAAACTTGCATTTGTTGGACTACTTGGTTACCATCTGATCACATGACAGAACTCCTAAATTGCCTTTAGAAATCTGATTTTCTTAAATTGGTTTCTCTAAAATACTAAGTCTTATCAGGGCCTTGCTTAAGTTCCAATAGAATTTTAAAGAAATAAAAGTCACTGTAGTCAAGGGTAGAGGATTAGAACTGTCAGGTTAGAATGTCCCAACAGCCTCCAGCTAATATGAAGATAATAATATGCAGGACCTGGTTGACGACCTTGACCTCACACCTCACTTACACTTGTCTTTCAAGGAATTGAGGTCCT
Organism: Lissotriton vulgaris; assembly: GCF_964263255.1. Taxonomy (NCBI): domain Eukaryota; kingdom Metazoa; phylum Chordata; class Amphibia; order Caudata; family Salamandridae; genus Lissotriton; species Lissotriton vulgaris. The sequence goes on along the minus strand of NW_028250319.1, from coordinate 928,890 downwards.
TATGCAAACTTAAAAATATACCAATGGGCCTGCATGCAACCAAACTAGGGTTCCAGGAGCTCCCGGCTGAGCATGCAAAAGGCCACCCCTCTGAACATGGTGATGACCAGTCAGAGGGGGAAGAGGTGACAGAGGAGGAGGATAATCCCCCCAATCATCTCTAGGGAGAGGAGGGTCCCCATACCCTTGACTCCAACAATCACCCTCTTGGATCCTAGGACCTACACAGGTGGACCCGGGCCCAGAGAAAACATTGGGAATAGCCCAGTGAGGAGGAAAGTTTGTTAGCCAAGCTGGCCAAGAGATTATACCTAGAGTCCAGACTCCTGGCTCTAGAAAAAGAAAGCAGAGAGATGGGTTCACTACCCATCAATGGCGGCAGCAATACTAAAGATCAGGATAGGGAGGAAACTTCTGATCCTAAAATCCCCAAAGGTTTTGTCCTTAAATTTGAGGAAGGTGATGACATCACCAAGTGGTTCACAGCCTTTGAGAGGACTTGTGAAATAAGAAGAGTAAAGAAACATCCAATGGTTATGGTGACATTAGGCTGGGGGGGGGGGGTTACTGGCCTGAAACAGGTAGTAGTCTCTCAAAAGTTGCCAGCTGACTGCCTGCTTGGCAATGACCTGGAAACCTCAGCCTGGGCTGAGGTTGAGTTAAAAACCCATGCAGCCATGCTGGGTATCCCTGAATTGGTGTGTGTGCAAACAAAAGCACAGAGCAAAAAGAAGTATGAACAAGTAGGTTTGGAGCCTGAAAGAATGGCCCAACCAACCATGGGAAAAAGCAAGAACACTGGGGAATCAGCTAGGGGAACACAGGGGAACACAGCAAACCTCTCAGGACCCCCCTCCTCAGGGAGAGGACTCGGAAACCCTAGAGGGTACTGAGCCCATGGAGCTTGAGCCTTACCAGGTTGAACTCCTGGGCCCAGGGGGACCCACTAGGGAAGAGCTTTGCCAGGGTCAGCAAGACTGTCCCACTCTTGAAAGCCTGAGTCAGCAAGCTGTTCCAGAAGCACAATGAGATGTCAGTGGTACCTACAGAGCTTATTGGGAAGAGGGATTACTGTATGCTGACCACTGCACCTTCCTAGGCCCCGTCGCCCCCACGCTCCTCCTGCCTCCTGCTACCTAGTTTTGCCGCTGACTTCTCTACGCCGACTTCATCTTCCTGCAGGCGCCCCAGCCGCCGCTGAGCCGCCCGCAAGCCCACACTCAATTTTCCCACCTCTGTACAGCCCCGCCCCCCCCCCACCAGCCGATTGGCTCCCACACTCCCGCCACCCAGCGGACCCTCCCTCCCGGCTCCCTTCTTATGACGCCCCCATGCACGCACAGCGTTGATGCGCAGAGGGTGCACAGATTGTGCGCCGAAGCCACACCAAAGGCAAGCCTGTCTGCGCCCGTCCGTGCCTGGACCCCGCCCAGCACCAGGACCCCTGCCCCCGGCCGATGCAAGACTACCCAACGGACCTACGACGCCGCCACCCTCTACGCACTCAACGCCAGCCGGAACCCTGCCTGCTACCGAGCCACCCCGAGACGCACCCACGGACCCTTCACCTGCCACTCCTGCAAGTTCTCCGGCATCCGGACCTGCACTACACCCGCCAAGCCGACACCCAGCAGCAACCACCTCAAGTGCATCCTGCTCAACACCCGCTCTGCCCACAGACACGCCGTGGAGCTCTGGAACCTCCTCGACTCAACAGCTCCAGACGTCACCTTCCTCACAGAAACATGGTTGAACGCCTCCTCAGTGCCCGACATCGCCATCGCCATCCCAGACAGCTACAAGATCACCCGGAGGGACCGAGTCAACCAGACGAGAGGATGCATCGCCATTGCCCACAAGAACACCATCCGCATCACGACCAACACCGACGACACCCTCACAGCCGCCGAACACCTGCACTTCCAGATCCACACTGACCCCAAGACCACCCTCAGAGGCATCCTCATCTACAGACCCCCTGGACCGTGCACACAATTCAGCGAAGACATCGCCAACTTCATCAGCCCACACGCCCTCCCCTCCGCCGACTACATCCTTCTCGGGGACCTCAACTTCCACCTGGAGAACAACAATGACCGCAACACCACCACCCTGCTGGACAACCTCGCCAACCTCGGACTCAAGCAGCTGGTGACCACCCCCACCCACTACGCCGGCCACACGCTTGACCCCGTCTTCTCCTCCAGCAAGGACATGTCCTTCAGCCACGCCACCGGACTCCACTGGACGGATCACAGCTGCGTCCACTTCAGCTTCAAAAGGAACGCGATCCACCACCACCAGCAACAGGCTCAACGCAGAAGCTGGAACAAGATCACAGCCGACCAGCTCGCAGCATTCCTGAGCCAGAACCCTGCCGCCAGCTCAGCGAACCCCAACCATGCCGCCATCAACCTCTCGAGGTGGATCAACAACTGCGCAGACGACCTCGCCTCACTGAGGACCCCTCCCAGCAGACCCAGCAGCAAGAAAGCATCCTGGTTCACCGACGAACTCAAGAGCTCCGAGAAGTACTGCCGAGCTCTCGTGAATGCCTGGCCCAGAGACCCGACACCAGACAACGTGACCACCCTCAAGCTCGCCACTCGAAAACACCACCACCTGATCCACACCACCAAGAAAACAGCATTCAAGGAACGACTGGACAACAGCGCCCACAACAGCAAGGAACTCTTCAACATCGTCAAAGAGCTCTCCAACCCCAGCGCCGGAAACAACAACATCACCCCATCACAAGACCTCTGCAACTCACTCGCCTCGTACCTCCACAACAAGATCGCAGACATACACATCAGCTTCAGCACACAGCCGACGCACCCTACGACCGTACCAGCGCCCCCCACCACCACCCTCCGCGCCTGGACCCCGATCAACACCGAAGAGACCATACGCACGATGAACTCCATCCACTCCGGATTTCCAACTGACCCCTGCCCTCATCACTTCTTCAACAAGGCCGACTCCGTCATCGCACCCCATCTCCGGGACATCATCAACGCCTCCTTCGACACGCAACCTTCCCGGAGAGCTGGAAGCATGCCGAACTCAGCACTCTCCTAAAGAAACAATCAGCCGACCCCACCGACCTCAAGAACTACCGCCCCATCTTGCTGCTCCCGTTTCCTGCCAAAGTCATCGAGAAGACCGTCAACAGACAGCTGGCCGCCTTCCTCAAGACAAATGGATCTCTCGACCCCTCGCAGTCCGGCTTCCGGGTGAACCACAGTACCGAGACCGCAGCCACTGATGACATCAGAGCCATGCTCGACAATGGCGATACAGCGGCCCTCATCCTCCTGGACATCTCTGTGGCGTTCGACACTGTCTGCCACCGCACCCTAGTGCAACGCCTCAGCAACGTCAAAATCCAAGAGAAGGCACTGGAATGGATCGTCTCCTTCCTTGCCGGAAGGACACAGAGAGTCCGCCTCCCCCTGTTCAGATCAGAAGCCACCGAAGTCATCTGCGGCGTACCACAAGGATCTTCACTCAGCCCCACGCTGTTCAACATCTACATGAGCCCCCTTGCGGCCATCGCACGCCAACACAACCTCAACATTATCTCCTACGCCGACGACACCCAGTTGATCCTCTCCCTCACCAACGACCCGCCACCTCCAGAACCAACCTTCACGGAAGGATGAAAGACATAGCCGAGTGGATGATGAACAGCCACCTGAACCTGAATTCGGATAAGACGGAAGTCCTCATCCTGGGATCGTCGCCATCTGCCTGGGACGACTCCTGGTGGCCCCCTGCCCTGGGCAGCGCACCCAAACCAACGGACCACGCACGCAACCTGGGCTTCATTCTGGACTCCTCCCTCTCCATGACCAGACATGTCAATGCCGTCTCCTCGTCATGCTTCAACATCCTACGCATGCTACGGAAGATCTTCCGGTGGATCCCCACCGAAACCAGGAAGACGGTTACCCAGGCCCTCGTCACCAGCCGACTGGACTATGGCAACTCCTTCTACGCCAGAACCACTGCGAAACTCCAGAAAAGACTTCGGCGGATTCAGAACGCCTCAGCACGACTCATCCTGGACATCCCCCGACACAGCCACATCTCTGCACACCTAAGAAACCTACACTGGCTCCCCGTCAACAAAAGAATCACATTCCGACTCCTCACGCACGCACACGAAGCTCTCCACAACCAAGGAACAAGATACATCAATGACTACCTCAACTTCTACACTCCCACCCGCCAGCTTCGATCGACCAGCCACTCCCTCACCGCCGTCCCCCGCATCCGAAGAGCCACAACGGGAGGAAGATCCTTCTCCTACCTGGCCGCCAAGACGTGGAACTCCCTCCCCACCCACCTCCGCCTGACCCAAGACCACCTCGCCTTCAGGAAGCAACTCAAGACCTGGCTGTTCGAGCAGTAGCAGGTCCCCCTCCACAAGCGCCTTGAGACCCTCCGGGTGAGTAGCGCGCTATACAAATGCTTTGATTGATTGATTGATTGATTGATTGATTGATTGAAGAAACCCCACTACTGGCATCACCAGGAGAGTGGTAGTGCCACAGAAGTACAGGGAGTTCGTCCTAACTTTGGCTCATGACATTCCTCTAGCTGGACATCTGGGGCAAAAACAACTTGGGAAAGGCTAGTTAGTCGCTTCTACTGGCCCCAGATGTACCAAAATGTGAAGGAGTTTGTTAGCTCCTGTGTCACCTATCAGGCCAGTGGCAAGACAGGAGGCCACCCAAAGGCCCCCTGATACCACTGCCAGTGGTGGGGGTTCCCTTTGAAAGGGTAGGTGTGGACATTGTAGGTCCACTTGAGCCTCCCACAGCCTCAGGGAATAAATTCATTCTAGTAGTAGAGGATCATGCTACTAGGTACTCTGAAGCAATTCCACTTAGGACTACTACAACACCTGCAGTAGCCAAGTTCCTCCTGGGTGTTTCACCAGGGTAGAGTTTCCAAAGGAGGTGGTTTCAGACAGAGGTTCTAACTTCATGTCTGTTTACCTAAAGCACATGTGGAAGGAGTGTGAAGTTCAGCACAAGTTTACTACCCCACACCATCCACAAACCAATGGTCGTGTTGAAAGGTTCAACAAGAAATTGAAAGGTATGATCATGGGACTTCCTGAAAAAAACTCAAAAGGAGATGGGATGTCCTGTTGGCATGCATGGTTTTTGCTTATAGGGAAGTGCCACAGAAGGGAGTAGGGTTTCCCACTTTGAACTTCTGTTTGATCATCCTGTGAGAGGACCACTATGTCTTGTGAAAGAGGGTTGAGAGAGGTCTCTCCAAGAACCCAAGCAAGACATTGTGGACCCTGTACTTGGCCTAAGGTCCAGAATGGCTGAGTACATGGGAAAGGCATCCAATAATCTTGAGGCAAGCCAGCAGCTTCAGAAGCACTGGTATGACCAAAAAGCTGCACTGGTTGAATTTCAACCTAGGCAACAGGTGTTGCTTTTGGAGCCAGTGGCACCAAGGGATCTCCAAGACAGATGGAGGAGCCCTTACCCTATCCTAGAAAAAAAGAGTTAGGTCAGTTTCTTAGTTGACCTGAGATCACGAAGGACACCCAAAAGGGTTATCCATGTGAACCGCCTTAAGTTCTACAATAACAGGGCTGACATCACAATGCTGATGGTGACTGATGAGAAACAGGAAGCAGAGAGTGAACCTCTCCCTGATCTCCTGTCCTACAGACCAAATGAAGCGTCAGTAGATGGGGTTGTCTTTTCAGACACTCTCTCTGCCCAACAGCAAACTGACTGCAAGCAAGTCTTGCAACAGTATGCTAGTCTCTTTTCTCTGACCCCTGGTCTGACAAACTGTTGTACCCATGATTTGGGCACTGGTGACAGTTCACCTGTCAAAAACAAGATCAATCATCAGTCAGACAAAGTCAAGGAAAGCATCAAGGCTGAAGTCAGCTAGAGATCCTGGAGTTAGAGATCATTGAACCCTCTGAGAGCCCCTGGGTGTCGAGGATCCTCCTCGGTAGAGGAGGCTGTTCATCCACTGGAGCAAAGATGAATGTCCCACACACTTCCAGACAACAACTACCCAAGCGAGAAGATATAACTTCGCTCCAAGTCAGCTGCTACCAGAAAGTGTGGGGGGAATTTTCCCAGGGAGTATACCACTCTCCCCCAGCAAGGTGACGTAGCTGCAGTCTTGATGGCAGGAGAAGACTGAAAAATAAATGTACAACAATACTAACCTCACCAGTACTTTACAGGGCGGATACACACGTGTTCAACATAACATTCCACTTACCTCACCAGGTGAGTGTCAGAGCTTTAAGCTAGGAGTCCAGGTGAGAACCAGGAGGTACAGAAGAAAACCTGGGTGACAACTAGCAATGATATTTCCAAGGCAGAATGCACCCAATTCCAGTCTTGCTCATAAACTGAAGAGAGAGCAGGACTGGGGCCACCAAGGCAGCTGTTAACAATGGTATCACTTATGAAGCTAAAGACAAAGTGATACAGAAATTCTCACTTCCAGCACTTAAACTTAAGACAGCGTGGTGTGAGAAACAAACATATAACACAGACGATCTCCACTTCCGGCTCATAAGCTTAAGACAGAGCAGAGGGAGGAAACAAACAACATAGAACACGAACAATAAACACGCCCCGTCCGACTAGAGCAGAGCGGAGTGGGCGTACATGTAACAAGACGCGATAGACCAGCCGCTCTCAACTCGTAAACTCAAGACGGAGTGGAGCGCAAAAAACACACATACACAGAACCCCAACGATCACAACAGTGACCGCAGAGAAAGACCCAAGAGCTGAATCGTCAGCAAGGAACTGACAACAGAGAGGAGGGCGGACGGGGAATCAAGGCGGAAGGGGGATCTAGGCACAGGGGAAGGGCAAGCCGAGATGGAAGGTAGCGAAGCTGGGCGGGAGGTACAAACAACAGGTAGAACCCAGAACAAGAACAGAAATACCGTGACACAAGGGCAAAAACCTCAGGAGCCGGAAAAGAGCACAAACGGGATCGATAAGGCAAAGTAGGATCTCGGGACGATACGGGAACCTCACCGAGCAGGACGCTGAGTAGAGGGGGCGTGGTCACTAACCAAACAGTAAGCCAAGCAATGATTTGCGGGTGAGCTTCCCTTTTCAGCTACCGAGGGGGCGTCTCAAAATACCATGGCATTACCCTGCAAGAGGTTTAGGGAAAGTCACAAAAGGCTCACAGGGGCAAAAGAAGGTTTGCAGAAATGAGCATTCTACGCAGCCCTGAGGAATCTATATTGAACACATGCTCTCAAGCCACCTTTTCTTTTTGGGATAAAAAACAGGGGCGAGGATACTGGGGACGTTGAATGTCTGATGAACCCTTTTTGTAGCATGTCATCTAGATAGTTCTTTAAATATTTGGTTTCATCAGAAGTCAGCGCGTATATCCTACTGTTAGGAAGTTCAGCCCCAGGTAATAAATCAATGCGGCAATCGTATGAACGATGTGGGGGCAATTTAGTGGCTTCTTCTTCATTAAATACTGACTGGAATTCAGCATAGATGTCTGGTATCTTTGAAGCCACGGCTAATGACTGGACTGAGCAACATAATGGATGCAAACTGCCACTGGCTTCTTGATAACAATGAGTCATGCAATAGGGTGACTTTAGCGTCACAGTTCTGTCTATCCAGTCAATCTTTGGATTATGAGGTTGGAGCCAGGGAACTCCTAATATTGCTCCAAAATTAGGAGTGTCAATCAAGTCAAAGATGATATGTTCTGAATGCCCATTACCACAAACCAGGAGCAGAGGAGGTGTTTGATGACTGATCAATCCTGATGAAAGTTCAGAGCCATCTACCGACTTGACAGGTTCAGGTTTGTCTTTTTCCACGAAAGATATGTTCATCTTACGGGCTAATTGTATGTCAAGGAAATTACCAGTTGCTCCAGAATCTAAAAGAAGAGACATATGATGTCTATCTTGATTGCTGACCACTAATGTGATATTCAATAGAAAATGTTTCACTGGGCTTATCAGTGTCTTTTGATTTTGAGAGATCTGACAAAGGCATGTACTTGAAGAATCGATCTCCTCATTCTTCAAGCTTGTTAGTTTTCCTGAACACCAGCAATTTTCTTGGGAGTAGTAGAAGGACGGTTGGGACAGTCTTTAGCCTAATGTCCACTCCTGCCACAGTGTAAACACAAATTATTCTTCCTTCTTCTAGCTTTCTCATCATCTGAGATAGGACCTCTCACTCCGCCAATTTGCATGGGTTCAGGTATATCCTTTATCTCCTTTTTGTCTGTTTTCTGTAAGACCAACCTGGGGAATCCGATACGCTTCTTTTCTCCTCTTCTCTCTTGAAGTCTATGGTTTAGTTTGACCGCGAGTTCAATGAATGAGGGACAATCTTCAGGCGGGTTAACTATTTGTGCCAGTATGTCCTTCAACTCATCAGACAATCCTCGGTAGAATAACGATGTTCTCTTGTCTTCAGGCCAATATGTTTCGGCCAGTAGCCGGTTAAACTGTGTTATATATGTGAGAAGATCTTTGGACCCCTGCTTGAGATTAGGCAGGGCATTTTCACTGGCTTGCATATAAGCGTGCTTTGCAAAAAGACTTCTAAACTTGAGCTGAAAGTCGTTGTAATTATACAACAGGGGATCATCTGTTTCTACCAAAGGGACGGCCCATTCTGAAGCGTTTCCTCCCAAATAAGAAAGAATAAAGGCTACTTTTGAGGCATCGTCTGGAAAGTCTGCCGGCTTGCACTTAAACTGAAGATGACACTGAGTCATAAAACTGTTAAACTTAGCACTATATCCTGTGAATCTCTCTGGCATGGCTAAGGGAACAGGGCTAGGTGTGTGAACCGTAACTTGTACAGGAGGGCCTAAGTTTGAAGCTTCAACAGGTGAACTAATCGTGGGCGTTTGCACTGTAAACCTGGCTGGTTGAATATAATTTCTTTTGGGCACTGCCCCTGCATTGGTCCCACCCACAGCCCCTGTTTCCTGTGCTTGTAAGTGGGCTACTTCTGCCTGTAACTTCAGATTTTCTGTTCGCAACATTGCCACTTCCTGTTGTAAGCTTGTAACTACTGCACTAATCTCTTCTATTGAAGGGGTATGTTCTGTAGAACCCGCACTCGGGTCTGTATTCATCTTTGCTCGGGTGGAATATATATACTTGGGCTTGGCTTTCTGTCGAGGATCCTCCTCGGTAGAGGAGGCTGTTCATCCACAGGAGCAAAGATGAATGTCCCACACACTTCCAGACAACAACTACCCAAGCGAGGAGAGATAACTTCGTTCCAAGTCAGCTGCTACCAGAAAGTGTGGGGGGAATTTTCCCAGGGAGTATACCACTCTCCCCCAGCAAGGTGACGTAGCTGCAGTCTTGATGGCAGGAGAAGACTGAAAAATAAATGTACAACAATACTAACCTCACCAGTACTTTACAGGGCGGATACACAAGTGTTCAACATAACATTCCACTTACCTCACCAGGTGAGTGTCAGGGCTTTAAGCTAGGAGTCCAGGCGAGAACCAGGAGGTACAGAAGAAAACCTGGGTGACAACTAGCAATGATATCTCCAAGGCAGAATGCACCCAATTCCAGTCTTGCTCATAAACTGAAGACAGAGCAGGACTGGGGCCACCAACGCAGCTGATAACAATGGTATAACTTATAAAGCTAAAGACAAAGTGATACAGAAATTCTCACTTCCAGCGCTTAAACTTAAGACAGCGTGGTGTGAGAAACAAACATATAACACAGACGATCCCCACTTCCGGCTCATAAGCTTAAGACAGAGCGGAGGGAGGAAACAAACAACATAGAACACGAACAATAAACACGCCCCGTCCGACTAGAGCAGAGCGGAGTGGGCGTACATGTAACAAGACGCGATAGACCAGCCGCGCTCCACTCGTAAACTCAAGACGGAGTGGAGCGCAAAAAACACACATACACAGAACCCCAACGATCACAACAGTGACTGCGGAGAAAGACACCAGAGCTGAATCGTCAGCAAGGAACTGACAACAGAGAGGAGGGCGGACAGGGAATCAAGGCGGAAGGGGGATCTAGGCACAGGGGAAGGGCGTGCCGAGAAGGAAGGTAGCGAAGCAGGGCGGGAGGTACAAACAACAGGTAGAACCCAGAACAAGAACAGAAATACTGTGACACAAGGGCAAAAACCTCAGGAGCCGGAAAAGAGAACAAACGGGATCGATAAGGCAAAGTAGGATCTCGGGACGATACGGGAACCTCACGGAGCAGGACGCTGAGTAGAGGGGGCGTGGTCACTATCCAAACAGTAAGCCAAGCAATGATTCGCGGGTGAGCTTCCCTTTTCAGCTACCTAGGGAGCGTCTCAAAATACCATGGCATTACCCTGCAAGAGGTTTAGGGAAAGTCACAAAAGGCTCACAGGGGCAAAAGAAGGTTTGCAGAAATTAGCATTCTACACAGCCCTGAGGAATCTATATTGAACACTTATGAATGGGGTCAAAGCCGACATGTGGCTGCCCCCAATTTGTCTATCTGTTCATCTACTCTTGGAATAGGGTGAGCATCTGTCTTGGTGACAGAGTTGAGCCCTCTATTGTATACACAGAACCTCATATTTCTCTGTTCACCCTGTTGATGAGGTTTGGGGACCAGAACCACTGGGCTAACCCAGTGTTAGGGGTGGTCGGTAGTTTGCACCATCACAGAACAACACAGCCATGTCAAACAAACAACAAATGCGCAGGCAAGAAAATCACAGAGCAAACACAGCAGAACATCAGGGGATGCACACCAGGCAATGACAAGGCAACATACACACACAGCACTGCACACACACCAAGCAGTGTGTGCAAACCAAGCACACCAATCACACAAAGACATGAGTGAAACAATATCAACCTACACAAGACAAATCATCACAGCACAAAGACAACACCACACCCAGGAAGTGAAGCAATACCACAGTCGACACACATACATCCAACACAACAACAACAGATGCAAAAGTCTGGTAAACAAAGGTGGAATGAACTTTACCTCAGGATTGGGCAGCAAACACAGTTGAACAACAGGTGAACAACCATGACTTCCAAACAGCACAAGAACATCACAAATAAACAATTTGGGAAATATCCTGAGTGGCACATTGTTCCTGGCCAAAGATCTGCATCACAAAGCACAGTGTCACAAATGAAGTGATGAGGTGGCACACACACACATGTAAACCAAGGGAACAGCTGACATCTAAGTGAAGTGTACTACACGTGAGTAGTGGACATGGCAGGTGTGCACCATACACAAACAGAGGGAGTGCAGACCCACAATGGGTAGGCATACGAAGCACAGATATGGGATGGCATGACACCACACACAACATGCCATACTGGAGGCAAAAAGGCACCATTTAACAGCAACGCATGAGAAAAAACAACCACAATGGCAGTGTGGAGCAGCAGGTCTGCATAGTCTACACAAAAAGTATCAAGACACATAGATGAACAACAAAACACAACAGGGACATGCCAGTCACACACTCTGCATACTCACAAGTGACAAAAACAACAAGTAGGAGTCAGACAGAACTGCATGGACACACCAACACTCTGCACAGTGCACAACATACAACTCACACGGATGTACCATGTTACAACGCATACCATTACGACTACCTACTGTTACAACGCGACCATTACAACGCATACCATTACAACGCATAGCGCTTTGAGGTGCTGGATAGTGGTAAGTATAATTTACTATTCTAACTCCAGTCCCCGTGGACACTAGGGAAGGTGTTGGATAGTAAATTATACTTATTCCCTATCCTAGAGCGCCCCCCAGCGCAATGCGTTGTAATGGTATGCGTTGTAAAAGTTGCATTGTAACAGTAGGTAGTTGTAAAAGATGCGTTGTAACAGGTGTATACTACTCACACATGTGCATACAACCACATCCACAGGGCTTAATAATTGAAACATCAGGCACACAACTCATGGGTGACACATGTGTGTAGTTGAAGATGCAGGGGCACACAGACATCAACACTCACTACAGAGTCACCCCTTCACACTGCACACTTCTTGACTACCCAAGAGCAGACATCTAAGGTAGGCCATGGGACAAGGATGACTGGCCATCACAAGATAACCACACACATACACTGATGGGCACACATAAAGGAAGAACACACATACATGATGACACTGGCTAGCCTGCCTGCAAACCTGTGGAAAGAATCACACTATGTGCTTGTAGCGCCCCCCAACCCGACATGTGAAGAATATAGCTAACATCAACAAATCATGTAAATGACAACTACATCACGGGTAAAATTGACATCATAGACCCCACAAGTATCAGTGTCAGGAAGAACTGAAGTCCCTGTCGCCCCTGCAAAAAAAAAGAGTAGGCAAGCAAAGACATTGGCAATGTTGAAGTGGCACACAGAGCATGGGGCACAGTAAACCATATACACACACCAAAATAACGTTATTTAGTAAGGACACTGACAAAACAGCCAATGGAAGTAACTGTCTTTATTCACATATTGCACAGATATGTACCAACAGTAGAGAAGAGCAAGGCACAAAATGCAGAGCATATCCATGAGAATCTGCAGAGGCAAGGGAAAAACAGGAGGGCCAGTGGGCAGTTCAGGGTGCAGAGTGAGTACATGAGAATCAGCACATGCAAGGGCAAAACAGGAAGGCCAGTGGCCAGCTCAGGGTGCAGAGTGAGTACATGAGAATCTGCACAAGCAAGGGCAAAACAGGAAGGCCAGTGTCCAGTTTGGGGTGCAGAGCATGTCCATGAGAATGTACACAGGCAAGTGCAAAACAGGAAGGCCAGTGGCCAGTTCAGGGTGCAGAGCATGTCCATGAGAATCTGCACAGGCAAAAGGAAAAACAGGAACCAGTGGACAAGTTCAGGGTGCAGAGCGAGTACATGAGAATCTGCACAGGCAAGGGCAAAACAGAAAGGCCAGTGGCCTGTTCAGAGTTCAGAGTGAGTACATTAGAATCTGCAAGGGCAAAACAGAATGGCCAGTGGCCAGTTCAGGGTTCCGAGCAAGTACATGAGAATCTGCACAGGGAATAGTCCAACACAGCAAAGAGCAACAACGCCAGTGTCCAGGGCCAAGAGCAGAGTGAGTACATGAGAGGCTGCACAGGGAAAAGTCCAACACAGCAAAGAGCAACAAGGCCAGTGTCCTGGGCCAAGAGCAGAGCGAGTACATGAGAATCTGCACAGGGAAAAGTCCAACACAGCAAAGAGCAACAAGGCCAGTGTCCTAGGCCAAGAGCAGAGCGAGTACATGAGAGGCTGCACAGGGAATAGTCCAACACAGCAAAGAGCAACAAGGCCAGTGTCCTGGGCCAAGAGCAAAGCGAGTACATGAGAGGCCGCACAGGGAATAGTCCAACACAGCAAAGAGCAACAAGGCCAGTATCCAGGGCCAAGAGCAAGTACATGAGAGGCAGCACTGGGAATAGTGTGACTGTACCTTTACCTGATCCGCAACACAGTCAGGGGGTAACAGTGGGCAGTACAGGCCCACCTGTTTGAGAGACAGGTGTGTGAGGTGGAATACCACTCAGACTTGGCTGTCAGGCCTACTGGGAGCTGGCTGTGTCTCGGGGACAGTAGGAGCAGTTGACTGGGGAGAGGACATCCCAGCTGAGGTAGAGCTATCAGTGGCTTGGAAAGCCTGAGGGCTGCTTGGACCAGGTGGTGTAGTGGCACGTGGAGATGGAGTCATGCTGACGTGAGACACAGTGTGGCTGGGAGATTGTGGAGGGGTGCCTTTCCACTTCTTGGGGATTCTAAATGGCTTCTGTGACTTGGGATCAATTAGAGGTGGCGTGGACACAACAGGCACACTCACCACCAATGCTGCATCAGGTGCAGACGTTGGCAATCCCTCTGGGGATGTGCTGGATCCAGTGGAACGCTTCCCCTGGCCTCGCCTTTGCCCCTCCATCCCCTGTTCACTAAGTGTTACCCATTTAGTGCCCTCCTCCCCCTGCTTCACTGGGCTTGGAATGGGAGTTGAGGTGGTGGGTGATTCGGCCTTGGAGCCCTTCTTAGGTGTACCCTTGCCATGCACCACCTTCTCAGTGGGCATAGAAACTGTATGTTTCTCTTTGTGAGATGCTTTAGGGACAGGAGAGTCCTTGGCTGGGGATGCCTCTATGGCATGTGAACTTGAGATCCACTTCCTTGGTTTTTGGGCTTTGGTGTTCCCTGATGGGCTTTTGTCTTTGTGCTCTGGGGTGGCTTTGCTTTTCTGTGGGGATGGTGTCAGTGGACGGGACCGCCTGGGTTGTTGCTGCTGTGTGCTCCGTGTGCTGTATCGTTACTGTGAGGTCTGTGGACCGTGGTCACTATCGTCAGACGTGGCCACAACCTAGGTGGTGGACAAAGGCCCTGGAACTGGACTGGGAGTATGTGCCTGTTGAAGGGCAGACGTCACTGTGGAGGACAAAGCCTGGACAGTAAGATGCAGCCCACCCATGTCTGAATGTATGCCCTCCATGAAAGCAACCACCTGGGTCAATTTGTTGTCATGGGGAATGAAGGCATTGAGTGGAGCTGCCTGCCCTACACACAGCTGGCAGAAAAGCTCCACAGACTCAGCACTGAGAGCAGCAGGGGGGAGAGGGGCAGGGGCAGCGGTGCCAGGTGTGAAGGAAACTCAACCCCTCTTACTGAGCCAAACAAGAGCAGCACCAGAGGAAGTGGTTGTCAGGGTGGGCACTGGCCGCTGCGTGGTTGAAGATGATACAGAGTCCCCGTTCCATGTGCCTGCCAACATGGATGCATCGTCGCTGGCATGAGATGATGTGGTACTTTGCGTCTCAGGCTGGGATTCCTCCTGCAGACTCCGGTCCCCCTCTTGGGCGCTGGTGATATCTGTGTCACTGTGCTCCTGTGCAGCTGTTGTACTACTTTTACCCCCACTCGTGTCTGGCTCTTGTCCCTCCGTGACCACAGGAGATTCTACATGAGAGAGTGATGCAGGGTTAGGTCAGTGGCTGCAACACAACAACCTATGCAAGCAAGATGACTAAATACACATGTTGCACACCACCCTCTGCAATCACATCAAATCAACTCACTACATAGACCCAAACAGTGTGTGGAACCCAGAATTTCAGTCATGATTGAGCCATGTGATGGCCACACAGCACAACACCCTGCTTGTAGCTCTATTCAACCAGACTCACAACTAGCTCTGCACACACCTAGGGACATGATGGGGGCACACCACTTGTTGCCACTGACAGATCTGGATGGAACAGGAGAGGACAACACAGACATAGACTACAACATGACAGTTCACAAGGGCGAAGAGCATATACCAACCACCATGTTGCACTTCGTGGCCCAAAGACTGGTGCACATTGTTGTCAGATGTCTAGGCCTCAACTATCTGGGTGCATGCAATGGAGTCACAGATTAGGAACACTGCCGTACACTCCCAATGTGATTTCTCAGACTACAAAAATGCTGAAGAAACCTGTAGAACACAACTCAGACTGCAATGAAAATGCACAGCATCGAAAATTACCTTTGTAAGTACAGGTAGGGCAAATGCATGACACTGGCACCCAGCCCAGCAGACACTTACATGCCACTGCATCACACCCCCAACATCACAGAGGCCAGCGCCGGCACAGGCTCTGTACACATGCAGCAAATCCCAGCCACAGTCACCCTCCCCAAATACTCACTCCACTGTGTTCCCCCTCACACCTGCATGCATTCACATCAGCATATCCCTTGCAGATGTCCCATGTGAGATGTACCCTAGTCTCTGATGGACATATTGTTGAATTTGTAATTACTTTGTATCTTGCTGCTATACTGATGGATGTTGGTTCATTATACTGTGTCATTGATCATTTCCCTCTCTTGTCTCCCATGCCTGCAGCTCAAGGTACATCAGTGTAAGGCCATGTGGAGGGCCATTGCTGCCAAGGTGCGAGCTCTGGTGGTCTCTAACTGATGGCGCACCCACTGCCACAAGAGGGGCTGCTTCCTTGCACTGGGCATTTGGCACGGTGCAGCATGACACCACTAATGGCCCACATCTTGGCGGTGACTCAGCCTGAGCTGGATGGATGTCTGAAGGAGCATCAGGAGTAAGGTAGGGGTGAATGAATGAAAGCCATCTTTGCGCATTATAAGACTGTACATCCTGCAATAAAGACGGAGCTGACACGACAACATGTGTGTAAGGTTTTTTTATTTTTCAATGTCGACATGTGAGGGGGTGTACATTTCCATTGAGGTGGTGGTGGAGCAGTGAGTTGACAGTCATGCAAAATGAGATAGTAGAGTAGTCACCTCATTTATGTGACCCAGTCCAACAGTTTTATCAAAGAAGAGGGACAAGACGGACTACTTTGACGGTCCAGCGTACGTGCCCTGGAAGGTGAGAACAAAGGAGGGTACGCAGTTCCCTGTAGGAGGAAGAGGTATGTCATGGAAGACCAAGCTGGATAGAGGGTACCCAGATAGCTAACTAAGAGTGAAGGGGGGAGGGGGATCCTCCCTTTAGGGATCTAGAACACTCACACACCCAGCAAGCTAGGTGTCATGCTTCATCATATGGGTTTTTGCTCCTCGTCAAGCTGGCGGTGCAATGACTGACGGGCACCCAAATGGGGCTCTTTATCGGCGATCTTTTGTCCCTGCCAGTTGGTGCATTCGGGTTTGGGGGCCTGGCATGAAAAGGTTTAGATGTGTGTAAGTGAAGGTGGTGCAAAGTTAAAAAAGGTTAGGTAATCCACAGGGATTTTTATTGGCGTGGTTAACTACCTCAGTAAAAACGAAAAAATGGTGAGATAGACTTCCTGGTGCTAAGATCCAGGGTATTTTACTCTACCATGTGATTAATTGGTGTGTGGTCAACATGTTTCTTGCAATCGTTCCTAGGGATACAGTGCAATTCATCAGGACCTAAAAAAGTACACTATCTACACACTGTGGATGGCGTAACTTTACCTACTCCACATGGGGTGGGCTGGTAGGCCGTGGGTCCTACCACGTCATAGTGCAATCCTAGTGTAAGGGATGTGTTGCTTCAACAGTCTCCTCCCGTCCTATAAGGTAAATGGCCTAAGATCGCCGTCAGTTGCGTCTGTCAACCTACCCGGGCGCTTGGCAGACCAGAGGAACCCAGTTCAACAAACATATGCCATTCCCAAGGCAGTGTGAGGAAGGACAGTCCAAATGGTCAATGCATTGGTGAAGAGGGTTGCCATCAGGGCTGGTTCCGTGACTGGCGTTTTGCAGGTGCTTTGCCTCAGATACTCCCAGGCTCTTCTTAGGATGGCCCCTTGGTTGCTTGGCAGGAGTGGGCCCTGCTGCAGTGCCAGTGGCGACTGAGGACTCACCCCTATCTGTGGCAGCAGGGAAGGATGGTGAACTGTCGTCCTGCGGCCCACCAGAGGGAGGTGGAGGTGTTGGTTGTGGCACAGGCCTGTCCCTCAGTAACGCCACTTGCTAGGCCATGATGTCCTCCATTTGTCCAATGCGGGTGTCGATGGACCTCATCAGCAAGATGAGCTCATGTAACAGTTCGTCCGACCGGCCCGTTTGTCCCTTGGCCTGTTCATAAGCGCCAAGGACTCTGGTGATGTGGTCCAGGGATTCGGCCCCAGTCTCCCGGTGTCTATGGGTGACCCCGCCCCTCCCACCTGCCCTGCTGCCATGGACCTGTTGCCTCACCACTGCATGCACCCGCATCCTCTCCCTGCCACCCTCAGTCGGTGTGGGCTGGTCATCCTCCGGGACAGGAAGGGAGTTGCAGACAGTACTGGTGGTGGTGTTTTTGGTGGTGGATGCACAGGCCATAACAGCAGGGGTCTACAGTGAAGTTGTTATTGCAGCAGATGTGGTGGGTGGGACAATGGGGTCCTGGGACCTGTTGCTCCCCGGCACACCAGATGAGCCGGCTTCGAGCTCATTGTCCAGAGGATCCTGGGAGTCAACATCCGAGAGTCCATGTCCGGGAGGAGCCTGGCTCTGTAGGTTTCTGGTGTTGTCCTCTGCAGTGAGTTCTTGGTCATCTGTGGATCAGATGGTAAATGCTCATTGTAGTGCACCCAGCAAGCTCTTTGTTAGCTCTTTGACATTCACTGTTTGTATACTACACAATTGACTGATCATCACATATTTACCAATGTGCACTTCTGTGCCTCCTGACATGATTCAGTGGTACATGCATTACTTCTCCATGGTGTGAGGTGTCAATGCATACCATGCAACCTATGCCTAATGTATGATTACAGGGACCTGTTGCCATCTAGGGACTGGCACGACATGTTTCTGACTTAGGACTCTTGGTTGATTGTCTGACCTGGCAGACGTTTACTTGTGGTCATAGACTGGCCATTGTCATCTCCTGCATACCTTTGTCATGTAATGCACATATCTTGATTTGTAGTGACACACATGCTATCTTATCTTTTGAATGGACCTTGTAGCTCTGGCCCGTGGCAATACACATGTCTAGAGGTGATGTGCATGTTTGTGCCCAGACTTTATTCTACATCTGCATTGGTGTGTGACACTTTAATAGCTGTGACTGTTTCCTTTGCCTTGCTGTGTGCATACTGTGCATGGCAATGGGCTAAGTGTGCATATTTGGGCAGTGAGAGGTCCTGTGTTGTTACATGGCACACCTTCCTTTGTGACAAAGTGTGGGTGCACATACTGGCTACTTACCTGTTACGTGCCCACATTTGGCTTTGTAATGTGCCACATCTGGGTGTGCGTGTTGAAGGCTTCCATCCTGTGCAGTGGTCTCATGAGACAGCATGATGTGTCTACCTACCTGTTAGTTTGTTGGAGGTGGGCCATTATATGCCACATGCATCTGGGTGTTATTATGCGCTGCATCCTGCTGAGCTGTGGGACAAGGGTACATGGTGGTTGTGGTAGTACATGCCTCCCACTCACAAACAGCCCTCCCAGGGAAGAAGGCTACCTACCTGTAAGTTTGTTGTGGGTTGTGTAATAGGCTGACACATGCATCTGGGTGGGGTGGGGGTAGTGCTCCATACTGCTGGGCTGTGGGCCAGGGGGCATGGTAGTAGTAGTGGTGCAGGCATTACACCCCCAAACAGCATTCAATGGGAAGATGGCTACCTACCTGTGAGTTTATTGGGTGTACTGCAATGGCTTACAACTGCTTCTGGGTGAGGTGGAGGTAGTACTCCATCCTGCTGGGATGTGGGCTAGGAGGCATGGTGGTAGTAATGTTGCAGACCTCCCACCCCAAACAGCCCTCCCAGGGAAGATGGCTACCTACCTGCAAGGTGAGGGTGATCCATACAATGGCTTACAACTGCTTCAGGGTGGGGGTGGTGCTCCTTCCTGTTCAGGTGTAGTCCGGGGGGCATGGTGGGAGTGTTAGCACAGGTCTCTCACCCACAAACAGCACTCCATGGCAAGATGGGTACATACCTGTGAGTTTGTTGGGTGTACTGCAATGGCTTCCAACTGCTTCAGGGTTGGGGTGGTGCTCCCTGCTGCTCAGGTGTGGGACAGGGGGCATGGTGGGAGTAGTTGTGCAAGCTTCCCACCCACAAACAGCACTCCATGGTAAGATGGCTACCTACCTGTGATTTTGTTGGGTGTACTGCAATGGCTTACACCTGCTTCTGGGTGCGGTGAGGGTAGTGCTCTGTCCTGCAGGGCTGTGGGCTAGGGGGCATAGTGGTAGTAGTGGTGCATCCTCCCACCCCCAAACAGCCCTCCTAGGGAAGATGGCTGCCTGCCTGTTAGATGAAGGTGATCCATGCAATGGCTTCCAATTGCTTCAGGGTGGGGGTGGTGCTCCTTCCTGCTCAGGTGTGGGACAGGGGGTGTGGTGGGAGTAGTAGTGCAGGCCTCCCACCCACAAACAGCAGTCCATGGCAAGATTGCTACCTACCTGTGAGTTTGTATGGTGTACTGCAATGGCTACCATCTGCTTCAGGGTGGGGGTGGTGCTCATTCCTGCTTAGGTGTAGGACAGGGGCATGGTCTAAATGGTTTTGAAATAAAAAAACAATGACAGATGGATTCATCTCCAAGTGCATCTATAAGTTTTATTTGTATAGGCAGAAGAAAAATCAATTTTACACGGAAGTGTCATAGTAATGCAAGAAACCCATTATAAAAACACAAGGGGTAGCGTTTATAGGGTGAGCTCAGAAGGACCAGGAAAACACTCTGCTCTAGAGTGTGTACTAAGACCCGCTTTTCAACGGACCCCCCCACTGGCCGACAATGCAGGTCGAGCAAATCCAAAAGCCTGCTAATCCCTTGCTGCCAGCCGACAATGCCATCTGAGCAAGCAACCAGGAAACGAGCCAGCTTCCGCATGAGCAGCCGCTCTCCAACAGGGATTGGCTAAAATCAGGAATAACGAGTGGTGCAGGGCACCCTTACCCTTCTACAAGTACAGGAAACAAAACTGCTGCAGGAAAACTGCCAGGAAAGAAGAATTTCCTACGCCAATTCTGGACACCATTTCCTTTTTATGCCATCTTCTCGCGACGTCAGACGTGACGCTGGAGTATTCATGGGTATTGTAGTTCAGCCTAACCGGAAGGAATGCAAGTTAAGCATTCCGTGTCATGAAGCGTGCGCTCGCAGGACAGTCTCGCATTTACATGAGTTTTAACTATTGGGATTGTAAATGACAATGCCTTTTATTTATGTGTTTGCTTTTAAAACATACATAAAAAGCATTGTCATTTACAATGCTAATAGCTTAAACTCTCCCAAATGTGAGATATATTGCATTGTGAATGCTTGTGTTATTAAAGCTGCACTTCTGTAGCTTGAAGGTTTAGGACTAAACAATATTTTCAAAAGGTTGACTGACTAAACCGTGCTTTGAAATTTCAATAGCAATCAGGTTGAAAAATGAAGACCTTTGATTTGTGCTTTTCATAAACATATGTGAACTTGTAAAATTATTCTGTTTACCCAAACTCATACTTATTGCAATCACTACAACACACAAAACCCTGCGTGCATTTCTACAACAGAAAATAATTTGTGTGTTCAGTGCTGTTCAAATTATACCAGAGGGTGTAATAAAGTGAGTCGGGCAGGAGGGGCCTCCTGATCCCAAGATTTTTGACTGGGTGGTGGTGTTGTGCATTAAGTTAAACAGCATATCTGTCCAAAGGGATAGGCTAGCATACATTGCAAGATTCCCAAAACTACCACGCAATGGCCTGTTGCACACGGTTAAAAGAAGAAAAATATGTCAAAAATGAATCAAAAAGAGCCTGTAGAGTGAGTAGGCTGAGTGTAAGGCACAATAATACCTTTGGGTTGAGTTTGCGCTATACGAGCCTGCAGCGTGAGCTGCAACACTCCTAATGTGTGCCGGGATAGTTAAAAGCGCTACAATAGCCTGTAGTGCGATTAGGCTGATTGCAGGGCACAGTAATACCTTTGGGCTGAGTATGCGCTATACGAGCCTGCAGCCTGAGTTGCAGCGTTCCTAATGTGTGCTGGAATGGTTAAAAGAGTTACAATACCTTCGGGTTGACTTTTTAGAGAGCAAGTAGCGCTCCAAATGTGTGGCAGGACTGTCACAAACACTGCAACACCTTCGAGTTGAGTCAGCACAGGAAGAGAGGAAAAGTGGGAGAGAGGAGGCGAGAGAAGGAAGCTGAGGGGAGTCTGGAGGTGAAGTAGGTTTTAAAGAAGGGAGGAGTGCTGGGATGACGGCAGACCTAGTCCTGCAGCTGAGTTTGGTTACATGCTGGCATGAGGAAGATCCTACTCACACAGCCTGGGGAGCGCGCCCCCTCACCTCCGTGGAGCACTCAATAGTTTACAGGAATTGGCTGCGCTGAACATGCAGTGAGAGGCAGACTTGCAGATTTTATCCAGCTTGCCATAACGTCAGATTGTAAAACGCAGTTAAAGGTTTTGTTGACTACATTGTATAGCCTGGCAGCCATAATTCGGGCACCGTGCTAATAAAATCCGCACACACACCAACAGACCTGCAACCCAAAAACAAGCACTGGCCAGGAATGGCGAAAGTCCAAATTAAAACAAGTTTGTAAAATAAAATATTGGCACATTAAGTTAAACAGTTTATCTGTCCAAAGGGAGAGGCTAGCATACATTACAAGAGTCCCAAAATACCATGCAATGGCCTGTTGCACACAGTTAAAGGAAGAAAAACATTTCAATACAAATTAAGCAAAAAGAGCCTGAAGAGCGATTAGGCTGAGTTTAAGGTACAGTAATACCTTTGGGTTGAGTTTGCGCTATACGAGCCTGCAGTGTGAGCTGCAGCACTCCTAATTTGTGCCAATGGTAAACAAGCACATCCCGCGGCCGCGAAAGTTAAAGCGTCACGCAGCGTTTACCTTACGGGAGCGAGCAGCGGCGGGAGCGATAATTGCAAACAGATGGCACCGCTGCTCGCTCCCGCAAGGTAAACACCATAAATACACGAGGGCTCATTTGAAACATTGCAGAGCATGCACGAGTTTCCACAAAAGCCCGGAGTGATTCCAAGCGGTCACTCTAATGCAGCACTTGCGCGCTGCATAGGCAAGACCTAAAAAAAAAGTAGTCCCCAAACAAAACACATCAGCACCTACAGAGTAATGAAACTGTAGTTGGTTTGAGTTGCTGTTCGTAAAATGGAAATGACGTTTCACCAGCACAACCAATAGGGAGCCAGGATGTAGGAGTGATGGAGGAGTGAACCAATGCCAAGCAGCAGGCGTGATGACACTCTATATTGTCATTACTTCAGGTCTTGCAGATAGCGATCCTCCAGACCCAAAGCTAATGGCTGCATTCCCAAAAGAGAAGGTGCCCCACTTTCGGCCTCTATTGAGATTTCGGTAACTGATTAATAGTTTAGCAGCCACAAGTGTCATCACAAAGCATTGAAAAATGCCAAGCTGTAATTAGGAGGAATGGCCCTTTAATGTCCCATCCCAATTACAACTGGTATTGACTAGTTCTCTGCTGTGCTGACAGTGCAAATATAGCAGACTGGGCTGTCGTGCTGTAGAGTAGCCATGCCTCATACCTCACTCCCCGTAACGTGATGCTGCAACGCAGTCTCCACTCTGCCGGGGGAGCCTCCGAGTCGACGAGAGGCCACCCAACACAATGTCCAACACATCTAAAACGCCGGCTATCGGCGCACAACATGTAAGATGCAGACGCAGAGGGTGCACACGTCCGTGCCCAGGAGCTCAAGCAAGCGGAAGCAGCTTCAGGCAGCAATTGTACCTGAATTAAGAGAGCCAGCTTGAAGAGTAAAAAGGAAAGGGGGGAAGTAAGGCGAGCGTTTAGGGAAAGGGAACCACAGTGGCTTAAAGACCCCAGCTCTGTATTATCACTTCCCTTTGCCTGTGGTTAGTTTAAACAGCTACAGAAGTAGGATAAACCTCAACGAGGATAACTGTCGCATACAGGAGGACCAATAACATTTGAGCTTACCTGGTGCTTGGACAGTTAAAGAAAAATAATTGAGGCTGAAGGCATTTCAGCACCCTAGTACTGGACACCGTCAGCTAGCTACTGCACAGCAGGGGTAAGTGATTTCTGTACTTAATGTTATGTAATGTTATGGTACTTATAGATTATAAAAGTCTTTGTCTTAATTCCTTCTACAAAAATACTAACGCCGGGCACTAGCACAAAAGCCTGAAATGGGTGGTAGAAGCCAATAGCAAGGCAGCACTTTGGTATTGAGGACCTTTGAGATCTATGCCCCAGACCTAAATCCAACCCAATCTACAAACAATCACATAAATAAAACAGGATACGAATGGGGCTCTGAAGGATGGCAGCAACACAGTCAAAATTATGTATAGCACAAAAAGACCCTTACCAGATGGTCAATGAGTCCTCAAGTGAAAATGGGACTTTGGCAGAGAGTACGGGAAGTCCCAAGGAAAACGAAAAGAGGCCAACAAGGAGAAATATAAGAAGAAAGGCGTAACTAGAAACACCCAACCAGGGGTGAAAGGGGGAGCGCTAGTGTTGAAATCAATAAAGGACTTTGTGGACAAGCACTTTAAGAGGATACACACCCCAGTGAGAATCCCGGACATTACCAAAGAATGGCTAAATGAATATCTGGTTACTGATCATTGTGCCCTAAATTTAGATGTTTTATTTTAAAATGATCAAACTAATTTAAGCCAAATTGAACCCTATTTGGAACCAAGATTGTCTTCATCCCCATGGATTTTCACTATGATGGGTGACGAAGAACCGGAAAATGAGGGGAATACCACAGACAGAGCAAGAAGTGACCAGAGAGATGCTTCTGACCCAGTTATAAAGTCAAAGCCTGATAAGAGTATGGGAGAAGTCTGTAAATCAAGGAACAGAGTCCACAGAAGGATCCGCACGCAACATTACATTAGGCATAGAAATTTCAGCAAGACCCTTTGCCTCAATGCTGGATATAATGTTGATGCTGCAAAAAACTTTGCAGGGTTTGCTATAAGTTACTATGATAAAAAATAATATTCGAAAAACCTATTAAAACGAATTTCAGAAAATTGTTGGTGAATGGCAAGGGACTGGGGACCTAATGCCATCAATAGTAGGACTGGTTTCTGACACCCCATATCAGGGTAGTACCGGGGGAACCGGGCAAGTTAATAAATTGCAGGATGTGTATATCTCTAGATTTCCGATGTTGATAAAGAGACGGGGAGAGCACACTTGGTATAGGCACTACAACTCACAGAGAAAAAAATATGTTTGTGCGGCAACAGGAGATAGTTAAAGGCCTTACAGAAAGGAAGGGGTAAAGGGAGTTTACAATGAATAACCCCTCAAGAGAGGAGAACACCAAGAATTATTAGGGCAATGGGGGGAATAAATGTGAAGTGGAAAAAATAGGGCCAACTAAAAACCACTTTGAAGAATAGAAGGGAGGATAAAACGGATAAAATCTGTGAAAAAAACCAAGGGGGGAAGGAAAACAGCAGGAACATAGTTGCAGGACGAAGAAAATCAAAAGTAATAACAAGAAAGAGAAATAAGCAGGGAAAAGGGAATGCCGGTACCATAGATGTGAAAACAGGTGGCAGTATGTGGTTATACTTCGAACCATCCGAAATAGAGAATGGGAGGGAAAACTTTAGGAAGAACTAACCCCTAAATCGGTCTCGGATTCTATTCTCTTACTCAAAATGTTCATGGGCCTAATTCACAGAACTAACTTAAGACAAAATCCTAAACTTACTACTTTTGGTATTCACAAAAGGCATTTAGGTGAAGTAAAGTTAGGAATTTGTCTTAAGTCTGTCTTAAGTCTGTCTTAAGTCTGTCCTAAGTTTGTCTTAAGTCTGTCTTAAGTCTGTCTTAGGTGTGTCTTAAGTCTGTCCTAAGTTTGTCTTAAGTTTGTCTTAAGACTACCTTAGGTCTGTCTTAAGTCTGTCTTACGTCTGTCTTAAGTCAAACTTAAGACAAAGTCCTAACTTTACTACTACTAAATGCCTTCTGTGAATATCAAAAGTAGTAGGACAGACTTAAGACAGACTTAAGACAGACTTAAGACAAACTTAGGACAGACCTAAGACAGACTTAAGACAGACTTAAGGCTGACTTAAGACAGACTTAAGACAGAGTTAGGAAAAACTGAGTACAGACTTAAGACAGACTTAGGACAGACTTAAGACAGACTTAAGATAGACTTAAGATAAACTTAAGACAAAGTTAGGACAGACTTAAGACAGACTTAAGACAAAGACCTAACTTTACCACTACAAAATGCCTTCTGTGAATACCAAAAGTTGTAAGTTTAGGATTTTGTCTTAAGTTGGTTCTGTTAATCGGGCCCCATGTTTGTGAGAAATTGGGACAAAGGATCTGAGCCAGGTGAGTTTCAGCTACAATAATAGAGGGAAGGAAATTACCACAGTGTTAGTGTATTCAGGGCTGAAGACAGCCATTGTAAAAGCTGAAAAGGGGATACTGAAAGAAGGAATAAGTTAATCTCAGAAGTGGAATTGGAGGGGTGTAACAAACAAGGAAGTACCTTCCTGAATTGCAAAGCAGGGTTAGCGAAAAGGCAGGTAAGGCTAATAGCTGGAGAAAGTGGAAAAAAAGAAAACATCAAAATAGCTGTTGATAACTTAGAGTCTAGTACACCGCGGGTAACTGGAACCTAGGAAATAGTTATCTAGGCCCACCCCAGTGGAATCAGGAGGAGTTTGATTGCCTTAGCGAAATCGACTAGAAAAATGGGTTGGCACATAGTTTGAATATTATTTCATGGAACATAAATGGGCTAGGAGGACAGATAAAAGTCATAAGTATAAAACAACTATCCCAGCGTGTAGAGATTATATGTTTACAGGAAGCTTGGCTATTTCACAAAAGAAGGTTTCGCCCAACCTCATAGGCCAGCTAGAATAAAAATGTTTGATTGACCCTCGGGGGCGGGGGGTTGTAAAAGTCTGATCACCGCTGCCCCGGGGACTGCTGGAGGAACTGAACACAATGGGTGCCGGCCTAGATGACATCTATCCTGGACATGCTCAAGTAAGGAGGCAAATCCCAGAAAAGTTTTGCGCCATTTTCCACTCGCGCTTGGCGGACCTGTGGGGCATCGCGCTCTTGAGGTGGAGAGCGGAATCGCGCCCAGCGCGGTGTGCCCCCGGACAGAGCAACGCTGAGACATTTGGGGAAAGGGCCGCGCTCGGGTCCCCCTCCAGCTGGGACTTCATTTGGGGACAGGCTGCAGCTTGAGGAGGCTTCTGTGTGGCAGCTTACACTACTCCTGATCTGTGGCTCACGCCATAATTGCCCTGGGCCGACGACGCGCTTAGATCCTGAGACATCGCGACAGCTACATGAGGGGACGGCAGGTTGGGCATAGCCCCCCTCGACGCTTTTGTGACACAGCTTGAGGCGCAGCGACGAACGCAGAAGTGCAGGGACCTGTAGCTGCATGCTCTGCGACCTGTCTCACGTCACAAACATTTCCTTGCAAGTTTAATGCGGAACTAGTGGCGAGATGGGCAAAGGCGATAGAACTCAAAGCAAGCTGCTCTTTTCACAGAAACGATTGCTACAGCAGGGTCCGCTAACAGACGAAGGTCCTACTCCGCGCTCTGAGGAGGCCCGGGGCACTGACTCAGACATTAAGGCCATGCTGCTCTCCATGGAGCAAAGTCTACAGACCAGCATCTCCGCCCTGGTCACTAAAATGGGCGCTATGTCATACAGAATGGACGGGATGGCGGAACGGCTAGATAAACATGCTGAGCGACACGATATAGCCGAAAGGAGGATGACCGAAGTAGAAGAGGCTCAAACAGACCTAGACACGGTGCAAAAAAAAACTGGAGAGACTGATGCAGGCCCTACAGGACAAGATTGAGGACTTGAAGGCGCGCTCACGACGTTGCAACCTACGCATCATGGGCCTTCCAGAAAGCACATCAACGGGCCCTATGGAGCGTTTTGTGGAACGACTGTTCACAAAACTTTTTGGAGATGGAGTGTTCTCTGCCATGTTTACGGTGGAGAGAGCATACAGGTCGCTGGCCCCACGCCCGAGCCCGGAGCGCCTCCTCGCCCCATAATAGAGAAGCTACTTAACTATAGAGACAGGGACACTGCGCTCAGATTGGCAAGGACAAAACAACAATTACAATATGAAGGGTCCGCCATATCACTATATCCAGATTTCACAGCGAAGGTGCAGGAAGAGCGTAAACAATTCATTCCACACAAAAAGCGCCTCAGGGAGATGGGAGATGGCCTGGACTACGCCTTGCTGTACCCGGCCAAGCTGCGAGTCAACAAAGGAGGTCATTCACATATCTTCACGGATCCCAAGGCACTACAGCAAGCGATGAAGCGTTGGTCGAGGGAGCAGAAAGCTAACAATGAAGAGAATCCTGAGGATGAGGGGAGTGATAGTCGACTGGACGTCCAGGACTGATTTCTTTCACCGCATGGTCGATCGCCTTGCGTCTGTACTGTGATGCTCTGGGAAGACTTTTGAAAGCCCCCCCCAGAGAAGTGATGGGGACAGTCGTCACAGCTTAAGAAGACTACAAACTATTCAGATAAGTGGTTTGGGAGGCGGGAGATACATGGCGAAGTTAGATGATCAGGTTGCACAACTGTACACAGCTGATCCCCGTACTTACTATACTCTATCACATGAGTTTTCTTTTTGAGCTTATGCAGTGATTCACCAGGACCCGGGGGCATTAATCAGGCAGTGATTTGTGTGCATATCGCAGAGGCGGGGCACAAAACAGACAATCTTATGGCTGAGAAAATGTTGCTCTATTTACAGATACTGGAGCGGGAGCGGGTGGAGGGCTACACAAGAGTTCTGAGACTTAGGTAGAGACTATGGCTCCAGGCTACCTAGGCTCCAGCGCGTTAAGCACACTTTTGTGGTCATTGTTTAAAGTTCGGGTGGGATTGCTGGGGAGTGGGGTGGGTGGACTACTGTCGGATCGGGTTGGGGTGGGTCTGCTGTGGGTGGGGGGGTGGAGAACTGGAGAATGGGAGTTAATGTTGATTGACTGGTCGATGGTTCCTCAAGTGGACAGAAAGTACAATAAATATACTGTGACAAGTCTAGTACTGCTGGAGCGCACACTGTAGACTCTATGTTAACCCTTAGGGCCATAACCTGGAATGT
The DNA here is from genome assembly GCF_964263255.1 of Lissotriton vulgaris. Lineage (NCBI taxonomy): Eukaryota > Metazoa > Chordata > Amphibia > Caudata > Salamandridae > Lissotriton > Lissotriton vulgaris. The sequence continues at coordinate 900,211 of NW_028250319.1, read as the reverse complement.
CCGTGGGTTGAATGATCACAGGAAATTGCGGTAAGTGGTACACTATTTGCAGAGACACCACATTGACTTAGCCCTCATACAGGAAACACATCTCCCTGTTACTAGCGCAATGCTTCAAGCTAAGAGCTTGGCAGGCAATATCACGGCATCGGGGTTCACTACACATTCAAGGGGAGTCCTGACATGGGTAAACCCGAGGGCAAAGTTAGACCTGAGATTAGTGTTAGCGGACCCAGAGGGCAGATATCTCATTTCTCGATGCACTGGGAAAGGACACAATTTAATCGTGGTTAACGTTTATGGCCCAAACTACGACTCTCCTGAGTTCTATGAAAAGCTAGCGCAATGCTGCCGAGAGTATTCTAATGCGCAAATGCTTTGGGGAGGCGACTTCAACCTAGTGATGGATCTGCGGGTCCACAGCGAAGAACGTCTGCGGCAGCTGTGACGGTTCAGGCTGAACTACTGTCATTGGATTTAGTAGATGTATGGAGAGGGAGAAATGCCACTAGGGGTGGGTACACACATTATTCGGCGTACCACGACATTCACACTAGGATTGTTTATTGGCTGGCCTCCTATTCTGTCTCTGATCACATATTGTCCTGCACGGTTTTAGCACGTACACTCTATGATCACTCGCTGATACTGCTGGTCTTGGAGACGCCAATGCGTAGGATCCCTCCCTTCACTTGGCGCTTCCCCCCGTACTCATTGCTTGACGACGCCTTTAGAGGGGAATTGGCAGAGGAAATTGATATTTTCTTTGAGAAAAACATTGGTTCAGTCGATAGCTTTCAAACAGTGTGGGAAGCATTTAAGGTGTTCATACGTGGGGTGGCTATGGCCAAACATTCCAGCGTCCTAAAGGCTATACGCCAACGCTTGAGATACCTGGAGACACAACTGTTAGATCTGGAGAAACAGCAGCTGTCTGACCCGGACCCCTCTATAGAGACCCAGATCAGATCCCTAGTCTCAGACTTCAACGAGGAGGCGGACAGGGAGGTTTGCCATATGGGCAAATATGCGACAGCGAGAACCTATGGGGAGGGCGAGCGTCCAAGTTCACTCTTGGCTAGACTGCTGCGCAACAGCAAACAGTCTCCGAAAATAACAGAACTCGTCACAGCTGCGGGGGCCGTTCTCACGTCGGACGATGAGATAATAAGTGAGTTCAGAGACTTCTACTCGAATCTGTACACTACTAGAACCGGAAACCTGGAGTCGGACATGGATGATTACCTGGAAAATATACAAATGCCATTCTTGTCACAATCGGATCGGGAGTTCCTAATGTCCCCCATACAGGCAGACGAAATATCGGAAGCGTTAGCTAGCATGCGAGAACACAGTGCCCCTGGAGCGGACGGCCTAACAGTGGGGTTCTATAAGGCGTTCAAAGATAAGCTAATACCGCATCTCTCCTCCCTCTTTGATGAGGTGTGCGAGGAAGGATACATGCCACAGTCTATGAGAGAAGCCTTAATAGTCACCATTCTTAAACCCGGAAGGCCCCCTAGTGCTTGCAGCTCGTATAGCCTGTTATCGCTACTGAATGTTGACGCGAAGCTGTACGCTAAGGTTCTAGCCACACAACTTGCTCTAATAGCTCCGGAAATAGTGGCCCCGGAGCAGTCCGGCTTTATGCCTGGTAGGAACCTCGCCTACAACATCCGCACGGTACTGGGGACCGGCCAACATGTCCGAAAGGACACGAAAGCTGTTGCCATCTTTTTAGACATGGAGAAGGCCTTTGACTCCATGGAGTGGCCTTTCATGCTGAGGGTTCTGCGACGGTTGGGCCTTGGGGAACCGTTCTGCAAATGATTGGTGCTTTATATTGGAGACCGATGGCCAGACTTTGCCTGGGTGACCGCGTATCTGACCCATTTGAAATTAGCAGGGGAACAAGACAGGGCTGCCCCCTTTCTCCGTTGTTGTATGCACTGGTCGCAGAGCCACTGGCTTGTGCACTTCGGGAGTATCACTGGCATCGGGGACTTAGGTTTCCGACATATAAAATCGTAATCTCAACCTACGCAGACGATACTCTTCTCTAAGTCCGCAATCCGGAGGCAAACATGGCTTCAGTGCTGCGCGAGGTGGTCCGTTTCGGGGCGCTTTCCGGACTCAAGATCAACTGGAACAAGTCAGTGGTGTTCCCGCTGACTCCGGTGACAAACCAGTTTGAGATGGAGTACCCGCTACATTGGTCTACAGATCCGGTACGCTACCTAGGAATAATGATCCATTCTGACTCGGAGGTGCTGTTCGGCGAGAACTATGGTGTTGCCTTCAGCAAATGCGAGGAAGACATTGAGAAGTGGTGTAGACTCCCACTATCATTGATGGGATGTATTGCCATCATGAAGATGGTGGTGCTACCCCGATTCCTTTTTCTATTTAATACCTTACCCATCATACTGTCAAAGGCCTTCTTCAAAAACCTGACGAGACTCATGGTGCGTCTGGCCTGGGGCGGGAAGCAACCGAGAGTACAATGGAAATTCACTTACGCTCCCGTGTGAATTGGGTGGCCTTGGTGCCCCGGACATGGATCGTTATTATAGGGTGGCGCAGGCTGCCCGTTTGCACACGTGGTTGCACGGTGAAGAAACCATTCCACATGTGAGGATAAAACGGCTGTTTGCTGACCCCCTGCCACTCCCGGCCACAATATGTACCCCTGAGGACCGCCAGATAGGAGTGCTGGATTCTATTACAGCCACCAAACACGCGTGGTACTCGTTGCTGAGGGCAAGGGGAGGCGATTTGATATATTCCCCCCTAATGGCAGTGGAATGGATGCTGTGGCTACCGCCGATGGCGGAGAAGAGTGTTGTACAGTCGCTGCATAAGCTGGGAATAAAGACCGCTGGTGAGTTGTTTATAGATGGGACGGTAAAAACTTGGGAACAGGTGACGCAGGCAGCGGAGGCCACTTCGCAACTACAGAGGTTTCAGTTTCATAGAGTCCGTTGCGCTCTGAGGGACGCTCTAGGCTCGGATATGGAGGAGCCACCGGAACTTCCGGAACTTACCCATGTTATTCAAACTGAGCAACCACGTAAAATGACAACATATTTATACAAGGCTATCGCTCCCCACAGGGCCCTAGAACCCTCGAAGGCCAGGCTCACATGGCAGAGGGATCTACAGCTCACCATAGATGACTCCATGTGGAAATACTGCTGTACGAACACCAGAAGGGTGTCCTTAAATGGGAGACACCGCCTGATTCACTTTAAATTTCTCCAGAGAGTGTATTACACTCCGGAATGGTTACACCGATATGGTCTCAGACAATCTCCGGAGGGCGAGAGGTGCCACGCGCCCATCGTGGACTTTTTCCACCTGGCATGGGGTTGCTCCAGGATACACGAGTTCTGGGGAGCGGTAATAGCAGAATTGGGGGAAATCCTCGACTATGAGCTACCCATGGACCCGGCCCTTGCGCTGCTGTGACACTACAGGGTCTTACCAGTGGCGATGTGACGCTTGGCTGACATGGGCTTGTTGTTGGCCAGACGTGCTGTATCATGATGCTGGATGAGGGGCGCCTCCCCGACGAAGAAACGGTGGGCTAGCGACATGCTGTACTGCTGCACCCAGGCGGAACATTACAGTGAACTACTCGCCCCCTCGAGCCGCCCCAAGAACTTCTGGGGGCTATACAATACCTTTAGATGCGCCAGAGAGGACACTGCTGACACCCAACCTTCTGGACAGGCGGAGGCAGAATAGTGCTATGCACACCAAGCATACACGCAAACACATAGTGGGGTGCGCCCGAATGCCTTGGCTGGTGAGCTGACCAGGGACACTGTGTAGTGGCTCGATAGGGAACAGTACCCTTAGGAGATTCTGGGGTGGGCACTCACATAGCAGTACTTCACACGGACAGATGCATCATGTAGCGAGCGAGTTAGGGAACAGGTAGACCTGGGAACCAGTCACGATGTTGGGGGGGGAGTTCAGGGGGGTTAAGAACTTAGGGTGGGAGAGTTGCACTTAGGGGCCTTCATATAAGCGAGGGTTGTTCTAATCCAGAAAATACACCACAGCTGCTTCCTTGCAGTATAAGACCCATTCCGTACTAGCATATGGTTACCTAGACACTCTGTGACTGGATCCTACGTGGCTACTCCGATGCCAAGAATTGTTAATTTCCTGTATTTTTCACAGGCTAATGTACGCCGCCGGACCCCAGGGTTGTCGGCACTATGGCTGTGTTTCTACAAACTACGGACACCCTGTTCATTGAGGATGTTACACTGCCGGTCCCCCTGGGGGTTGTAGGCTGCAAGCCGTGTATAAACCTAAGTACGCGAATAAAGGTGTTAAAAAAAACCATAATAATAATATTTACATACATAAAAACATTGACTAACAAACTCAACTGGTGCTTCTTTTTTTTTTTTTTAAATATTTTTATTGAAGTTTTAGTTTTTTTTCCCCCCCCCCTGAAATATGGACAGGGCACATTAACAGTCAATGCAACGCAAAATCATATATACATTCGGGAATTATGCAAATCATAAATAACGAATATAATATTAAATCATACATAGTTTCTCAAAAGCAAATCATGTATACCAAGAATATATAACTTCTATACCCTGTATTCTCCATTTCCTCCCCCCCCCCCCAGTAAGACCACAATCACTAATCAAGACCTTGTTTCCAACGAACAAGAGGCTCCCATATTTGCAGACCCAACTTTTTACCGTTTCTCCCCCTCCTCGCATAAATAGCTGATTCTATCTTTTCGGTAGATAGTAACTTTCCCAACCATTGATGGTATGTAGGCGGGTTAGGATCCAACCATGCCGACGCGATTAATAGTCTGAGAGTCGCCATAGCTACAAATATAAACTTTTCGCAATCCACATGCATCTCTAGGCTGACTCCTAATAACATTAGGTCTGATTTTAATTCTATTGTATTTGCTAATACATTCTGTAAAAATTGCTCAATATCATGTTTTATATTATTTAAATGTGGGCAAAGTGAAAAAATATGTATTAGGTCCGCCCCCGGGCTACCACATCTAAAGCAAGTGGTTCCCGAAATACCCCCCCATTGAGCAATTTTCCCAGGTGTATAATAAAGATGGAAAAGGGTCTTATAGTGTTGAGCCTGTAGTGATGAGGAGCACAACAATTTTCTTCCCATCTCTAAAGAATCTGAAAAAATGTCACTATGTATATCCAAATCTGCAGACCACCTATTAATCCATTTCTCCATATCATCCTGCTTTAGTATAGTTATCTCCGAATAGAATCTCTTTATGGTACAATCTGAGCCTGTTTCTGTAATATCCAGCATTGTATTTCTTTCAAAGCCCAAGGGCCCTCCTTTCCTATTTATCAAACAGCTCCTTATTTGAAGGTATTTAAAAAAATGTGCTTTATCTAAAGTATATCGAGCCTGTAGCTCCACAAATTGTACAATACCTTGGGGTCCGTAAATATCTCCAATCTTTCTTATCCCCCGCCTCTCCCAATCTTGGAATACCGCTCCCGAAAAGACCATACTAGGAAGTGAGGGGTTATCTTTAAACCTAGTGTAGAAATTATATTTCCCGATACCTATCCTTTTTGATATTCCCTTCCAAACATTATTTGCTGCCATTAAGGTCTTAAACCGCGTTCTTTTATAGTAGCTCTCCTCAGTGAATCTCAAAAATATATTTTCCGCATTTTTACCAAGAACTAAACCATAAATTGCAAGTGAACCTACATTGTCCCAGTCATCTATATCCGCCCCCCCTACCAATCCCAGCATGTTTTGGAATGCAGCGGCCCAATAATACACTTTTAAGTCTGGTAAAGACCAGCCCCCACGCTCCCGCGGTAAAGACATATATCTCAATGCCCTACGTGTTTTTCCTTTAGCCCAAACAAAACGATTGACCATTTGTTCACATATTTTAAACCACTTGTTCTCAAATAGCAGTGGGATGGCCCTAAATATATATAAAAATTTTGGCAAGATCATCATTTTGATGATATTGACCCGGCCCACTAGGGATAAGTGTAAATTTTCATATCGGTCCAGATCCTTCTTTGTTTTACTTATTATTGGAGCAATGTTATTTTCTACTAAATTATTTAAATCAGCTGATATTTTAATTCCAAGATAAGTCCCCGCCTGAACCACACGGTTATCATCACACATAGTCACTGAATTTTTGATAATCTGGGTCTTGGAGGCATTTAAAGCGTACCCGGATATCTTTCCAAAACTACGGGCCTCTTCTTCTATATAGATAGTTGCCTCTGTGGGGTTTGGTGTTATCACCGCCACGTCATCAGCATAAGCCAATATCTTGCATGGGCCTAACAACGTTGGGAGTGGGATTATCTCTGGACAAAGCTCTAGTTTACGGATCAATGGATCCATATACATAGCGAACAATAATGGGGAACATGGGCACCCCTGCCGTGTGCCCCTTTTAATTAAGAACTGTCCTGTGGTGTCTCCATTAACTCTTAGAGCCGCGGCTGGTTCTTTATATAAAGTTTGTATTGCTTTTATAAACCCACCCCTTATTCCGGCTCTAGCCAAAGTGTACCATAAATAGTCCCACGAGACCCGGTCAAACGCTTTTTCAGCGTCAAGCAGCATTACTGCCATCGGGTCTCCTGTGACTTCGGTGGAGTCTAATAGTGTTATTACTTTCCTGGTATGATGGGTCGTTCCTCTACCAGGAATGAAACCATGTTGGGTATAAGAAACTAAGGAGCTTATCACTTCTGCAAATCTCATTGCCAACATTTTTGAATAAATTTTAGTATCGTTATTCATTAATGTAATAGGGCGGTAGGAGCCAGGCTCATCATCCGGCTTACCCTTTTTAAGAATCAGGACAATATTTGCACCCCCCCACGACGTTGGTATAGACTGTCCAAGTTGTGCGGATTGAAACACTCTAGTTAACTCTTGAGAGAGCACTCCCCAGAAAGTTTTATAAAATTCTAGAGGTATCTGGTCGGGACCAGCTGCCTTACCTGAAGGGAGTTTACCCATGGCTTCCTTAACCTCTTCCATGTCTAACTGAGTTTCTAACCTGTCTGCTTCTTCGACCGAAACCTTCTCAGCTGGTATATTCTCTAAGTAAACGCTAATCTCTTCACTACTGCAAGGGTGTTGATGATCATAAAGGGTCTGGTAAAATTTCCTAAATACTTCCCTTATCTCTTCAGGGCCAGTTTGTATATTACCGTTTTCGTCTCTGATTTGCTTAACCGTCCCTGCTGCCGCTATCTGCCTAGTGCGCATAGCCAACACGTGCCCAACTTTTTCGTTGTATTCATAACACTTCTCCCTACGGATTGTATAGTGTACTGCCGCTTTTTTTGCCAATTCCCCTTCCGCCTCGCATTTAGCTTTTACTAAGTCTATCAGGTATTGTTCGACCGGCTCCCCTCTAATAAGACAGTTATTAAGTTGTTCTTCTGCATCTGAGACGGCTCTCTCTAACTCTCTTTGCAGTGCCCCTTCCTTTTTACGTTTATAAATACTATAACTACATGTTTCTCCACGGACACCTGCCTTGAAAGCATCCCATATCACTCCCACCGAGGCAGATCCTTTATTATAATCAAAAAACTCGGTGATCCATTTCATCATATGTTGTACATAATCCTCTTCTAAGAGAAGTCTTCTTTCAAAAGTCCAGACCCGATTAGGTCTTTTACCTCCTTCTAATTTTAATTCCAGAGTTAGCGGATTATGATCACTTAAAATTCTTGGCAGTCTTTCAATCTTAACCCTTGACATTAAGTTGTTAGAGATCATAAAATAATCGAGCCTAACGCAAACTTGATGTGGTGCAGAGTAGTAAGTATATCCTTTCTGTTGTAATCTAATTGTACCCCAAACATCATTCAAATTGTTGTTACACAGGAGATCAACCAGTGCCTTATGGACCCTTTTCTTACGGCCTTTATAGCATCTATTACCTCCAGTGCCTAAGCCGTCAGCCCCATTAATATTCAAATCTCCTCCTAAAATAACCTGTGGGGGCCACGCAGCTAGTTCAGAGTCTAAAAACTGTAATACCTCCGGGTCATCCTGCGTGGATCCGTATACTGACACCATAGTTGTCCAGGTCCCATCTATCTCTATCTCTGCTATAGCCCATCTTCCCCATTTGTCCTCTAATTTTCTCCCTATTATCAAATTCTTCCTCCTTGAGAGAATGGCAACACCTCTATTTTTGGCACCTTGTTTAGAGCTAGCTATGAGCTGATAGCCCAACTGATTCAAACAGAACTCCTGAGTACTCATTATATGCGTCTCTTGCAAAAAAATAAAATCCACATTCATCTGGCGTAGACGAACACCTATCTTGTACCTCTTTTGGATATCATTTAGGCCGCTCACATTCCATGTTACAAACCTAAGTGTCATTACTGAATTGCCTGGAACCAATAACTGCTTGTTCACTTGTCATACTTTTAACAAACTTCAACTGAATATAGATTCCGCTACTACCTCCCTTAACACCCTGCCACTGAGTCCTTTTTTCCTTCATGTGCCCACCATGACCCCTACACATTTCATTACCTTTGTGCCCTGTCCCTGTCCCTAAGGTCTCCCTCCCCCCCCCCAGAGAACCCACCCTGAGGATCCCTCCCCCCCTACGGGCAAATAGGTCCATAAGACCTATGTCTGGCCTACGTTTGCCACCGGGTTGACCCACCCCCCCCTCCCTGATTTCCTTAACTGTAAACGTCACTCAGAATGCTCCCTCACGTATAGACATAGTTATACAAATATCCACTTCTTTCCTCTTTTCCCCTATATCTCTTTTTTTTTTTTTTTTTTGGGTTTCCCCTCCCCCTTTCCTTTTTGTCAACAACTTCTACCCCTTCTACCCCTTAGGTGATGATTTTGCGCTTTCAACAAGTATATCAAGTATATCAAATAGTATATCACCTAACTTAGACAGCCACACCAGATTAAGCATATCAACTACTTTCTACGGGGTATGTTTTTGCTGAGGGCAGTTTGTACATTTTGAACCTCCATCATACTACATGGAGACTTTTGACGACTCCTATTCTCTCTCAAATAGGTGAGATAATCTTGTGCCAAAATTTCAGAATAGAAAACTCTGAAATTACCCTCTAGCCCTACTTTTAAGCGTGCAGGAAACAGAAGGAAAGCCTCATAGCCTAAATTTTGAAACGGAGTAATGAGCTGCCTCATCCGCCACCTTCTTTCCACGGTGGCATGGCAGAAATCAGGACGAGCAAAGAACTCAATTTCCTTGTGACAACGTTTAGACTGTGGTTTTGCCTTGTTGATTATTTCCTCGCGCAGAAGGAAATTACCAACATACATCAATATTGCGCGGGGCTTGCCCTGCGATTCCTTTCGTACCAGCGGAAAACGATGTGCTCTTTGAATCTCGTGTTCCCAGTCCCATGAGGCTAGTTCGGGAAATGCACCTTTCAATAATTCAATGACAAAAGCTCGCACATCCCCCCCCTCTTTCCCCTCCTGAATTCCAATTAGTCTAACATTATTCCGCCTTTGTCTATTTTCGAAGTCCTCCAGCTTCCAAAGCATGTCAGAGGTTGTCTTATCCTTATCATCACCAGCATCTTTCAGTTTAACAAAGTCGTCTTCCAATTTACTTGTTCTAACCTCCAGCTCGGATACTCTCCCAACCATGTCCTCATATAGTTTGTTAACCTTATGGAGAGAGGATTGTATCTTTTTATTTGCACGTTTAGCCCTCCTGCTAGATCTCTGACTCTCAGCACGTGCCTCCGTTTGAATTTGCTTTAGGGTTGAAAATAGGACTTCGAAATTTGAGGTACCCTCTTCAAAACCTCCCTCAGCTCCATGAGAGGTAAACTCCTGAACACTTGTTTCCTTATTACAAAAAGCTCCAGACTGATTTGTTCCACACTCTACCGTATCATCCCAAACAAGTTTTTTTGCAACCGGTTTCGCTTGTCTTATGTGTGGTGCTTTAGATTGTCTCCTGTGACTTGGGTTGCCGGTTTTCGCTTTACCCTTATATACACAGTCGTTTTCTTTTGATTTCCTAACCTCCTCTCTAAGACCTTTTTTTACTTTTAGCCTTACGACTTTTTGGACAGTCTCATGCTCCAATGAATCAGTATCGCTATCCGAGAGGGTTGAGGTGTCACCAAGCCTGGATATATCAGTTTCTGAATCTGAGCCTGAGCCTGCCACAGACTTTGACGTACCTGAATCTGAAATAAATGAATCTGAGCTGCATGCTTTGCTTCCATCAAACTCATCCTCGTCTTCTTCGTTGTCTGCTTCGTCATTCCCCGTGAAGAAAATCTCTTCACCAGGTGATGTCAATATTGGCGCCGGAATACTTTGTAGATCCACTGTATTTTCAATATTTTCAATATTTTTGCTTGTAGTTCCTAAATTATGATTATTTGACTTGAATGGATCCATTACTTCCTGTACTTGCTCTTGTACTTGTTCTTGTTCCTGTTCCTGGACTTGTGCCTGTGCTTCTACCCGTGTCTGCACCTCCAAAACCAAGACCTGCTTACCTCCATTATCACCAGGGGGGGCGGTGCTCACAACCTCGCTCAGCATATTTCTCGTGACTCCAGGTTCAGAATCTCTGATCAGGTATAGGGCCGATGTATCTGATGGATCTGCAGGGTTGCTTTCTCCCTCTGCTAAGGGAATATCTGCATCGAACTCCTGGCCCTTTAAGTCCGTAGCTCCGCCCCCCACTACTGCCGCTGCTGAAAGGAGGGCTACTCCCTCTGATTCTGTAACTTCTCCCCCTGCGAGGTGCTTGGCTAGGCTGCCTGTAATCATGCCCCCCTCCGGAGTCTCAGAGCCCACAGTGGCGGTCACAGCAGCGCTCATACCTCGTGTACAACCCAGCCTTTCTCCGCACATAGCCGCCAGCGTGGGGATGAAAGGCGCCTGCTGCTCTACGTGTACAATCGCCGTGGTTCCTGCCGCTAGTCCTGGTGCAGGTAAGAAGGACTCCACAATCGTCGTCTGCCGTAATGCTGGCTCTTTTCCGAATTCCGCCAAATTCAGGTCAGCGGCACCCTTGCGTTGACTTTTCCCGGCTCGTACACTTTCCGTCTTGCCGCTTTTAATCAGCTCCTTCTCCTTTAGTTTCCGTAATTTTGCCTCTTTTGCTTCTTTCGCTGCCTCTCTCCTTAACTGAGCTTTGGACCTTGATTTAGCTCTCATATTGCTAGTCGAGGCTCCTGGACCATCTGTAGACATTTCATCGTCCTCGGAGTGTGCCACATCATTGCTTTTATTATTCGTGCGATATACTTTAGGGGCCATTGTTGTAGAATAAAATGCACGCCCCGCCTGAAATGACTTTTCGATCAATGCTTTAAGTGTCTCCAAAAAAGTTCTCCCCTTATTTGAGTCCTTAAATCTTAAAGGCCAGTCCGAAAAAACAACAAACATCTCATCCAGGGGCACTCCAGATGTAATGCAGGATATGAAAAAAACCACTTGCGCCAAAACTTTTTATGAGGATATTATGAACTGGGTGAGCATTCTTTCATCCATCAAGCCATCATCAGGAGCAGGGTGGGGTGTGACCTTCCCTTACGGCGTCTCGGCGGCCATTTTGCCTCCTCAGTGATCAAGAAGGGATTAGCTTCTGACAACCATATAACATGACAACTGTGCTCCCCCAGAATAAGGAGTGTATCTCCAGAGTCGTGTGAAAACAATAGACAGCTATTTCACTCAGTCAATCTTGCATGCTTAGTTTCACCAGAGTGCAGAGAAATAGAGAGTCAGGCATTTTCAATAAAAGGTGTTATTTTATTGAGCAGTCTTCTTTCTCATGCAAGAAAAATGAATTGCCACAATTACAATACTTATTATGAAGTAAAGTGTGTTCAATAAAAGGAGTATTATAAAATAATACTGTAAAAGCATTGATATGGTTTCTTAGCCATATGTTACTTTAAAACGGATAAAATATTACATACATAAAGACATTGACTAACGAACTCAACTGGTGCTTCTAAGATACGCCTACCCCGGTGTACCTGACCTAAGCCTAATACGTGGCAAGGAGTAAGTAAGTAGCATTGTTAAGTTAAGTTGTTTTTTTTTGCCAAGAATCTGAATCAAGAATTCTCTCTAAGGTTTGAGTCAGCTCCTTACCTTGGTTATAGAATGAAGGAGGTCTTGAATCTCGTTTCTCAGGACTCGATCTTCCAGCAACCCGCGAGGGTGACTGGAAACACCGGAGCTGGATTTCTCGGCGTGAGAAAAGGCAGCTTCTGCAGTGTGTCAAAAGGGAGGGACGGCTTCCTTCGGCTCTCGCATCAGCTGGGCTTTGGATAAGTAGATAGCCGCTCTGCTCCACACCACCGTGTGTTTGCTTAAGGCAAGTGTTGGTATATTTATACCTGGAAGGTGTCGTGTTTGAGGTAAGGTTGGACATAAGACGTCAATAAAAGATGTCACGAAGAACTGACTGTTCCTTTAGTGCTCGCAGGAGTTCAATGACAAATCAGAACAAAGACATGGGGAATTCCCAGGTTACTGAAGGTTTGGTGTGTTGAAAGAACTCATTGTGCTCTCTAGGAATCTAAGAAAGTAGCCTTGCCGTATTTGGGCTGTGTGGGCTATGGCTGAATATGGGTAAGATTCGTATGCCTTCATTAGGACATGATTTATCGTAACCGCATACGGGCATGAATCAGGAAAATTTAATTAGGGTCCTAGGTACATTCACAACACCCACTCTACGTATAATGTCCATCATTACTAAATACTAATCAATATATAAACATATAGGTATGCATGTGTTTTCCAACCCACCCCAAAATACAATGAAATTCATTTGAAATGGTATAGATACACAAAATTAGTATTATACTGTACGCTTTCAAGCAAAGTTATCATTCAGGAAATGTAAATATGAATATTGGCTGAATGAATTGCGGAAATAACATTTATGAAATGGCTCTGAATACAGAAAAAAGGTCGAGACCATTTCATCACATAGTTATACAGGTTTGTACATATGCTAGAGGCTGCTTCAAAATATTGTCTCTAAAAATAGAACTTCTGTTCTCTAAGAATAGTTCTACTTTAAGCAGAGTACCATGTGCCAAAAAACAGCAAATATTTTGGACATTTAGGGGAAAATAATTATGTTCTCGAGAAGGGAGAAAAAAAATAAAAATAGTGTCACTGTCTTTTTGGAGTTCTGTTTATCAAAACTGAAGGCCGAATTCAGAGTTCAGGGAACGCTGTGAGCTCGTTTCTTTCAAATATTATTCTCGTTGTTAGGGGAGAACATTACTTCTGATAGGCCGGTAAAAAATGTGTCTACAATAGTAGGTGAAAGTTGGGCCAACTCCGAAAAGGTGTAAATAGTGCAATTGTGCGATGCATTGCCATCATCGATGTCAGGATCCGCAATGTTCACAGAAGGTTGTACCTGTGTGGTGCCGCTTTCATCTCGTACCTCACCGCCACCTAATCATTATGGTGAAGTCTCAACTAAAGTCGTCATCAGAATAGGTAGCCGCTGGGGACAACACGTTGCATGAGTCGTAACAGGACAAAGCAAAGCGTCGACATCCATTGGTACTGCTGATAGTAGTGTAAGACAAACGTCCAACACGCATTCTTCTCCGCATAGCAGACATCAAAGCACAGGTAAGATGCAATTTTGCCAAATTGGTCTGAATGAAAGAAACCAGGTAGTATTAAGATCTCTTAGCCGGGCCAATCCGAGGACCTTAGTGATAGATTCTTGATATCGTATTGCTAAGATTGTTTCTTCCATCGTTGCCAGAGGTTTGTCTTTGATTTGGCTTGCCATATCGGAGCAGGAGGAACAAAAATGCAATTCCTGCTACGAGTCCCAAAATAAGAGGCAGGCTGCCGAAGAGTGAATGCACAAAATTCGGGAAGTTGCCAAGAACTGCTTCGAAGGGTGTTAGCAGTCCCGAAAAAATTGTCTTAAATACATGTGCAATGCCACTGGTATCTGACATGTTTAAGATTTGGCTTAACATTTCTACGAAATGCACCAGACAATTTGTCAATAATAGGGTATGTATCTCTGCCGTTGTCCTTGCAACTTGCAGGTCATATGTCTCTTTGGATGAGGTTAAAGGCACAGTTGTCTGTAAAAGAATAGACTTCATTCTGCCTAAAGTATCAATTCGAATAGAAGAGATATTCACATAAGGCCATATTGCCACCTCCATGTCTGGATTGCTGTTTGGATACAATACTTGCATACAGCAAATGACCCTGGCCGTCACAGTTACGAGATAGGCTTTTCCTGGCACCATGCCACAGCAGCTGTGATCACTTATTAAAACATAGCTACCATTGGCAAGCTGTCTGAAAAATTGTTCTATCTGTGTAGTAGGCGTGCCCTGAAGATGACATGAAAGGTTGTTTGAAGAACCTTCACAGGCCCCATGCAAGTTAATACCTTGGCACTGGAGTGTACTGCCTAGTGATTTTTTACAATCTTTACCACTAAGAAATACCTCTTTTTTCCCTTCACTGTAACATTTGTGTGATAAGGTAAATTCCAGCTCGATTTGATGTATCCTTTACCCAACCTTTCATACAGGCCTGCTGGTATATATTTTTGGCAGTATTGAAACTGAAAAGTTATCGGGATTGAAATGGTCCCATGTATTATCCATTCAATGACAGGTCTTTCTGACATTGTCAATGATAATCTCTCAAGTTTTTCAATTCTCAGTATCGTATAGTCTGCTCCTTTTTGTGCCAAACTGATTTGTTTATCAGTAAGGTTAAAGATAGAAAACAATGACGTTGTGTTGATTAAACGCCATGGCACATAGCCTGAAAGCAGGTTTTGTAACGTCCAACCTAGCTGTACAATAGAACGTAATTGGGTCTGGCCATGTTGTTTTATTAGCATGTCCTGCTCTATTATATCAATAGCAGATGATACAATGCCGTCCAGTGAATAGATTCTGGAGGACAGAGTCGTTAACCCATTGTCCACTACAGAAAATGATTTCTCCAAATTGATACAGTCAATTTCCCGTATTTTTTCTGCAGTTTCAATTTGTTTCAATTTCCAAGCTTCATTGTAAGCTGCATATATACCGGTGTATATGGAACGTTTTTGACGCTGTGTTCGAGGTCCCATTATGAAATCTCGCAAGTCAGCCCCTTCTTTAAGTAAAGTTAAGTGTTGCTTTATTTCGGGAAGTGTGGATTTCTGTAGCCAGTCAAGGCATAGTTTTCCTACACTATATGTTGTTACTATCCCTGGATGTTGTCTCTGAGAGTATCTAGGGTCTTGCCTGTTCTGTTTGAACCCCTGTATTTTGTTCAGGAATCTATTTTGACAGTTATTTATATCTATGGGCCAGATCAACTATTTTTTCCAATCAGGATTTGTTCTGTTTTGTTTTAAAATATAAGACACGTCTAATCCCTCATCTGTAGTGGTGTTTCTATCAGGCATAGATTTTGGTATAGATGGGTTGTTTAAATCTTTTATCTTAGCTAAGCCTAGACAGGTAGTTTGCTGAATTGTGTCATTCAGGAACATAATTTGTTCTGGGATCATGCAGGCTCTGAATAATGCTTCTAGACTTTGTACCTGCCATTCTTTTGTTCCCCAGATTTTTTTTGTTTCAATGTTGTTTTTCCAAAACTCAAAACCAAATGTTGACATTTTGTCATAAAACTTTTCAGAATAAATCAATTTAGTATTTGTCAGCATGTTTTTCATTCCAGTCTTATATAACATCTTGAAATAAAAAAATTCTGGATCAGTATGATTAAACCCTGAAAAGTATGGGAATTTTTCATAAAACGTTTTTGAACTGCCTATTGGCGGTGTTGGACAATGTTCCCACTGATTATAAGTAAAAACATTTCTAGGATTCGCAGATTTATTCAGATAATGGTGACAATAGTGGTTATAACAGTACATCTCTTCGTAATTCGATGAGCCCTGTAAATAATCATGTTCTATACATTTTGCTGACATTTCTAAATCTGACATCATATTATTAATGTTTTCAAAGTCCCAATCATCAGAGAAAGTACTTGGTGTCACAAAGTCACTTAATGAAATCTTGAATTGGTGTGGAAATTTCAAGAGCTCTACCGGGCCATAGATTTCATAGTCAGTTCTGTCCCATGCTATTCCACCAGGTATAAGCTTTGCTGTTATGTTCACTGATGATAGTTCTCTTTTCTCTATGTGAGAGGATCTGTGTGGTTTCAGGACCATTTTGATGTTCTGACTTGCTGTGTCCTTTGTACTGTATTTTCCATCAATAAATGTACCCAAAATTAAAACTAAGATTAGCCAAAGTAGAAGGATAAGTACACCTAACACAATCCATAGATCAATCCAAGGGGAAATCCGATATGTTTCTTTGAGTTGATGAAAAAGTACTTTCATTTTCATTTTGAAAATTTTTGTTGCTGGCTTGTCTCCATGTTCACTCGGATCATCGGAAAAGTCATCAAAGTTGATAAAATAGCCAGATGCAGTTCTGTCAATTGGTGGGATTGTTTGCTGATTTCCATTGATCTTTGCATTCTCTTTAGTTACATTCATATAGTCCGAGGCTACATCATTGTAGACTGGTGTTTCTTGAACTGTTGCAATTTGGATTTCAAGAGGCACAAGTTCCGTGGCTTTGTTGTTGCATAGTCCTTTTTTATTCAATGATGGTTAATCAAAGGTGATTAGTCTTTCAGTTTGAACCTCTTGTATTGTTGCAAGATTTGGTCTTCTACTATTTCTTGGGAGTCCACTGGGCCTACTACTTATTATCGGCCACATGATTGTGGTTTCACCAGATCGAAGGAAACAACTCTGTTTTCCTTTTTACCAGCAAGTGGTGGTAGTACTACTGATCTTGTTCCTCTGACAGCTAAGACAGGTACTGCTTTTCTGTAAGAAGGCCCAAATTCCTGCTTCACCGCGATCTTTTCTCTGACCAGATCCCCAATCTTTGGAATCCAGACAGGTCTTGCTGGCATAGGTAGTTCTTCAGTGGTTTTTGGCTTAGACTTTATGTTACTTAGACTTTTTCTTGTTTCATTCAAGTCCTCTAAAACAGCCAAACAATCTTTGATATCAAAGGTTTTTTCTTCTACCACTGAAGTATGACTATCTAAGTCCTGGTTTCTCATTCTAGTACCGAACAATAGTTCATATGGAGTGAAAGCCTTTAGTGAATTTCTTGGCAGATTGTTAAGACTATGTTAGACACTTTTTAGATGTTTGACCCACCCATCACCCGAACCTAATACCCTCGCCGTTATAGATTGCTTTATGTCATGGTTTTTTCTTTCCACAACCGCATTTCCCTCAGGATGGAAGGCAGAAGAGTACCACAATGCAATACCCATGCTGCTCATGGTCTCTTTGTAAGCTCGAGAGCTAAACGCAGGACCCTGATCAGAATGTAGCATGCCAATTGCGTATGTGCCGATAAAGACTCGCAAATCTTTCATAACAGTTCTGGCATCAGCCGAGCGCTGTGGCCACATCTTTAGTGAATCAAGTCTTAATAATTATGGGACCGCATTTGTCCGGTCGGACGTCTACGCATACATAGCCTGATGCTGTCTAATAGTGGTGTCTGGGCTGGTGTCTGGTCCGGTTCACAACTGCGATCTCTGTTGCAATCCTCACAATTTATTGCAAAATTGTAAATTTCTACGCTCATTCCCGGCCACCAGTATTGTGATTGTAATTCTATCAGATATTTCAATATCTCTTGGTGCCTTAGACCCAGTCCCATGTGTGCTTCTTGTATGAAGAAGATTCTCCGGTTCATGTTTGGAATTACTCTATCCCCCACTCTAGGGATTCGAGCAAACAGAACGGAGTTCGCATCAATTATCTATATATTATTGAGTGGATAGTTGAGAGGTAATGCCGCATAGTCGCCTTTTAATGAGGCTTTTATTGCCAGCATGGTTTCTCCATCTATTTGTTTTTCTGAACGCTTTTTAGTAGCTACGGAAGCTGTTTGACTAGCCGCCGCTGTGGCTTTATCAGCAAATGAATTCCCTGCAACGTGAACGCCATCACGTCGATGACTATGTATCACATGAGTCTTTTGTAGTTCTTTCTGTAAAAGAAGTACTTGTTCCCAAAGCTTTTTATGCATTATTGTGGCACCTGCGTCATCTTTGTAACCGTTTTGAATCCAAGTCTGCATGTTCCTATTGTAAGATTGGACGCAGTAATGAGAATCGCACACTATTAGTGTGGGGAATTCGCGATCAGCATTTTCAAGCGCCATCTTTAGGGATCTTATTTCAGCTCGCTGAGCTGTACAGTTCCTGAATGATTCTGTTTTAGTGACCAGTTGTCTGAATTTACCTAAGCGCCAACGACCTTTAACATTCACGCACGCGTTGTTGTAAATTTGCTTTTCCACAACAAAATGTTGCGCAAATCTGTCTGTGTAGATTACACAGGTGTATTGTTCTAGAGGCAGGATTTCGGTCAGCAGAGGACATTCATATTCGTATTCCATATTTTCTAGTTTTTCATTTTCGGATCAAAATAGTGTTTCATGTCTTCTGCAGCAAGAGAATTTTCCCACTGTATCCATTTAGGATCTAATGCCATAGTTTTTAGATTGCGTGGACTTCTTTTTGCCTCAATGGCTGATTCTGCTGTAAAAACAGTTATTTTCTTGCCTTGGGCTAGGGCTCTTTCTCTTGCTACAGCAGTTAGAACAGCTGTCAGAATTTTTTCTGTAGAACTGAATTTCATTTCAGCTTGTGTGTACAAATGTGATTTGTAAGCTATTGGTACCGTTTCTCCCTCATTAGAGGTCATGTATGTGAATCCGCATCTTCCTGGGATGACTCGGATTACCAGATTGCGTTCGTTTGCGGGTGTTTGTAGTTTTGTTTTAGTTAACATGTCTGTCTGTAATGATCTCAAAATTTCTGTGTGTTCTTGAGCCCAATTATTTGGTTTGAAATCAAGTTTTATTAATTCGTAGAGTGGTTTAACCCTCTCTGCATAATTTAGAATGTATGTTCTTCCGAAATTCAGGAAACCTAGTATTGATTGTAAATTCTACAGCGTTTTAGGTGCTTGGAGTACTGCACATTTCTCTAAGAAATTGTCTGCTAGGCTTTTGCCTTCACTTGATAATTCATATCCTAAAAATAAGACTGGGCTATTCTTGACTTTTTAAAGTTAAATTTGTAACCTTCGGATGCGAACCCAAGTATTATGGTGTTCACTCGTTTGAAGTGAATCTCCAAGTCATCGTCTGTAAGATAGATGTCATCGACATAGGATAATGCCTCATCATCATACATTTGTAGTAATTCTGTTACCCTTGCTGAGAATAATCCTGGGCTATTCTTCAATCCCTGTGGGAGTCAGCAAAATTGTTTTTGTGACCCCATTATTGAGAAAGCGGTCAAATACCTGCTTTCGGGTGCTATGTTTTGACTGAAGAATCCATTAGAGATATCTAGTGTTGTTTTATATTTTTTTTGCACAATGTTATTCATTAGTGCTGCACTGTGTGAGTTTTGGACTGCAAAAGTTTTACAGCAGTTTGGATGTCTGTAGTCCAAAACCTGATGATATGAATCGTCTGGCTTGGAGACAGGAAACAAAGGATTGTTCATTTGTGAGGTTCATGTTTCAATCACCCCTTGACATTCAAGTTGATCGAACTTGCTTTTTAGCATCTTGTTTAACTGGGTACTGCCTTTGTGCAGTAGGTTAATTTTTTTATTCGATTTTGTGGTGAGGAGAATCCTCATCCCATCCTACATGATTTTTTATATAAAGCAGGGGCTTGAGCCACTGCCCATTTTCTTGCAAATGTGTTTTTTTAATGAATTGGGATATGATTTGAGAAGGCAGGCATAATCATTTCTTCGCCATGAGGGCACTCCCTGACAAACTCTGGTGGCCAGTCTTTTTCAGCTAACAGGATATCATAGCCTTTAGAAAGGTTTTCCCAAATAGACCTTTTATTTTCCTAGTTTTATCTCCCTCTATACGTAATGTTATTTCTTTCGCGTGTCTGCAGTTTCCACCTGAATGTATTCATTCGTGTCCACTGTCTCCAGAAGATTCATCAGGATCTTGCGAGCTATGGTCACTTCTGCTGCACTGTATAGCATTGTCTGGGCCCACTCTCCGTTTTTCAGTTGTGTCCTCAGGATTCTCAGCATGTTTAATTTTAATACTTGCTACCTTCTCCCTGGGAAATTGTGATTTTTTTACTTTGATGAGCAGGTTCTTTGTCTTTGGACTTGACGTGCTCTTCCTTGTGTTCTGACCGTCCTCTTCTTTCCGATTTCTGTGAGGAAGTCTGAAAAGATCGAGAGGGATGTGTATCAATGTTTCTCTGGGAGTGGATTGTTTATTACCCTCCCATTTCCTCTTTTGAGTATTGAGATTGTTTTTAATAAAGGTTTTTTCAGGATTTTCAATTAGTTGTTCTAATCGGTAGTTTGTACTAACAAGTGTAATTCGAACTAAATCTCTATATGCTTTTGTTAATTCTTTTATTTTAACTAAGAGTTCTTCGTTTGACATTGTTTCAATGTCTGGGTGTGGTGTGTAGCTGGCTAGAGCCGGCCACGTGGCTCCTGGTCTACCTAGTGGACCGAGCCTGGTAATGTGATTTTGATGTTTTAAGGCGCCATTAACCAAGAGCATGTGCTCTTGATACGTTAGTGGAATTTCAACTTCCTCGAAAGGAGAGTATTCCTCTGGAGCTTCAGCTATCTTATAGTAGTGGAACTCATGTGTTACAGCATGTGCTGCTGGAAAGTTTATCCAGGTATAGAATACCTCTGTCTGCCAAACTCATGTGCCTCTACCTCAAATAAGGCTGTACCACCTCTTGATGTTACTTAATTTTCTATAAGTTTTATAGTTATGGTTTTTCTTATATTGACCGGGATGAATATTGCATCCGCGTTGGTATTTTGGACAGTTGTGTCGTCCGCTGCGAGTTGAGCTGCTAGTCTAACTCTCTCCCTTTCGTCGTCACTTTCTGACATTTTTACTGACTGAAAGTTTTTGTTGTATATCAAGTTTCAAGGAAACTAAAATTAGGTGCACAATATTTTTGGAACACTGGATCCTTCAACGTTGACTATACCGTAAACTAATACATAGGATTCTCATCCTACTAAGTTTCGGCGGATATTAACCTTTCACCCACTCCAGACGTCTATTGGAGTTTTTACGGGAGAATGGGGTCTGTGTGAAAAGCACGACTGAGATACTCTAGTATCTTGCGTTAGATTATCGTCTTACCAAATGTTGGGCGCCATGTAGTGTAGTTCCTATATTCCCAATAGGCTCTGCGCATTGGAATAACATAAACATCAGTGTAGACGTAGGACTGAGGTCATCTAGGTCTCTACTGACTATGTTAGACTTAATTCGTTTTTTGCCAGCTAGCTTAGAGGTCACTAGAAACTTTCTCGAATGAATAGGGAGGGCTTAACTTCCCTGATTTAGACAAGAAGGGATTAGCTTCTGACAACCATATAACATGACAACTGTGCTCCCCCAGAATAAGGAGTGTATCTCCAGAGTCGTGTGAAAACAATAGACAGCTATTTCACTCAGTCAATCTTGCATGCTTAGTTTCACCAGAGTGCAGAGAAATAGAGAGTCAGGCATTTTCAATAAAAGGTGTTATTTTATTGAGCAGTCTTCTTTCTCATGCAAGAAAAATGAATTGCCACAATTACAATACTTATTATGAAGTAAAGTGTGTTCAATAAAAGGAGTATTATAAAATAATACTGTAAAAGCATTGATATGGTTTCTTAGCCATATGTTACTTTAAAACGGATAAAATATTACATACATAAAGACATTGACTAACGAACTCAACTGGTGCTTCTAAGATACGCCTGCCAGGGTGTACCTGCCCTAAGCCTAATACGTGGGAAGGAGTAAGTAAGTAGCAGTGTTAAGTTAAGTTGTCTTTTTTTGCCAAGAATCTGAATCAAGAATTCTCTCTAAGTTTGAGTCAGCTCCGTACCTTGTTTATAGAATGAAGGAGGTCTTTATCTCGTTTCTCAGGACTCGATCTTCCAGCAACCCGCGAGGGTGACTGGAAACACCGGAGCTGGATTTCTCGGCTTGAGAAAATGCAGCTTCTCCAGTGTCTCAAAAGGGAGTGGCGGGTTCCTTCGGGTCTCGCATCAGCTGGGCTTTGGATAAGTACATAGCCGCTCTGCTCCACACCAAGGTGTGTTTGCTTAAGGCAAGTGTTGCTATATTTATACCTGGAAGGTGCCGTGTTTGACGTAAGGTTGGACATAAGACGTCAATAAAAGATGTCACTAAGAACTGACTGTTCCTTTAGTGCTCGCAGGAGTTCAATGACAAATCAAAACAAAGACATGGGGAATTCCCAGGATACTGAAGGTTTGGTGTGTCGAAAGAACTCGTTGTACTCTCTAGGAATCTAAGGAAGTAACCTTGCCAGGGCGTCCTCGGAAGGGCAACAGATGCCAAGGAGTAACTGAACATGCAGCATGGACACCCAAGAGGGCCACAACACCCCGCCGGAACCCCCTCCCCTGGACCACCACAGAGGCAGCACAGCCAAAGCCAGTGGCCGCCCAGGAAACACACCTGTCTCACAGGTACAACAACTGACAATGCTACTGTCCTCCACAGGCTGTAAGATACAACCATCCTACGCATCCTGGCCGTCATCGCCCAACAGGCCCACTCCACCAACAGAGCAGACAACCAACATTCCACCCCACACCAAGCTGCTGGCTGTGCAACACCTGTTGGCCCCTGGCACACCCCAACCAACACCCACCAGAGTAGGCGAAGTCTCACAGCCAGCCACATCTAAGACCCCCACACCTGTCCTGGACATACCATCACCCTGGCACCCCAGGCCCCACAAGTCCAACACAATGCGCATGATCCACTGGAGACCAAGCAAGGACCATACGCCATAGCTGAATGCACGCACCTGTTGGGGCAATCCACTGCACACATGTTCCACATGTGCCCCCTGGTGACACAGCACACAATCAGCTCAACAGGAAGAACATATCACACATCTATGTGCAGGCAACATCAGAACACCGTGGGAAGTAAACCAATCTTGCCTCCAAATACACAGGCAGTATGCATGATCCCTTCATCCTCCGACAGTCCAACAGCAACCAGCCGTCAAAGGATGGCACCAAGGGAAATATACAGCCCCTTAGCAACTTCCCAGTTAATACCCCACTCACCTCAAATCCACAACCAGGCAATCCACATCTCTGGCAATGCACACGTCACAAGTCCACAAAAACATGCACAACAACAAGCTCACCCACCGGACACGATAGAAGAACTCAAGTGGTAACCTGGGCAAGCCGTGAACATGACCAATCAACAGCATGGCACCTCAGCCACACAATAGATGAATGTGGGGAGAGGAGGCAACCAGGTATGTGTGAAGGATGCAGTAGAACCATGATTGGGAAAGTACACAATGCCAAGAGTGGCGGCAAATTGCTGAACAGACTGCAGTATGCAGTACACACCCATATCCACGGCACTCTGGTGAATGAAGTATAGTGGACAGTGGAACGCAACCATGTCACCCAGCCAGAGGGGGTCCTTGCAGAAATGTTGCCTGTTATGCCCCTTCCCCCGTAAGCGTGAGCAGAGTGGGATGGGCCGGTGTACGCCAGGCCAGCTTAGGGGTGTGAATAAAAAGCATGCAGCCCTACGCGTGGTCCTCTTCCGGAATGCCCAACATCTCTTCCAGGGGCGCCTCCCACCCTGCCACGAGGCAGACGCCGTCCTCGTTAGCGGAGTTGCCTGAGAACCTAAGGGCCTGCCATACCACGGCACGCTGGAGCACAAACACGTCAGGCCCGATCCTACACAGCCAGGCCACACTAATCAGCATCTGACACCGGTGTGTGTCATGGAGGGCCCACCAAATGCCAGTGTAATCTCCAAGCCTGAGACCCATGACCCGGCCAGCCTTTCAGACCACTGCTGTCCCCACCACGCTGGCCCACATTACTCCTTTCTCATTTACATATGCTAAAGGCGACCTCTGCGGCCCAGTGGGTCCCATACGGCTCCTGAATGGCAATGACCCCAAATCTGGGACAGCGGCCACAGCACCAACCCCCCTTTTATCAGTGAGGCATAGTGCCATATGCGCATCTAGTCACACATGCTATCATGAACCCTGTCCAACACCGTCTGGCAAGCTGTGCTGCCACAAACCGTGTCCAATGCATCCGGCGAGCCGTGATGGCACAAACCCTGTCCAACCCCAGCCAGCACCACGTGGATGAGGGACCAGGACTACCCTGCAGACCAGTAGGTCTCACATCCAGAAACCTAGTCACGAATCACGAATGGCTGAGTCCACACCAGTCTTTGCACGGAGAGGAGTAAGAGGAAGATACCGCTTAGACCCGACGAAAGCCGGGTCACAGTCACGGAGGTGACGCAACACGTGGTGCCACTGAACCTGAACTACACAGGCTAGTGGGGTCACCAACCTATGCCGACGACACTCGGTGCATGGCCCGTGCTGACCGCTGCCTCCAGCCTACACTGCTCTCGGCCTAGGCAGAGCTCGAGTAGGTCATGGATTTGGAACGAAACATCGGGGATGCAAAGGCAGATTACACATCATTGCACGCAAGGAGAGGCCTAAGAGGATGTCACCTTGCATCTTGGTGGAGAGAAAAGGATCACCGTTACAGTGGTGTTCGTACGCTACCAACAACTGCCCTAGAATCACTAGTGCTGTGCATCGCGAGGCGAAGACACATGGCTGAGGGTCACTGCTGACCGCTGCCTCTGGCCTACACTGCAGTCCAGTAGGTCACTGAGTCATGTTTTTGCTATGGCGGAGTTCATACCAGTGTACCAGCATTATCGCATTCTGCATTCCCACTCAGCCCCGGAGCCACTAAGTCTGTTCCCTGACATTCATGGACGCTCTCTGGTCGAACAGTGGTGGCGTCTGAGCCTATGGACTAGGGAGCAGTTTTCACCCCCATGTAGTTGATACGGACTTGGGGTTGGCAACGGGCTGTCGAATTCCACTCCTCCATTTGCTGCTTCCGGTTAAAATCAAACCTTTCGGCGTTTAGCCCTTGAGGACACCGTCCACTCTCCCCCGAAACACTC
This sequence comes from Lissotriton vulgaris, assembly GCF_964263255.1. NCBI lineage: Eukaryota > Metazoa > Chordata > Amphibia > Caudata > Salamandridae > Lissotriton > Lissotriton vulgaris. The sequence continues at coordinate 875,028 of NW_028250319.1, read as the reverse complement.
TGAAACATACACCTCGGACAATGATGGTCACCCGCTCAGGTCCACCGCAAGTCACCGTCCCGTGGCTGGGTGCCTGTGCCGGTCGCAGTGCATCCAGGGCCGCTAATTCTGTGCTGGTCCGCTCCGGGACCCCTTTTCCGGAGACATAGGCTGGCCCCTGAGGCGCAGGCCTAGGGGGTCAATAACGTCATGACTCTGTGGCCATGTGCTGTACTAAGCCGCCAGGCCCAAATGCGTCCAACCAGGGCTCACACACCAAAGCAAGTCCAGGCCAGCCAGGACGACGCTTTGGTAGTTATCACACGTTCTTGTGAATATACCCCTTGCAGTTTACAACCATTCATTGATAGCCGTATCTTATTATTCTTATTTAAATCATCCAACCTGGCCTCCTAGTGCCTCATTTAAGCTAGGCGCCGCTTTATTTAGTAGGCGCCGCATGTCTGTGGGTCACCATGCCTGTTGCACTGCGCGTGGAACCCAGGATGCGCTTTTTTTAGGTATGCGTTTGCTTGAAGCACTTTTGCGGATGCTAAACAACATTAGCGAAGGAAGATTCATCAAGCATCCATTTTGCGATTCCTTATTAGCAAAAAATAAGGATTCGCTACTAAGGAATAGCAAAAGGCTATGCATGAAGAACTCGCTAAAAAAATTGCGATTTCTTAAAATTCCTTAATTGCGAGTCGCAAATTAAGGAATACCTCCCTATTCATTCCTATGGGCCTAGAGGCCCATTGGAATGAAGGGGAAGACATTCTCAATTTGCGATTCTCAATTAGAGAATCGCAATTTGAGATTGCAATTTGAAGGGTGCCAGGGTGTCAAAAGGACACCCTGTTGCACCCCTGAAACCTGCATATGGGTACATCTTGCACACACGCATGCCCTAAGGGCATGTTTGTGTTTAAAATGGAACTTTGAAAAATGCACTTTAGTGCATTTCTCAAAGTTTTTGCAAATGGCCCCTATTTTTTTTACTTTAATACATTACATTTAAGGAATCTCAATTTGAGATTCCTTAAATGCAGTCGCAATTTAAGTAATCGCAATTTTGCGATTTCTTCAATTGCGATTTTTGCATTTGGGATGATGCATCCCAAATGCAAAAATACCGGTCGCAAAGGGGCAGATTCTGAGAATCTGCCAGTTTGCGACCAGTTTTTAGCTTTATGCATCTATGCCTAAGTCTGCATTGGCAAATAGGCAAAGACAGAATGTGCCAGTACTTTTTAGTGTCCTTGCCCCTTCGGGTGTCCATCTGTAGGTGTTCAGAAGCTGTGTTGGGTCAGTGAGAGCGGCTGTGGTCCTCTCTCCCCCGCTGGGCCCTGATGGGTGTCATTAAGGCCTGTGACTGGCTCTACGGGGGCCTGCTTGTTAGGAAACTAAACCTGGGCTAACTATTTTACAGGAGATGATGATTCGGAGCAAGTTAGCAGGAGGTGGACGAGGACTTTTGCTAGCGTGGTAGCGGCAAATAAATGATTCCTCAAAGCCCCTGGCTTGTGGGCGCTGTCACTGCAATTTTAAATTAACTTGTCTTTTCACAGTTTCATCCTTTTTTGGGAGAAGGGGTTTGGCTCTTTTCCCACTCCAAATATTACGGCTTGGGCGGCAGCATTCCCAGCACTGGGACCAGCAGTACAAGAAAGATATATAACCAGCCCCCCCCCGCCCCCCCCCCGCAGATTCATGCAGTGTTGCACACCAGCAGTGCGAGCTTCCATCCTGCGTGAACACAACAGACCAAGCATCGCCCTGGAAGGCAGTGTGACACAGCTGAGTAACACACTCGTACACATCAGGTTTGTACAGCACAGCCTGCAGCCGCACTCTTCCCGCGCACAGGTGTACTGGAACTCACACGTCCATGACCTACACAACAGGTTCATCGTGGCCGGGAGCAGTGCCAGATATATTCACTCACAGTGCACAAGAAGCAAGCCCTGCGGCTATGAAAATTTCCTGCACATAGACCATAGGATTGGCAGCAGTACAAAACTGCCACCCACAAAGAACCGGTAGAAGCAGTGCTTAATTTGTAATGTGTTACAGCAAATATGCAAACTATTACAAAAATGAAGCTCTGCCTTAAAGCTAGGTACTAGCTCAAGGGCAGATACTAGGTCGGAGAGCCTGCTCCTCGTCAATCATTTCGTGCTTCACTGCAAGTTGGTTCCCCTGACTCTGGAAGGGCTCTGGAGGCCAACACTGGTCAGATCTTACAGTGTGAGTGCTACAACACTCAATTTATTTACTGATATAAGGAGTTTATAAAGTGCTTTCATTACACTAAACAGGCCACTTCAGTGAGCTGTAAGGGTTGGATGCAAAGAGTATTTCATTGTGTCTTGATGTTGAGCAGTGATATCAGTCGGATCTTTTGAACTAATCGATATATTGTAAAGAAAGATTACAAGACAAGATCTATATGCCTGCCTAAACAATAGAGAATTGATATGTATTCACTGTCTAAACAAGAGAGTATATGTGTAAGTAGTATCAACTGTGTATATAATTGTGTATTGTTTTTGAACTAATGAATACAAAAAAAATGTTCTCTGTGTGATGAAAGATATATGAATATTAAAGTAAAATTAAAAAAAGTAATAAAACATGTATATAAATAGTTCCTGTGTTGTGGATATTGATATCATGGGAATGTATAAGTCCAGTTAGTCTAGAATCAACATGTTGCCCTAAGATAGAACCCACTGTGCCCGGTGATCTTGTTTTTCTTAGTAGGCCCTTCTTCGGTACCAGCACAATTGATGTGACCCGCAGATCTCATTGCAATATGCCCTCAGCACATGCACCCTCAAACCCAGTGTGTAGCGGCGTTGTTAGCCTACTGACCACACAAGTGTATCATTATTCTGGGAAGTTGTTAGTCAGAGCAGCTTTGCAGTTCTTTAGTGGCCAGGCAGACTTCCACCTCAAACCTGTCGGAAAGGGAGCGTTGTGGCATCTTTCAAGAAGTCCTGGGTCACCTGCCCTCCCCCACCCCCCTTAGCCACCGTGGAGTGGTAGAGAGTTCTATAGTAGTCTACAAACATGTTAGCCATCTCAGCGTTCTCTGACACTGAGGTCCACTTTGTCCCCTTGAGAGAAACCACCCAGTTGAGACCCTTCTCGCGTTTGCTCAGCCATGCCAATATCTTGCCCGGTTTCATCTCCAACATCTGCATCTGTGCGTTGCCAGGCATTGGGCATGTGCCTCATCATTTAGAAGACCTTATTTATTCATGTTACTTTAAGCAGAGACCTTGTCCACGGTACTCATCGCCACGTATGGCTGCTGTAAGGAGAAAGCTGGGCCCCTAATAACCATCTGGTAGGCCTCTCCCAAAGGGACAACGTTGAGGTGTCTAGGAATTCATGTTCCGCATCAACCCTGAGCTGTAACGTCACCTTCCTGTTTTTCATGACTCAGGGTCCAGTCACCACAGGTGGCGGACCCGTGGCCCCTCACACAGATATCCCACCCATAACGGAGAGTATATGGCTAAGGGAATCAATGCGAGAGAATCTTGGGGGGCTCCCAGGTAAAAAGAGTACTGTTTGTTGGTGGGATGTTGAAATCACCATATCTACAGCATTTCTATTTGTGCTAAAAGGTTTGCCATTTGAGTCTCACGCCACCCCCGCCCCAACCATGTTGTAAGCGATACAAAAGGGGATGATGGGCAGAGCGTTTGTGCAAATCAAACACTCACCCCCAGTCAACTGATCTGGGTTTAATCCATCACCATTCTTTAGCTCACTCCGCCACCCCAGTTCAGACATGGCCATATGCAAATCAGTCTGACCCTGTGAATCATGGGAACAGTCCAGCCCGAACTGCCAAGCCATATCTTCCCTGGACCAGGAACAAACATCCTGGGACCGGTTTCAGATTCATAATCCTCATCAGCAAGGCTATCATGAATCCAGTGGCAAAGTGAGCAAGGGACTTACGTCTGAGAAGACCCTGCCACACTTAGGGCGATCAAAGCGATACAAAAGGGGATGATGGACGGAGGTTTGAGCAAATCAAACACTCACCCCCAGTCAACTGATCTGGATTTAATCCATCACCATTCTTTAGCTCACTCCGCCACCCCGGTTCAGACATGGCCATATGCAAATCAGTCTGACCCTGTGCCTCATGGGAACAGTACAGCCCTAACTGCCAAGCCATATCTTCCCTAGACTGGAAACAAGCATCCTGGGACCGGTTTCGGGTTCATAATCCTCATCAGCCATCCTATCTTGAATCCAGTGGCAAAGTGAGCAAGGGACTCACGTCTGAGCATACCCTGCCACACTTAGGGCGAACAAAGTGATACCAAAGGGGATGATGGACGGAGCGTTTGAGCAAATCAAACAATCACCCCCAGTCAACTGATCTGGGTTTAATCCATCAGCATTCTTTAGCTCACTCTGTAGGAAGGTGGATATCTGACTATGGTTACCCCCAAACTTTTTGCCTGGTGTTTAGCTGGTTTTTGACTTAGTTGGCCTGGGATCCTGCTATTCAGGGCCCCAGGCTAATTGCTCTCTCCTTAAAATGGACTCCATGTACCTTAGGTGCATAACACAATTGGAATTGGTTCACCTTATTGGCCCCTGTAACAGTGTACCATAGGTACCCAGGGCATAGGTGCATCCAAGGCCTACCAGGGGCTGCAGCATGTATTGTGCCACCCCTGGCCTGGCCTCCATATTTGACACAACTGGCTGATCACTCAGCTGGGGTAAGTTGGTGTAATCACCTCATGCTTAGATATAGTCTCCCTATATCTAACCCTAAACTGGACACCTATGTTCCTATCAGCCACTCCTATGGAAGGCCTCATCAATCCTGGAGGCAGAGTGCTTGGAAATATGTGAGATGGTGCTCTAGCATGAGCCGAGCCTGTCTGCAGCTGTCGGGAACCACTCCCTAAGCTGTTCCGGGATATTGCCATACCATATACTCTTAAGTGCATTATAATCCTCGCGGTTAAATGCTATCTTTGGTTGGGCTAACTATTTTACAGGAGATGATGATTCGGAGCAAGTTAGCAGGAGGTGGACGAGGACTTTTGCTAGCGTGGTAGCGGCCAATAAATGATTCCTCAAAGCCCTGGCTTCTGGGCGCTGTCACTGCAATTTTAAATTAACTTGTCTTTTCACAGGTTCATCCTTTTTTGGGAGAAGGGGTTTGGCTCTTTTCCCACTCCAAATATTACGGCTTGGGCAGCAGCATTCACAGCACTGGCACCAGCAGTACAAGAAAGATATATAACCAGCCCCCCCCCCCCTGCAGATTCATGCAGTGTTGCCCACCAGCAGTGCAAGCTTCCATCCTGCGTGAACATAACAGACCAAGCATCGTCCTGGAAGGCAGTGTGACACAGCTGAGTAACACACTCGTACAAAACAGGTTTGTACAGCACAGCCTGCAGCCGCACTCTTCCCGCGCACAGGTGTACAGGAGCGCACTCATCCATGACCTACACAACAGGTTCATCGTGGCCGGGAGCAGTGCCAGCTATATTCACTCACAGTACACAAGAAGCACGCCCTGCGGCTATGAAAATTTCCTGCACATAGACCATAGGATTGGCAGCAGTACAAAACTGCCACCCACAAAGAACCGGTTGAAGCAGTGCTTAATTTGTAATGTGTTACAGCAAATATGCAAACTATTACAAAAATGAAGCTCTGCCTTAAAGCTAGGTACTAGCTCAAGGGCAGATACTAGGTCGGAGAGCCTGCTCCTCGTCAATCATTTCGTGCTTCACTGCAAGTTGGTTCCCCTGACTCTGGAAGGGCTCTGGAGGCCAACACTGGTCAGATCTTCCAGTGTGAGGGCTACAACACTCAATTTATTTACTGATATAAGGAGTTTATAAAGTGCTTTCATTACACTAAACTGGCCACTTCAGTGAGCTGTAAGGGTTGGATGCAAAGAGTATTTCATTGTGTCTTGATGTTGAGCAGTGATATCAGTCGGATCTTTTGAACTAATCGATATATTGTAAAGAAAGATTACAAGACAAGATCTATATGCATGCCTAAACAATACAGAATTGAGAATTGATATGTATTCACTGTCTAAACAAGAGAGTATATGTGTTTTTTTAAAAAGTAGTATCAACTGTGTATATAATTGTGTATTGTTTTTTAACTAATTTATACAAAAAAAATGTTCTCTGTGTGATGAAAGATATACGAGTATTAAAGTAAAATTAAAAAAAGTAATAAAACATTTATATAAATAATTCCTGTGTTGTGGATATTGATATCATGGGAATGTATAAGTCCAGATAGTCTAGAATCAACATGTTGCCCTAAGATAGAACCCACTGTGCCTGGTATCTTGTTTTTCTTAGTAGGCCCTTCTTGGGTACCAGCACAATTGATGTGACCCGCAGATCTCATTGCAATATGCCCTCAGCACATGCACCCTCAAACCCAGTGTGTAGCGGCGTTATTAGCCTACTGACCACACAAGTGTATCATTATTCTGGGAAGTTTTTAGTCAGAGCAGCTTTGCAGGTCTTTAGTGGCCAGGCGAACGCGTTGTGCTTTCTAGGAGTCAATGGGAGCAGCCGTGCTGTGTTTTGGACTGCATGGGCTATTACTGAATATGGATCTGATTCTTATGCCTTTATCAGGATATTATTGATTATAACCTCACAAGGGCATAAATCGGGAATATTGAATTAGGGTCCTAGATATAAACACGACACTCAATTCCAATTGTTTTTGTATATAAAAAAATATACTGTTGTTTTATTTTTAGAACTAAGCAAGCCTGTCACAGTTAAGCATGAAATTATTTTTAGTAATAAGTTACTTAATTGAATAGAGTTTGAAAATGCGGTAGAAATTGTACTTGATTTGATTCACAGCTATCGTAAGAGATTGAAACATTTAGCAGACACAATACATTGAATTGCATAGGCTTTTTCAATAAGTTGCAGGTAAGTTACTTTTACGTTACATTTTGTAACTCAGTGCTGGATGCCTAGATTAAGCACTGGGACATTTCCTGAAAACAAGTGAGTAAATGCCTTTTTGTTATTTGTACGAATTTTAAAGAATATCTCTAGTTTTCAAAACTCCACACTTAGTCTTATTTTTTAAAGAAAAAAAAATTGTCAATGTTATCCTATGGGGGAAAAACAGGTTATCTGGTTGCAGGTAAGTAAACGACTGTGGGAGTTAAGGTTCTCGGGTTAGACTCAGGGGTCCCCCATGATCAGAGATGCATGGAGATTGCACCTTCAGCGGCACTAGGGTAGCCGGGTGCAGAGTGTTGATGTTCAATGTTATCCTATGGAAGATAGGGGGTCTCTGGTTTTTGTCTGCTGGCAAGCAGGCCACTGGGTTTTGGGAGTCAAGCTCTAAGGGTATAGCTCAGGGCAAGTTATGACCAAAGTAGCACGAAAGGTGAACCCTCAGCGGCACTAGGTTGGCCGGGTACAGGGTGCTGTTTTGAGGCTGGGTGCCCTGTTGTTTCCAATGTAGAACCTCTAGTACAAAGAAACACTGCAGGCACAGGGACGAGGTTCTTCTGGGGGAGACCACCACTTTGAGGGGTAAGTTGGGATGTTGTGGGTTGGGTAGGCACTGTCGGTTTGGGCACACAAGACCGTGGGGTTTCGGGTGCAGGGGTGCATTAGGACGTAGGATTTTCTTACACGCTCTGGTCGCAGTAGGGGGGATTCTCTGAATTGAGGCTGCAGGCGCTGTCTGGAGGCTTGAGGCAGGTCAGGGGTCGCCGGATCTCGGGTCAGGATCAATGGGGTGACCTCCTTGTGGAGTTTTTCCACTCGAGCTTGGGACAGGTTCGGTGGCTGCCGAGAGGGTGGATTTGCGTTCTCTGGCTGGCACCAACAGCTGCAGTTAGATCAAGTCTGGTGTTCACTGAAGATTTCAGTCTTTGAAGTGAAGGCAGGCAGGTCCACTGGGGTTTTTGAGGATGCTAGCTGCAGGACACATCGGTGTTTTTGCAGAAGCAGGTTCGAGGGGAGACAGGCCTGTAGGGCTGGGGCCAAGCCAGTGGGCGTTGTCCTTTTGTTAGCTCTGGACGGCTCTTCAGTCGTTCTTCTTATCTTCTTATCTTGTCAGGCTGGATCTGAGGAAGCAAGGTTCAGGGTGTCCCATAAATATTAGTTTTAGGGGCGTTACAGTTAGGTCAAGAGCAGGGACTAATGGGTTCCTTCCCTGGGTCGGTATACCCCCTAGTGTGCCACTCTCCAGTGGGAGGGGGAAGGAGCGTGTTATGTACACACAATGATCCAGCACTCCAACCAGTAATATAAACTCTTATAATAAACAACATTTTCAGAGATGAGTCAGCAGGTTGTGGTGTAACTTCTTCATTTATTCTTGTAATGTCCTTTACCCGGATTTGTATAGCAGCAAAATGTCAGCAAGAAACGTCTCTGCCGGATTCCGCATACAAGACGCTTCTTGCTGACATGTCGCTGCTATACAAATCGGGTGATATATAAAATAATTATATTAACAACACACTTTGCAGCTTTCTACCAGAGCACATTGGATTTAATCGTCACATCATTCCCATTGAGGAAGCTTATGGAAGCGTCTAAAACATTGTATCTCTGACAACTATATCGCGCATTTAATAAAAAGAAAAGCCAAGTAGAACCGGGTAAAGGACCTTACAAGAATAATTTTTGCCCTGAAGAAGTCCGTAAGGACGAAGTGCTTTGGCTACTCTGTGCCATAGTTTTTAAGAAAGAAAAGGACACTGAATAAAGAAGGTACACCACGACCTGCTGACTCATCTCTGAAAATTTTGTTCATTATAAAAGTTTATATTACTGGTTGGAGTGCCGGATCATTGTGTGTACATAATTGTTTTTATGGAGTGTTCCATAGGGGATGTATGGTTATTGCGTCTCTGATCCTTGGCACCCAAACATATACTGTATCCCAATTTAGGGGATAGTTTCAGTCATTATTACCGCATAACCTGTGAGCCTCTATTATTAGGGGAAAGGAGCCTGTCCCTGGTTGGCTGGGTCCCCCCATCCTCAAGATGGTGGGTACTCGAGGTTGTGCTTCACCTCGCCTCTACCCCCAAGGGGTGGAGTTGGCAGAGGTGGGCACACCTCTCTTCCTCACTTGTTTTCCCCGCCTGTTCTCCCACTCAAAGTGGTAGTAGAAACAGAGGGGACCAGTTGCTTAAAGCAGTAAATGGTCTGAAGAGGCTCACAAAGGCGGCATGCCATTGAAGCTTCTCCTTTGTGAACCCTGCCCATCCTGGGGGAGGAGACTTTTCACCTCGTCCCAGGATGTGAATTGTTTCAGGCTCCTGAGAGCAGCAGCTCTCGACCCAGGGGTCTAGAAACATGTCTGTTGGTGGCTGCCTAGGAAGCCACTCAGTCAGTTTACTAGAAGTTGGTCAAGTTTCAAGGGGCATCTCTAAGATGCTGTCTGTTGTGCATTTTACATTAAATCCCAAAGTGGCATCAGTGTGTGTTTAATGTGACCCCAAGCCACATAACAAGGACCCTTCACCCGTACTAGACCAGAATATTTTGGTTGTTCATCATACATAAAAAGGCCCTGTCTCTATCAGGGGGGAGAGAAACAAAGATCAGGCAAATTCGCAAGGCACCCAACAAAAAACTGTTACTGGGCCCCCACTCACTAAGCGTCAGAGAAAATCAGGAAAAGATAGATCTGCCGCCTGAGGCCGCACCCTACGTTGTGGTTTTAACCAGGGTCCTGTAATTAGTAGAAGATAAAACTGAGGACTACAAACAGCTAAAAAATAAGGTGATCTATTGGCTGAGTAAAAATAGGCCGTTACCTTTAAATATCAATGGTGAAATCCTTAACGTGAGGAGATTGGGTTGGGTGGGTAATAGACCAAAGGATATTAGGGGTGACATTATTATTGTCAATTTTAGAGATCAAAGAGTAGTTAGATTTATTGGTGATTGGTATGTCGTGGGAGGCAGGGATGAGATCTCCACACACGATTTAAGTTATTTTTATCCACGATCACTGCTGGCACATTCCCCAAGATCCCGTGCCCCATATGGGCTTCGTACAGCCCACCCTGGTTTTAGTCTCCCCACCTTCAATCGTTTCTCTTTGCTGTATGGGTTAGAAGATTTATTGGTGATTGGTATGTCGTGGGAGGCAGGGATGAGATCTCCACACACGATTTAAGTTATTTTTATCCACAATCACTGCTGACACATTCCCCAAGATCCCGTGCCCTATATGGGCTTCGTACAGCCCACCCTGGTTTTAGTCTCCCCACCTTCAATCGTTTCTCTATGCTGTATGGGTTAGAAGGAGTTGATTGACTCCTTAATCAGAGTGAGGGGGATACCTTGAATGACAAACAGCCCCCTAAACAAGAATTTCCGTTGGCTGGTAAACTAGGTAATCAACCAAATCCAATACGGGGCGATGCTTCATTGCTGGAGTCAAATCGTATTGGAACCGAGATAGGTAACGCCGTAACCGGAGGTAAAGATTCTACTTCGGGCACTGCTTCATCCACCACTGTTCTGAGAAAGACGGTGGAACCTGGCATGACCGATGATCTACAGACATCTCAGTCTACCACACCATCGGATATTATCCCAGGCACCGATTTCCCGTTGGTAAAGCTTCTTTCTTGGAACGTAGCTGGTTTGCGTCCCAAGGTAGAAGATGGTCTTGGTTTGAAGTTTCTTGAGACACATAATATAATATGCCTCCAGGAGACTTGGTCTACCACCAAAATGCACCTAGTGGGTTATAAAACCTACTTTTCTCCTGCAATTACTGTAGCATCAGGCAGGGCCAAAGGCGGCCTAAGCATATTCATAGCAAATATAATAGTGGGGGTAAAAATATCACCATTAGAATTGGAAGCAAACCACCAATTACTTAGTCTTTGCTTTAATATCAAGAACACTGTCCTCCTTGTTAACTTCTACAATAATCTATCAGAAGGAGAACTGCTGAAGGTTCTTTGCAAATTGCACCTCAAACTATCCTCCTTGTCGAGGGGTGTTGCAGGTTGAAATGGGGTAACCATTATTTGGGGGGGGGGGGGATTTTAATCATCACCCATGCCAGCGTAGTAACGGAAATCTGTGTGGGATAGTGGACGAAAACGGCGAACCTATAGTCCACTTCCTCCATTCGAGCACCGGAAATTACTTAAATGAAACCCTTGCAGACCTGAATCTGATAATCGCTAATAAAAAGAACGATGTTGGTCAGTATTTGGACCCAACATTTCTTGGGAGGGGGAGTCAGACCACGATAGATTTAGTCTGATATCAAATACTTTGGACAACCGTGTTACTAGCTTTGGGGTATTGATCAATACATTAAGTGATCATTGCGCCCTTAGTTTAGAATTCCGTTCATTCAGCGAGCATAACATTCAAACTATAGCTAGTGCTTTGAGACAAAACACTTTGTATTTGGACAGAACAAACGGATTCAGTATAAAATGGCAGATAGTTGACCCCTCAGATATAACAAGGAAAGTTTTACAAGCGGCCAGTTCCTCAGTTGCCAAACGTTTAGATCTAATGGTAATCAAGTGGAAGGAAATGGACACTTGTTACAATTCTAAACCATTGGATAGAATTACTATGGTATCCTCAAAAACTCAATGTGTGCTGGTAATGCGGTATATCTCTTTCATCCGCCCCTACATTGTAGTTTTGGCAGTTATCATAGGATACCATAGAATGTGCTGGGTGCCTGCCTCATCCAGAGGCTCCTCTGGTCTAGATTGCAGTGTCCAGAGATAAAAAATGTCCCTCCATTGGAAATAGGGTAAGTGCAAAAGAAAAAAGGTAAAATAGGATCGGCACCGGAGGACTTTAATAAATGGTGAAGATCTAATGAATAAAATTAATTGGGTACTTGTACTAGATCGAGTAACTGGATCTAGAAGTGTGGCTTTCCAAAAACTGTCGACATGTTTCAGCCCCCTATGGCTCAACGGAGTCTGTGGGGCTTTCGTCAGGACTTACAAACATACAAAACATAGAATGGTTACTCACACAATTTGTGTAGTGATATATGGGTTGATTATTAGAGGGTATTCATTGACCACTCAATTTCTTTAAACCCAAAGGCGTCAAGTATAACACTTTCGTCAGGGGACCACAGAGCCGCGTGTGTGGGCGAATTCACTGCTTGTGCTGACTCTGCCCCCGGATCAGCACAGGGGCGGATGAAAGAGATATACTGCATTACCAGCACACATTGAGTTTTTGAGGATACCATAGTAATTCTATCCAATGGTTTAGAATTGTAACAAGTGTCCATTTCCTTCCACTTGATTACCATTATACCTACCCAGGGAAATAAATGGACATTAATTCCTCCTCCGTACCCTTTTGAATTTTTGTAAACGTTTAGATCTGTCTGCAACAAATGAGGAGGTCTTAAGTAACTTTAATGTGGTCCTAAAAATAATTAAGGAATCCCTTTCTGGTAAAGTCAAAAAACAGTCACTCAAAGAAAGAAGGGTGATTTACTCACAAATGGTATGGTATGGTATGGTAAAAAGTTTTGAACCGCGCTCGGACACCGTACGGTTTCATGGCGCTCATGACAAATGCACGGAGGCAGGGACGTGTGATTTTACTCAGAAGCAGACTGCACAAAATGCACAAATGCACAAAAGGACACTCTAAATTAAAGATAGCCCTACAAAAACGAGGCAGAGTGGCGCAGGAAATAACAAACCTCAGGAGGGAGTATAACATTGCACTAAAAGAGAGAAGGTCCAAAATAAAACAGGTTTTATGGGACCAACTGCATAAAAGTTCCATTGATAAAAATAGCGCAGTGTTCTTGACAGTGATTAAATCCCCTTTTTTGGCTGATCATAAAAATCTACCGACTTTAGATGTGGCTATTGATGAATCAGTGTGGGTGGCGTATTTCTCAAAGATATTTGAGAAGGGTTCGGCCGACACAGGAGGAGTTCAAGGCACCACCATTGTGCTCCCCGAACCGAGATACCCAATTAAACTAGACATCACTATCAACACCCCCGCGCCGCACGGCCACCAGCTGCTGCGTGTGCTCCAGTGCCTGCCTCTGCCTCAGCGCCGGCCTCGCTGCCGCCTGATCGCTCCCCTTAGTTTTGACCTACATTTGTGCTTGTTTCTCTGTGTGCCGTATGAGCGTTTGTTATTCTGTTTTTCCTCCGTTTTTGTCCTGCATTTGTGCCTGTTTATTTTCGCCGTTTTTCTTCGTGTTTTGCCCTCCATCGCTGCATTTGTGCTTGTCTCCTTCCTGTTTGCCCGCCTACCTCGCCGCCCCCCGCTCTCCCTCCCCGCTCCCGCTTCCCGCCACCGCCATTAGCCCCGCCCCTTTCTCTTCTGTTCCCTCCCCGCTCCCGCCTCCCAGCTGCTCCGCCCACCCGCGCACTTCGCCTTAAATGGCGACCGTGCGAACGCGCAGCGGTCACGCGCAGCGGTCACGCGCAGCGGGCGCGCCGATTGTGCGCCGAAGGCTCGCCAAAGGTAAGCCCGTCTGCGCCCGTCCGCGACCGGATCGCGACCAGCGCCAGGACCCCTGGCCCCCGAAGACCCCGACCGACCCACCTGACGTACTCCGCCGCCACCCTCAACGAACTCAACACCGGCCGACACCCAGAATGCCACCAAGCCACTCCACGATGTACCCACGGACCTTTCAGCTGCCACGCCTGCAAATTCACCTGCATCCGGACCTGCCTCACACCAGCACCCGCCAAATCGAACACCAACAGCACCCACCTCAAGTGCATCCTGCTCAACACCCGCTCCGTCCACAGACACGCCATCGAACTCTGGAACCTCCTTGACGCCACAGCCCCTGACGTTGCCTTCCTCACGGAGACCTGGATGAACGCCTCTTCAGCTCCCGACATCGCCATCGCTATCCCAGAGGGCTACAAGATCGTCCGGAGGGACCGCAACGCCAACCAGATGGGAGGAGGCATCGCCATCATCCACAGGAACACCATCCGTCTAACGACCAGCACCGACAACACCCTGACCACCGCCGAACACCTGCATTTCCAGATCCACACCAACCCGAACACCACCCTCAGAGGCACCCTGATCTACCGACCCCCTGGACCACGCACACAATTCAGCGAGGACATCGCCGACTTCGTCAGCCCGCTTGCCCTCCCCTCCTCTGACTACATCCTCCTGGGGGACCTCAACTTCCACCTGGAGAACAACAACGACCGCAACACCAGCACCCTGCTCGACAACCTCGCCAACCTTGGACTCAAGCAGCTGGTGAGCACCCCCACCCACCTCGCCGGACACACACTCGACGCAGTCTTCTCTTCCAGCACAGACATCGACGTCAGCCACGCCACAGAGCTTCAATGGACGGACCACAGCTGCGTCCATTTCACCTTCAAGAGAACGACGACCCACCACCACCAGCAACAGACCGCCCGCAGAAGCTGGAACAAGGTCACAGCAGACCAGCTCGCCACCTCCCTGAGCCAGCACCCTCCTGCCAGCTCAGAGGACCCCAGCCAGGCCGCCGACAACCTCACGAAGTGGATCAGCAGCTGTGCGGATGAGCTCGCCCCGCTGAGGACCCCGCCCAGCAGACCCGGCAGCAAGAAAGCCCCATGGTTCACCGACGAACTCAAGAGCTCCAAGAAGAACTGCCGAGCCCTCGAGAAAGTCTGGAGAAGGGAACCTACACCGGACAACAGGACCTCCTTCAAGCTTGCCACCCGGAAGCACCACCAGCTGATCCGCGCCGCCAAGAAAACAGCATTCAAGGAACGGCTGGACAACAACGCACACAACTGCAAGGAACTGTTCAACATCGTGAAAGAGCTTTCCAACCCCAGCGCAGGAAACAACGACATCACCCCATCGCAAGACCTCTGCAACTCACTCGCTTCATACTTCCACAACAAGATCGCGGACATACACAACAGCTTCAACAACCAACCAACGCACACCATGACCGAACAATCACCCCCCACCACCACCCTCCACGCCTGGACCCCGATCAGCACCGAAGACACCATCCGCACGATGAACTCCATCCACTCCGGATCACCGATCGACCCCTGCCCTCACCACGTCTTCAACAAGGCCGACGCTGTCATCGCTCCCCACCTGCGAGACATCATCAACACATCCTTCGACACCGCCACCTTCCCTGAGAGCTGGAAACACGCCGAACTCAGCGCTCTACTCAAGAAACCAACAGCGGACCCCACCAAACTCAAGAACTACCGCCCCATCTCGCTCCTCCCGTTTCCAGCCAAAGTCATCGAGAAGACCGTCAACAAGCAGCTGGCCGCCTTCCTCGAGACGAATGGATCCCTTGACCCCTCACAGTCCGGCTTCCGAGCCATCACAGCACCGAGACCGGCCTCATCGCCGCCACCGATGACATCCGAGCCCTGATGGACAATGGAGAAACAGCGGCCCTCATCCTCCTAGACCTCTCCGCGGCATTCGACACGGTCTGCCACCGCACCCTAGTACAGCGCCTCAGCAACATCGGAATCCAGGACAAGGCGCTGGAATGGATCACATCCTTCCTCGACGGAAGAACACAGAGAGTCCGCCTACCACCGTACAAGTCAGAGGCCTCCGAAGTCATCTGCGGCGTCCCTCAAGGATCATCTCTGAGCCCCACCCTCTTCAACGTCTACATGAGCCCCCTCGCGGCCATCGTACGCAAACACAACCTCAGCATAATCTCCTACGCCGACGACACCCAGCTGATCCTCTCCCTGACCAACGACCCCGCCTCCGCCAGAGCCAACCTGCACAAAGGGATGAAAAAGGTAGCCGAGTGGATGACGACCAGCCGCCTGAAACTGAACTCAGACAAGACGGAGGTCCTCATCCTGGGCTCTTCCCCCTCCGCCTGGGACGACTCCTGGTGGCCTCCCGCCCTGGGCACCACACCCAAACCGACAGACCATGCACGCAACCTGGGCTTCATCCTGGACTCCTCCCTCTCCATGACCAGGCAGGTCAACAACATCTCCTCGGCGTGCTTCAACATCCTACGCATGCTACGGAAGATCTTCCGGTGGATCCCCACCGAGACCAGGAAGACCGTCACCCAGGCCCTCGTCACCAGCCGACTGGACTACGGCAACGCCCTCTACGCCGGTACCACCGCCAAGCTCCAGAAGAGACTCCAGCGGATCCAGAATGCCTCAGCCAGACTCATCCTCGACATCCCACGAACCAGCCACATCACCCGACATCTGAGAGACCTTCACTGGCTCCCCGTCAACAAAAGAATCACCTTCCGCCTCCTCACCCACGCACACAAAGCCCTACACGACCAAGGCCCGCGCTACCTCAACAGCCGGATCAACTTCTACGCTCCCAAACGCCACCTCCGATCAGCCAACCACGCCCTCGCCGCCGTCCCCCGCATCCGAAGAGCGACAACAGGAGCCACCTCTCCTTCAGGAAGAAGCTGAAGACCTGGCTGTTCGAGCAGTAGCGGCACCCCCGCCCCCCCCCAGCGCCTTGAGACCCTACGGGTATGTAGCGCGCTCTATAAATGTCATTGATTGATTGATTGATTATCAACGAGGTACTCCAGGCCCTAACAGCCAGCAAAAATGGTAAGGCCCCTGGACCGATTGGGGTTCCCATAGATCTATTCAAGTCGAATTCGGATCTGTGGGCCCCAATTCTGAATAGAGTTCTTAAGGCAGCGATGGAGGTGGGCCTATTGGACTCCTGGAAAAATTCAATCATGATCCCCATCTTTAAGAAGGGTGACCGCCAGGAGGCAGCCTGCTATCGACGGATCTCACTGCTGGACTCTCTAGGCAAAGTGGCAGGTAGAGTTGTTCTTGAGCATCTCCAGCAGTGGGCAAACAATGGTGGGGTCCTCTCGGACCTCCATGACCTCCCACAAGGGTTTTGGAACAACCGAACAGGCCCTAAATTTGACAGCAGGCTGCAGTGGGCCTTCAGATGCCGCACCTTAGTCCTAGTTCAATTAATAAGTAGGAGAGTTTCGTGCACACAATCCCTGCGTCAGCTGCTGAATGACACAACAGAGCTTCAGATCACTTGGATATTTGTCCAAGAGAAGTAATGTTTATGTGCAAAAAGTTTCTTGTTTATTCAAATTCTTTTGTTTTTCAAAGAGTTCCACATTTGTTAACATACATCAGCCAACGCGTGTTGTGTGGTAACGTCAGGGACCCGTGTTACCACTCAACATGCCGATCGGAAGACTCTTTGATCCTGAAACCCGGTTCGTATATATGGGACTGGGTTGGTGACAACCTACGCATGCATAGGAAGAATTACGAGGCGGCATACTTTTGGATCCCTTGTAATCAAGAACTGACATCTCTTGAATACATTTTGCTGTCAGTCACTTATAGAAGACTTACCTTGAACAATAGGAATTGACGAACTGCTGCCTGGGAGGAAATACATATCTCTGCACAGTCCAAAAAGGCAATAGTAAAAACGCCGAGCCAAAGAACTCGGCTGGTTGACATCTACCCATACCCGGGCAAAGAACACTTACGTCCGCTCAGATTGCCAATTTACTACAAGCACTTTCAATTCTTTAGGCTCGTCATGAATCCAATTGCCCTGAGGAAGCTCCCAGTGAGGGAGAGAAACGCGTTGGCTGATGTATGTTAACAAATGTGGAACTCTTTGAAAAACAAAAGAATTTGAATAAACAAGACACTTTTTGCACATAAACATTATTTCTCTTGGACTCTTTTCTTTTTACGTGCAGCCCCAACCAAACTTTTAAAAGGCCCTAAATTTGACTCTGCTATTGAGCAAATACGCACGTGCGAAGGCGGGCAGACCGCATATGGTATACGTCAATCTGTCTGCAGCTTTCGACTGCGTTTCCCATGCCAAACTCTGGTCTGTATTATTAGAAATGGGGGTTGATCCACCTTTGGTGGACTTTCTGCGAGAACTATATTCCAACGCCTCTGCTAGGGTGAGGTTTGGGGTAAAGGGAGAGCTGTCAGCGCCATTTACGGCAGAGCGTGGAGTCCGGCAAAGTTGTGTCCTGGCCCCCTTTTTGTTCACTCTCTATACCAATGGCTTGGAGAAGGCCATGGTGAAGGGGGGTCAGGATCTTCCACAAATAAAAAACCGCCTGATTCCCACTCTGCTCTATACGGATGACGCCGTGATACTGGCCCACACTCCTCGCGAACTTCAGAAGGCGTTGGATAGATATTCCGAATTCATGGGAAAGCTATAAAAAAAACTTTTGTAATGGCAGCAGGCCCAGGGAAAAAAGTGACAAAGGATATCTATCTTAAAAATTAGAAACTTGCATGTACAGATAAATACCCATATCTGGGAATCATCATCGACCAGAGATTGAACTGGAAACCAGCACTAGAGGCCAGAAAATTCCATCTTAGGAGAGCAATAGCAGCCCTTATACATTTCTCACAAAGGTTAGGGAAAAGGCCGCCAGCTGAATTGCTAAAGATTTACAGAGCCAAATGCCAATCAATAGCCCTTTACGGGGCAGGGGTAAGGGGGTATGTAGACAGTAGTGTTTTACAAGTGGCTGAGAATGTCTTTTTAAGATTTCTTCTAGTGGTTCTAAAGAGTGTTTCCACTTTTTCGTGCCACATGGAATTGGGGATTCCCCATCTGTCAGATCTAGTGAGAATTCAGCCACCTCTTCTCTGGCATCGAATCTGGTCGTCAGAGAAGAATGTGTTCACACAGCAAATAATTGTAGACAGCATGTCTCTGGATCATTCACATAAAATTGAATGGCTGTCCTACATTACATTTTTTTTACATGATCTAGATTTAGGTAAATATTATCTAGTACCATGCTCGATTCGGGAAATACCCAGCAAGAAATTAAAAGAGATGTGTCTTATACACCTGCAGGAATTATGAATGTCCTGAGAAGTTACTAACACCTCTGTCTTACATTCTATGGCAGTTCAAGTCACTTTCTCAATTCAGCCATATTTGACTCATAATTTTACTATCTTTGAGAGATTTTTATTGACGAGGTTCAGGTTAAATCTTTACATCCTCTGGTTGCCTTTCCAACAAGAAGCAATTGAGATCCAATACTACCACCTTGTCCTTGTGACGAGATCTCCACTTTTCTGTAAATACTATAACAGGCATAGCAAGATTTGGTTGATACCTGTACTTAAACTTATGGAAATTAGAACTTGTTGTCCAGCCATGATATCTTTACAGTTTTTAGAGCAGGAATGGATTTCGAAATACACAGTTAAATTCCTGAAATGTATTTTTAGACATCGATTTAATATGTAAAATCAATTTGTATAAGCGGTGGTAATGATAAATTGAATTTTTATGTACACTGTATTGATGAGGAGCCAGTAGTGTTGTATTTTAGACAATGGAATTGTAATCTAAATTGCAAAATGATTTTTATTTGTGATTTTGCTTTTATGGTTTTTATATATGACAAAAGCTGAATAAAGAATTACTATTACTATTGATCCATGCATTTACATCAGGATCTCCTAATATAGTAATTTCCTATAATCAAGAAAGAGTAGATACAAAAGACGTCAACCCAGGAACTTTATATGGAGTGGAAATAAATATGGTAACTCAAAATCTAAGGGAAGAAGTGGGTCAGATAGTCACCATAAAACTACTATTTTGGAATATGACTGTGATAAGAGCAGAGTTAGAGAATCCAGGGTAGGGCACATTTAAAGATCAATTCCATATAGTTCTGATTCAGGAAACATGGGCTGTCGAACTGGTGCATAGAGTGGGATATATCACTTTTGCATCAAGTGCATTCCCCTCAAAAGCAGGAAGACCATTGGGTGGGATATTGATATGGCTCAAAATGGAACTGTTGCCTAAAATAATAAGATTGAGATCTGATTAAAGAGATTTATTGGGCATGGTTGTTCCCTTCAGGCCCTCACTGTGGGCTGGGCACATAGCAACTATAAACTTCTACATTTGTTCTACTCAGACAAACCCCTTCTCAGGAATAGTGACCCAAGGATCTCACATGATTGATTCCTTAAAACACAATAATTTTAAACTTAAAGCAGGCGATTTTAATACAAAACTACTTGATGGTCTAATTCCGCCTCATCGCACGGAACAATGTTATGGGCCAAGGATAGTTTTAGTAGTCGATACAAATCGTAAGCAAGTTATCCTGAGATTATTGAGCAAGTTAGCTTCATAAGACCTGAATATTGTTAATGGTTGTATCAAGTCTGGCTGTCCCGCTCGCCCAACCTTCAAGCGAGGGTTGTATATGAGCAATATTGATCATATCTTGTTGAACAGTCCCCTCTGGCCTTCACTTATTGATGTGTGGGTGACAACAAGAAATGAAAGTGATCAAGAAGCACTAAGGGCCCACTTCTGTACTAGATTCCTTGCAAATCTATTGTCATTGGGAACCACATCTGCCATAAATAGAATTAATGCATGCAGCAATGGAAGGAACCTGAAAAGAGCTTTTTTAGCAGATGATGATAAAGTGCAGTCAGGCATCTACAATCTTTTTGTAGATAAGTTGGCCCCATTTGAGACGTTATACTCAAGGGTTATTAATTGTATAGATCTACATTCGAACCTTATGGGGCAAATAAAACTGCTCCTCACTAAGGCTAGGCGGAGGGGTAATTTCTGCTCAAGAAGTAAAACTCTGTGCCACAAGGGTATTTTGACTGCCAGGAAAGCCTATAAAGATAAGCTCACAAAGGCGAAAAGTCGGAGGGAGATAGAGCAATGTGAGAAAGTTGATGAAACCATACACAACAGGATTACTAAGGTGTTTCATCACCCCATAGCATCTGGGACTCATGCTACAGGAAATGACCTCGGTTCAGCAGTACAACCTGATGTATGGGAAGCCCATTTTACTGAGGTTTCTAAGATATGGTAAAATAGTGGTATTGAATACTCTGAGAGAAGACCAGATTTGGAAAAACACCAGGACCATTTCAAAAGATATCATAGTCCTTGAGATGGCAGAAACTGCAGAACCACTGCATTTATCAATAAGGGAGAAGGACCCAGGCACTGATGGTATCCCAGGAGACTTACATTTGTCTCACCCTGAAATAATGGTTCTGTATCTGAATGCTCCTAGGGGTGAGTAGATTCCCTTGCCTAGCATGGAGCAATTGTTGTACCTATTTACAAGAAGGGGACAAAGGATGTAGCCTCTGACTATAGACACATTAGCCTAATTGACATTAGTCAAAAAGAATTTGCTAGGCATATTTTATTAAAACTACAAGACTGCATAGCTGAACATCATATCCTTGAGGACTGTCAGGCAGTGTTTAGGGCCAAGGTCAGTACCTTGGACCAGGCCTTTTGCTTCTCGGTGTGCTGGAAGTAGGTCACCTTGAAACAGGACAAACTTTATGTCACCTTCATTGATATTAGGTCGCCATTTGAACTGGTCCCCAGGAAAAACCTTTGGGCTGTCTTGGAGGCTTGTGGTATTATGGACAACCTTATAGGAATCTTAAAAACATTACACCTGGAATCATATACCCAGGTTAAGTGGAATGCAGAAGGAGATCTTTCAGTTAAGATAAGTATTGAATGTGGTGTCAGATAGGGGGTGTGTGCTGGCACCCACACTCGTATACATGAACAGAGCAGTAGAAAGGCTAGCAAAATGCAATCATGACCCTAAATCAGAGATTAGGATCTTCCCATTGAAATGTTCGCTGATGACACAATTTTAATATGTCACACATCGCGTGGATTCCAGCTGTTGCTAGACCACTTTTCATCCTTCTTCCGCACAATGGGCCTAGAGATAAACACAGCAAAGTCACAATTATGGTATTAAATGCCCACTGCTCATTCAGGGGCAATATGAGAATTGAGGCAGGTCCCTTGGAGCGAGTAAAGTTCTTCGACTACCTGAGATTAAGACCATCTGATGAGATGACCTAGGCACAACAGCTAAGGAAAAGCAAAACGATCCTGATCCAAAGGGCCATGGTCATTGGAAAGAGATGTAAGGCAACCTCCAGTGGAACAGTAATTCCAGCTTTGGAAGTATATAGAGCCAAGGCCCTGTCAGGTGCTGTATACAGTGAGCTCTTGGGAAGGACAGACACAACATCGCTTAGTAGTGCTAAAAAATAAATTTATTGGATCCCTTTTTATTCTCCCTAGAATCACCCCTCTGGCCCCACTTTGATTCGACCTAGGATTAAAAAGAATTGATTGTGTAATTTTATTTAAACTTTTTAAAGGATTGGGTCTGAATTTGGAATACCCCTCAACTTTAAATTTATAGGAAAACCCTGGACAAGAAACTTTACACCCCCTTGGTTAAGGCAGATAAAGGCTTGGTGTGTCTCTCTCAAGATGGAAGAGTTGTGGCTATATCCTGATAAATTGACAAAGGGTGCCTTAGTAACATTGAAAAAGCCTTTTGGGAAAGAATGCTGGAAAAGCTATGTAAAGACCTAAAATAGGGAGCTTAACAGAGAAGATTTTGAGTCCTAAAAGTGGGCCAGTGCATTCTGCCTTTTCTGGACAGAATACACCCTGCTCAGGCCAAAACACTGGATATAAAGTTTAGGTTTGCCTATTTACCCTTACATTCTTTCACTTCCATATGAGACAAAAATGGCCCCACGATCCCTAATTGTCCCTTTTGCATGCAGCCAGAGGAAACCATTGTTCACTTTTTATTCTGTTGCCTCATCTATATCATACCCTGTAATAAATGGATCCTTCCAGTGTGAACGTTTGTGCCCATTGTTCATTATTTGGAAGCTTCCAGTATTTTTATATGTGATACAAAAGTGATGATTGTGTTTAGTGTGTCTAGATTCTTATTTTGGGCTTGGAGAATCAGTGCTACTAAGCTAAAGGTGACTCTTTAGGAGAAGGCTTGCTTTTGCACGAGGGCTTTTAGGTATAAGATGCACTGGCACTGTAAAGACCGCTGAAGATAACATCTTATTTACAATGTGTGTCAGTGGAGAGGGGTAGTGGGACATCAGGTCTTAAATACATCATTGGCCTAAAATGTTGTGTTAATATCATTTATATATTTGATGTATTTTAATCACTTTTAGCCTTTTTTATAGTAGGTTTGGCTTTTTTTATTTATTGTAGGTTGTGAACTGTCCGTATGTTGCATGAATTTTATGATTGTTTAACCGAAATAAAAAAAATAATTGAAACTGAATAGAGTCCTCATAAAGGCGTACTCATTGGCCTTGGTTTGATAGGTTTCTGTTGGAGGAATCAGGCCAAGCCACACAAGTGGGGCAGCATATTTACTGGGATGGGTGGGGGAATGATGGATAGTAGGTGTATTCCTTCTGATCTCAGAAGTTTATGTCACAGAAATGCAAGTACATTGCTCAATATTAGGCAAAATGTGATGTATGTGGTGCCTTGTGGGTAAAAACAAAAAGGTTGAGAGACCAATGTGAGGCACACAGCGCTGGAATCCCCTGAGTGTCTAGTTTTCGGTGGTGACTAGGTTTGGCAGGTTTCCTTGGGTGGCTGTCTATATTCGGCATCAAAACCACTGCTTCCCATTGCTAAATCAAATATTTCTTGTTACAGGAAATATTGATGTCTCCACATTGTTCTTTAAGGCCTTTCCTATTACAGCCACTAAGCCTACCCACATAAGTGAGGTACAATTTATATCAGAAGACTTTGGGGAATGCTGAGAACTTTGTGGTTCTCTGCAGATTCCTCAAATTTTCCTCACACAAATATGAGGAAAATGTGTCTTTTAGTTAAACTTTGTAAATTGCAAAGGCTTTTCAGGTTGGAAAAACTGGTGGGAGCCACACGAGTCGCCTCATCCTGGATTTCCCTAGGTTTCTAGTTTTTAAAAACATGCAGGTTTGCTTGGTTTCCCTAGGTGCCGGCTAACCTAGGGCCCAAAATCCATAGCCAGCTACATTGGTCAGTATTAGGTGGAAACATGTGGTGTACATATGGCACTTTGAGTCCTTTCCTGTTGCAGGCACTACCCCTGTCCACACAAATGAGGTACCATTTTCATTGAGAGACTTTAGAGTAATGCTGGGTGATAGGAAATGTGTGGCTCCCCATAGATATCAGACGATTTCCTCACAGAATTGTGAGGAAAATGTGTGTTTTTATGTAAACATTGAAGTGTAGAAATGCTTCTGGGTAGAAAAACCTGGTGGGAGTCCTACACCCCCTGCACCCTGGATTCCCCTAGGTGTCTAATTCTTGAATATGTACATGTTTGCTAGGTTTCTCTAGGTGCCGGATGAGCTAGGGCCCAAAATCCATAACTAGCCACATTGCAAAAATAGAGATTTGGAAGAGCTTCAGGGGTGGAAAACCTGGTGGGACTCCCCCCCCCCCCCCCCACCCTGGATTCTCATATATGGTCTATGTTTCAAATAGGTACATGTCTGCTAGCTTTCTTTCTGTGCTGGCTGCGCTAGGGCCCAAATTCCACAGTTAGCTACAATGCAAACAAGGTTCAATTTTCTAGCGGAAAGATGTGATGTGTTCATGTTGCGTTTTAGGCCCTTACCTCCAGGATATTTTAGCCTTTCCCACACAAGAAATGTGCAATTTTAATTGGGAGATTTGAGGGAATAGTAGATATTAGAAAATGTGTTGCTGCCTGCAGATTTCTGAACTTTTTTCACAGAAATGTGAGGAACATGTGTATTTTGTCAAAGATTGAAAGTTTGCAAGGGATTCTGTGCAAAAAAACTAGTAAAAGCCATGCAAGTCACCCCACCCTGGATTCCTCCAGGTGTCTAGTTTTAAAAAATGTTCAAGTTTGCTATGTTTCCCTAAGTGCCGGATGAGCTAGGGCCTAAAATCCCCAGTTAGACACATTGCAAAAAAAATAAATGGGTCAGGTTTCAGTGGAACAATGTGATGTGTCCACGTTGCATTTTGGGGCTGCTCCCGTTGCAGGTGCTTGCCCTCCCACACAAGTGAGGTACCATTGTTATCAGGAGACATATGTGAATACAGAAGACTACAGCATTTGTTATTACCAATTGGACTTCTCTGCATGTGTGCCTAGTGTCTAAGAAAGAAGATATTTTTAAAAATGCCCTCTGGAGAATCACTTGCTACTATAGGTGCCGACAAATTCGTAGATGTACAAATAGCCACTCCTTCTAAACCCTGTATCTTGTGTATACTTCAGAAAAACATAGGATTCCTTGACACCAGTGGTCAAAATGCATATCCAGGACAGCATTACCAAAGCGTGTGGGGGTGAGGTGTCCCATCCTCGTTGAGAGCGTGAGGTAGGAAAAGCTAGTGATGGGAGACGAGAGACCGCCATTGTGATGGTTGAAGGGAGGGGCTCTTTACTGGAGATGCCACAGAAACAAATTCTCCCTTCTTGACGTGCTTGGAGCGCATCACCTAAACATTCTAACCTGCCTCCAAATTGGGGTCGCGCGAGCGTGCAATCCAAGGTGGCCACCACAGAGTGAGCTCTGCGATTTTGACCCGTTTGTTGCCAAGTTATATAGCCAAAAGAGCTATGTTCATGCTAATGATGGTACCCGGAGTCTTCTGACATTGTTGGGACCCGTCTGAGGCATTTTTGTTTGGTTTTAGTGGAGGTTGATGGTGAAATGTGAAGAAGCTCCTTTCTGCTGTACTTCCAAACCGGTATTGCCGACTTTCTCTGTCAGGAGGGCGGAACCACAGGCAGGAAAGGGTACGGCTGTGGCCTGGATACTCCCACAGCTGGTTTTACCTGCTGCACACTGCTATATTATGCTGCATTATTTCTAAGTGCTTTGAAATTATAATTTGAACATCTTACTGTCGCAAATAATGAACGTGTTACTATGGAGGGTAAAAACTACTCTTTGGTACTTAACAAACGTAAAAAAAAAAAATACTTCAACTCCACCAGTCAAGTCTAAATTTGTAGACTCTCCTGAGCCTTCCTTAACTGATTTGTTTGATGAACTGCAGGCTATTCATACTAACACAGATACTATTGTGTCAGAATTGAATAATTTGCACAAAAAAAATATGGCATATATTTCAATGAAAGCTTCTGACAACACAATTAAAGTTCAAGACAAAACAAAATAATATGCTCTTATTCCTGTTGCAGCGAAAATAGAACCAATGAATAAATTATTTTTTGATTTGAAAAATCATAATCAGCAGTACAATTTAGGAATTTTTAATTTGTCTGAAGATCTGTTTGGTAATTACTGCAGAATGTACATAGAAAACCTATTGCCTGCCCTGTTAAGACAAACATTTACTGAAACATTTTGAAATTGACAAAGTTCATAGAATTCCTTCACATAGAAGCCCAAATCAAACTACACCTATTCAAGGTGTAGCATCATCACCATATTCCATCTTTAATTTAATTTAATGATCTTTGTCCAAGATTGAGAAGTTGTGGATTCAAATATAGAATCTTCGACCCGTCAGCCATGCGAATATGGAAAGATGACTTCTCGAGGCCCTTTCAACGTCCGGCTGACCTTAGTCTATACTTAGACCAACACTCCATGGATACTAACGAAAATGTTACTAGATTATTAAGCAGCTATAGTTATCCTAAATTGATATATTTCTTTACTGGGCATGTTTTGAGTGGTTATTCTTGTTATGCCTGTGTTTTTTTTCATTTTCATTTCTTTTCTACAGAACTAAGCATATTTGGTCATTTTTTTAATTCTTTTTTTCTTCCCAACTTAATTTCTTTCAATGGTGTCTAATATTTATGGTATTACATTTGTGTCTTTTAATGTTAAAGGGTTACAACATCTGGTTAAGTACACTAAAGTTTTGGATTATCTGGCTAGACAAAAGGCAGATATTTGTTTATTACAGGAAACCTCATGTTGGTGACACTATTCTAGCATATATAAACGAAAAGTAGGTGGATAATATTGTTTCCTCACCTCCTCTAAATAAGAAAAACGGAGTTGCTATATTATTTTCAAAAAGAATAAATCTTCAAATATTACATAATCATTGTGACTCTAATGGTCATGTTCTCATAGTTAAAATTAAAATTGATGACATGGTCCTGCACTTGACTAATATTTATGGTGCCACAAAGGTCTCTAGAAGTCTTAAAATTGGGTAATGTTCCACCTATTATTGGAGGTGATTTCAATGTTATAAATGATTCTTTATTAGATAAATGTTTGCAAATCAAATATCATCCTCCCAAAACTTTTTTGTTCTTAAATCTTATTTAAAATCAAATAAATTAGTGGATATCTGGTGTTTACATCATCCAAAGGACAAACAGTTCACTTTTTTTTCCAATCGTTGTAATTCATTTTCTAGATTAGATTTTTTATTATTATCCAGTCATTTAGTCCCCTCTATTTCTAAACCCACTATCCAAAATATAGATATTTCGGATCATGTGCTTGTTTCATGCATTTTGCAACTTATAGTGTTGCAACAATTTTGAGGAAGATGGCACATGATCACAAATAATGTTCTTGATAACAAACCCTAAATTCTATCATTAATAATGAATATTTTATGCTGAATCCTGCAGGTTCTACATTAATTATAAACAGATGGGATGCCTTTAAACATACATTAGGTGTGTTACAATTTCCATTATGGCCCTTACAAATAAGCCATTTAGCACACTAATTAGCGAATTAGACAAACACTTGCAAAAACTTTGCCATGAACTGAACTCTATATTAACCCCTTAGCTGCGGCCGCTATTCCGCCGCAGTGCTAGGGGGAGGGGGTGCCGCGCGGTGCTCCCGGCGCTCCCTTGGGTGGGCTCTGCTTGTGACGGAACGGTTCCGTCACGACCCCGCCCGCTTAATAGAACGCGCCACCCAGGCGCAAAATCAGCGCCGTGCAGGCGAGCGGGCCGTGACGGAACCGTTCTGTCACCAGCACAGCCCAACCGGCTTAAGTAAAAGAGCAGGCATACAAATCTCTAATTCAAAAGCTACATTTTGTTTTAATGCTAATAGACCGGGAAGATATTTAGCAACCTCTTTGCATATTAAGAAAGATTAAACTCAAATTAATACTATCCACAAAACGGATGGACAAACAGCGATATCTCATTTAGCAATAGTGAATGAATTTGTGAAGTATTATTTAGAGTTATGTAATAAACCTCCCACAAGTGATTTATCACTTATTGATAAATGTTTAGTTAAGTATGAATTACCTCAATATTCTCAAACAGCTAGAGATCATTTGGATAGGCCAATTTCTATTGATCTCAGCTATTCAATCAATCAAGCTGCATAAATCTCCAGGCGCGGATGGTATTCCTACAGAGTCTTATAAAGAGTTTGCAACTCTCCTGTCACCACATTTATTCAAAATATTTACTCATTTCAGCGTTGGAGGAACAACGTCAGGGTCTTTTTTACAGAAGCTTTAATTATAGGCCTTCCAAAACTAGATAAAGACCACTCAAAGGTTTCAAACTATCCTCCTATTTCCTTGATAATTCAGGATTGCAAACTTTATGTAAAGATCTTGGCAACAAGATTAGCTTCAATATTGCATTCAATTGTGCATATTGATCAATAAGGTTTCATGAAAAACAGGCAGTGAATAAACAATGTAAGATTATTTCTTCATGCAATTGAAAGTGGTGCATCTTTAACTCAACCTGCTGGCCTTCTAGCCTTAGATGCAGAAAAGGCTTTTGAAAAAGTACATTGGCTATATCTCTTACATATATTGGCTGCATTTAATATGGACTCCTCATTTATTTGTATGATTTCAGCTTTATATTCTGGTCCGTCTGCTCACCTATTTATTAATGGCCAAAGGTCCGAAACATTTTCACTTTAACAAGGTACTAGGCAAGGATGCCTGCTTTCACCTATACTTTTCCTACTTGCATTAGAATCTTTGTTACTTGTGATTAGAAATTCCAAAGAAATTGATGGTCTTACTATTAACAACGTTCCTAATAAAATCTCTGCATACGCTGATGACGTCCTTTTCTATATTAGTAATCCGGCTTCGTCAATTCCTTCATTGTTAAATTTAGTTAATGCTTATTCTCAATTTTCACAGTACTCACTAAATACAAAAAGAATGTTTTTTTTCCATTAAATGTTCATTGTTTACCAGTTATGGTTTGCAACAAAGGTATAATTTGGGCCGCTGACAAAATCAAATACCTGGGTATATTATTTTCACATAATATAAAACAACCGATTACATTAAACTGTGTATGTATTTTAGAATATATCAGAGAAAATTTTCAAAAATGGTCTGCAATCCATTTAAACGAGAGGGGGAAGATAGATCCTATTAAAACGGTTATTGCTCCAAAAATGTTTTACTTTCTATCCACGATGCCCATACAGCTTCCTATTAAATTCTATTAAAAAACTTAATAGCGTTATTACTAGATTTATTTGGAATAGCAAACCTGCTCATATAATCTATAAAAAATTGAAGGTTGTCAAGTACAATGGTGGTTTAGGTCTACCTGATTTTGTAAAGTATCATAAAGCTTTAATTTTAAAGCAAAGTACATTATGGTTTCACACTGTGACACATAATAATAATCCTGTCTGGCTTACTATTGAACAAAGCTTGGTTGCCTCATTTCTATTGCTGGCATTAAATCTCCAAAATTGAAATTAAATGATATTAAGTGATCTTGATTCCATTTTTCAATACATGATGGCATTTACATTACACTCATCATTTTGGTATAATCCGAGACTTATAGATCCACAATATTTTGGAATACCTGGATTAAAGCTGGTATTTTTTACTTGTAAGATATATACTGTGATAATACCTTTTTAATCTTTTTTGGAACTATGCCTATTGTTCAAATAAAAATCTACAGATAGTAATAAATATTGTGTAATTCGATGCTAGACTCTTTCCATAATAATTTTCCCCAGAATGCGACATCTGATTTGGCTGTATACATACAGACCCTGTCCTTCTCTTACCATACTGTTCACTTTTATAAAAACAAAATGAATGGAAGTACAAATGATAATATGTTTTTCCTAACTTCTTTTTGGAATAAAGAATTGTATAATGTATTATTCTTAGATATTTGGCGGAAAATCTGGCTGAATATCATCTCAGGATGGTTGCCCGTTTCTATATATCGACCAAAAGCATTTATTTTATTCAATTACTTATGGACTACTTTTAGGTTATTTAAAGCTAAATTATTGAATTCTTGTGTATGTTGGAATAGCTCTCAAGCAGAAGGACAGTTAAAAGATATGCTCCTTGACTGTCCAAACAATAGTAAGTTTTGGAATGATGTTTGGAATATAGTAATGAAAATATTGAATATTACTGCCATATTTTCCTAAACTATAACAATTTGTAAATCAGTCGTTGTTAGAACAAAATTGACAGATCCTGAAAGCAAGCTTTTTTATTTCAGATGCATTGAAATCTATTACTGCTAATTAGAAAAATGCTTTTTACTGTCAGTATATATGTGGTGGGCATGGATAATGTTTTCCAGAAGAGGAGCGAATTTATCCCTTATAGGTGTTATTCATAAAACTTCTAATAATCATTTATGGAAACCAATTGATAAATATATAGCTTTACAGCCATGCCCATATCTAATCTGTTGAGTAAATGAATAATTGTTTAACTATTCTTAATACTTCGACGCGGTTCTACTCTGATTTTATTACCGTATATATTTATATTCATGGTACTTAAGATTGTTTAGCCAAAATTAAAATGTTAAATAACTGTTTGATAGTTCACTAGCTGACAAATTATAACAAATGTGTACAGACAGAAAACACCCCAATTCTTTTTTTTGTTTCTAAATAACTTTTTTGATAATAATTTCCATTATAGACAATAAAATGAGACATCAAAATGTATTGCAAAGTATTATAACATCAGACGCTCTACCTAAACTATTCAACTGCGATTCATCCAATATGAGCAGGAGTTGGAACTACCCATCTCACCAGTTGAAGTGCAAACAGGGCTGACACACTCCAGGCAGCCTTCAGCTTCTATAAGGCATTGCAGGGGCAGCTGACTCCACATCTTATGTAACTACCATGAAGCCCGCAGAAGAGGACAATCAGCCCGACTACCAAAGAAGCTATGGTCGTTGTGCCACCAAAGGCAGGCCTCAAGCCCCTGAATGTTGCCTCCTCATTCCCCCTTAACTCCATGCCATCTTGATTGCAAGATATAATGGAGTAGATCTTGGCTAACAGGGCGGTTTGCGTGCTGCTGTGTTTGTCACTGGCTGTAGCACAATATCAAATGTGAGGTGGTTGTTCCATGTTCTCAGCAGCTTCAGAGCTGAATCCACCAGGGTGGCTGCATCCTTCAGACACATCAGAAAACCTTTGACTCTCTTCCTGTTGTCAGTTCTAAACACATGAGCTTTGGAATGAAATATTAAATTGAGTGCAGACTCTTCACTCGGCCACTGCCAGGATCAAAGTGGGGAGTGTGATCTCTGATGCTTGACTTTCAATCTTATTACCTTGGCCTTTGTCTGTTTCTGGCTGTTACTGCTGGCCATTTGGCAGTGTGCATTATTCTAGCACCTGCACTGCCCTGCAGGACGTGTGTCCGGGTGGGACAGTCTGCTTCCGAGGCGCACCGGCATCAAGGCGGTGAGCGCCGCTCGAATGATTCATTCAGATGCTCTCCCTCAGTGATAAACATAATAATCAGAGGCAAAGGAAAAATCAGACCTGAGTCTTTGCACATGGAAGCTGTGGGGTGGAGCACGAACCTTAGCTTCCAAATGAAGAAGAAAAATCCTTAATGTATTTAGTTATTTAAAACCATACAACAGTACAAAATAATTGTCACAGGTTATTTGGGCTACACAGCCTGCTTCTGAGGCACAGTGGCATCAAGGTGATGAGTGCCACTCGAAGATGAATGAATGATTCATTCAGATGCTCTCCTACACTGATTAACGCAAAGAGAAATCATACTTATTTGTGATGAGAGTCTTTGTACATGGGAGCTGTGGCACAGCGCACAAACATTCGCTGCTAAATGTTACAGTAGGGCACAAAAGAATTTACTGGTTAATTTTATATTAACTTCTGATTGAAAAAAAGCCTTTGGGGAAAATAATGGCAATATGTTTTTATAAGATTCTTAGATGACTTGAAGTGCAGCTTCTGTGGTAATAGGAAAATCAATTATAGTGACAGAAGCATCTGAACTGGTGTTTGGAGATAAGCTCTAACTGGACACCAGAGGAGAATATAGGAAGCCTCTGGGTGGCAATAAATGGCAGTTAGGGGAGAGGTTAGAACTGTTACACGTTGCAATTTCCTTTCAGATTCCCCAGCTGCTAGACAAAAAGAGCCCTCCCATTCTTACTAATGGATGTATGATGTTACAACACATATGTTTACTACGCATACCTTTACAACGCGGTATTTACAACGAATACCTTTACAACGCATAGCGCTTAGAGGTGCTGGATAGTGGTAAGTATAATTTTCTATTCCAACTCCAGTCCCCGTGGACACTAGGGAAGGTGTTGGATAGAAAATTAAACTTATTCCTTATCCTAGAGCGCCCCCCAGCGCAATGCGTTGTAATGGTATGCGTGGTAATGCCTGCGTTGTAATGGTAGTGCGTTGTAAAAACTTTGTTGTAAACGTTGCATACCTTACTAATCCATGGTGTTCATCATTGGTTTGCTATCCAGAGACAGCCCTTCATGACATGTTGTGCTTTTCAATTATATCTATTATCTTTGTTTTGTTGATTCATTTCTACCCCAGTGGGCCCCTATCCGCCGCCCTGGTCTTTCTTTATTGATCGCATGCTTGGCACAACATCTATTTCAAGCTCGGCTCACTAATCCTTGGCCTCTCTGCTGAAGAATAGGAAGTGCATTTAGGAGTCAGTGAAAGGAAGCTACTAAAGTTGGTAAGATATGCATCTGGATGAGAAAAGGGTGCACATGTCTAACGTGGAATGAGCATAATGGGCATGATTGAGACACTCTGAAGAACACTACCCCTTCCACAGGCCTCAGTAATATTTAATCCACAGTCCCACAATTTCAGAAATTATATATTTTCAATATTATTTACAACAAAATCATTCATTTTAAACAGCTAACATCCATTGACAAAGTCAAAAGTCCTGTCTGGTTTAAAATGTATGCCAGTTGCTGACTCATATCTGGATACAATAACTGAAATCTCAGACTAAAATCAAAATACCTGTCGGGTGCCACACTACAGGTTTGTGGGATGGAAGCATGCATGCGTTTACCATGCATTCCAGTTCCAGGCAGTCTCTACAATGCAAGTCTTAACCACAAATATGCCTTCACCACAAATGCCTTTAAAACAAATTATGCTTTGTTAAGGCATGTATGATAAACACATATCCATGGTAAAGACTTGACAGGTAAATCTTAATCCACCCAACCCCTGCCCCTGCCATGTGTCCTAAAACTAACCCTCCTGAAAACCAACACCCTCTCCCCGAGCCTCAGAAACTTCCCTGCCTCCAGTCCTTAAAAATACCCGCCCTCCCCAATCCCTAAAATCTACCCCCACCTGAGCCCTAAACACTACCATGCCCCCCTAGCCCCGAAAAAGAATTACAATCTCTGCCGTCGCCCAGAGCCCTAAAACTCCCCCAAGCCCCTGCCCTGACATCTAACACTAAGCCCTCCCTCCTAAAAAATACCCCTTCCCTCCAGCTCTGAAAACGCCCCCCCGCCCCACAGCCATAAAACTACCCTGAAACCTCGGTCCTGACAACTACTCTGAACCCCCACCCCCACCTAGACCTAAAACTACCCCGAACGCCCAACCCAGAAAAATACCCCAAACACCCCAGCCCTGAAAACTACCCAGAACCCCCCAGCCTTGAAAACTTCCCCAACCCCTTCTGCCCCTGAAAACGACCCAAACCACCTCACCCCTGAAAACTAGACGAAGACCCCCTCCCCTGAAAACTGCCCCCAACCACACAAACAACCCCCCCAAAACCTGGATCCAGCCCCACTTACCTCACCATATCATGTCCTCTACCGATCCTTCCTGCTGCTTCCGCAACCCAGCAGCAATCAGCTAGACCACGCACTGCCTTAACCCCGTATATGCGTGGTTAAGGCATATGTGTGGGTAAGGTAAACGTGGTAGCGCTTGTGTAGTCGGAACACGCATGGCTGAAGCCGCAGTGTTCTGACTGTTTCCTCACTATAGCAATCACACTATAGAAATCACAAAATGCAGTTTAGTTGTTAAAGCAATTCCCAAAATTGCATAGGTTAGACCCCTTTTCCTCTGGGAGAATCAGTGCAGAGACCCAAAACCCCTCAGCTTGGAGGACTAGATTCTAACTCTTCAAAAGGGTTGTATGCATTAACTTGGCTTTGATGTATAATTTATGTGTTTGGTTGCCACTGCTAATTATGTATTATTTTTCTTTTTAGCATCTGTTAAATCCTGAAGTACAAGAGAGTACAGAACCCCACCTCCTTTGCTGCTGTGCACCACCACAACATTACCCCAGTATTTAAGGATAACCTGGTGTCTGATTTTGCTTGTGTTGCGTGACGTTCATATTTTGTTCTTTGGTGCTGTTAAATGGTTTACACTAAGTTCTTTTGCCAAGTCTTACTGCTTGCAGCCACAACTACCCAGACTTAAGCTTAAGGTTGAGTAAACAAGGCTGACTGGACCCAAGACAGTGTTTGCGAGCGTACTCTGTGATAAGGCCCCATAGCCATATTATACAGTGCACCCAAGTGCTCACACATTAGAAATCAAAGACTGCACCATGAGACATGCTGCTATGATGTCACTGTAGCATTCCTCATAAGGATCAAAAGGCACAGTAGCATTGAGTAAATCTGACATTTAGTGCAAACCCACCATTTTTATTGGTCATTAAGGAGACCCAGCATGTGAAAAGGCAGAAACTGACCTACAGGTGCCTTGTGAGCTGAAAGCAGAGAAAGAGGTTCAGTCTGACATATCAGGCATCAACACAATAGTCCCTTTACCCTACACAACTCATTTTAAGTAAACATCCAGGAGCCCCAGCACCTCTTCTATGGAAGCATTACAGCCAGAGCGCCATTGCCCTTCATACTGACACAGATTGGAGGCCCCTTGGTCACAGCACCCAAGAAGGAGGAGAATAAACAGTACTCTAGTGGGCGTGTGGGACTTTGTTGAATGAAATAGTTTAACAACCTCTGAAACCAAATTCTAGCCACAAAATAAAGAACAGGGTCGAGAAAAGGATTCTTACTCTGGGATCTCCGATCATGAAGGATCCAGTACAGCAGGTGCAGTGATGTCACACGAACTGAGGGGAATCTTTCCTGGATTTGCTACCTTCAAGGATGGATGGTACCTTGTGTGAATGTTGCCAATGCATGTGCAAACAAATTTGAAACATTGGCACTGCAGTGTGTCATCCTATATCCAGCTAGGGACCTAACATGGCTCCCATGGATTTTCCTATTTTGGATACAACTAACACACTGAGGGCCAGATGTATCAATCTGTTATGCAATGCAACACTTCAGGAGAACTTTCTGAGCTGCACTTCAATAAAAGATACATCTTTAGATTCTGCGTTCAGGCATACTAAACTTTATTTTCCTACCTAATTCCCCGGGCAGGTATGTTTATAAGATGTTATACTCCCCATCTGTCCTATGGGGAACAGGTAGCTTTGCAATAGTGAAGAACGAAATTGGCTGTAATTCACCATAAGGACATGCCACATACGGATGTATGACGTTACAACGCATACTTTTACAACGCCTACCTTTACAACTCAGTTTTTACACCGCAACATCCATTACAATGCATACCATTACAACGCATGCCATTAAAACGAATTCTTTGAAACTACCTTTACAACGCATTCCACTACAACGCATACTACCTTTACAACGCATACCATTACAACGCATAACATTACATTGCATGTAAGGTAAGTGTTGGATAGTGTAGGGGTTAAAATTACTATTGTAACTCCAGGGGGTCAATCAATCAATCAGGAGTTTGTTAAAGCGCGACTACTCACCCGTAAGGGTCTCAAGGCGCTAGGGGTGGGGGGGGTGGGGGGAGCAGGTTCCATTCCATCAAGGAGGGGGTCTGTCGAAGAGCCAGGTTTGGAGGTTTCTTGCAAAGATGGGGAGCGATGTTGTCTGTCTGAGGTGGAGCGGAAGGGCGTTCCATGCTTTGGCCTCGAGGAAGGGGGTGCAACAGTAGGGTAAGTGTTGGATAGTGTAGGGGTTAAAATTACTATTCTAACTCCAGGGGGTGCAACAGTAGGGTAAGTGTTGGATAGTGTAGGGGTAAAAATTACTATTCTAACTCCAGGGGGTGCAACAGTAGGGTAAGTGTTCGATAGTGTAAGGGTACTATGTGTTGTAATGATATGCGTTGTAATGGTATGCGCTGTAATGACTGCGTTGTAATGGCATGCGTTGTAGTGGTGTGCGTTGTAGTGTCATGCGTTGTAATGGTTGCATTGTAAATGCATGCGT
This sequence comes from Lissotriton vulgaris, assembly GCF_964263255.1. NCBI lineage: Eukaryota > Metazoa > Chordata > Amphibia > Caudata > Salamandridae > Lissotriton > Lissotriton vulgaris. The sequence goes on along the minus strand of NW_028250319.1, from coordinate 838,548 downwards.
TGTAATGGATGATGCGTTGTAAAAGTTTTGCTGTAATGGTAGTGCGGTGTAAAAGTTGTGTTGTAAAGGTTGTTTCCCGCCACATACACCAGGGCATGTCCTAACTTTCACATACACTGCACACTGCCCACAGGGGTACCTTGGGCGCACCTTAGGGGTGGCTGATATGTAAAAAAAGGAAAGGTTAGGGACTGGCAAGTGTGTGCACTGGCCAAGTCGACATAGTAGTTACAAACTGCACGCAGACTCTGCAATGGCAGGCCTGAGTTACCTTTTCAGGGCTACTCACGTGGGTGGCACAATCAGTGCTGCTGGCCCACTAGTAGCATTTGATTTACAGGCCCGGGCACACTCAGTGCACTTTACTAAGGACTAACAAGTAAATAAAATATCCAATCATGGAAACCCTAACCCAAAACACAATTTACCACAGGAGCACTTGCACTCTACCACTGAGCAGCAGTGAGAAATGTTCACAGAAATACCACACCAGCAAAAACAGAGGTATAACTGGGTGGCCAGAAATTTAAAAATCAGTGGAAACATGCAAAAAGATGCCTAGTCTAACAGGCTGGTTATAAGAACTGTTATGTTGTGAATCAGAGAATAATTCTCGAGTCTGTAGGTACACTCCAGGAAGGTGCTATAACTCCTACAGTCTGAACTCAGCTTTAACATTAATCGTAAGATAAACTATTTTAGGTCTCACATCGCAGGAGGATGCTGAACACTTTCATTCATTGATATTGTATGAATTCAGCCTTAACATTAACCGTAGGATTGCTTGCCAATGTCCTTCTAAACGCCATTTGTGCAGCAAGATCCTCGCATACCTTGCCAGAAGGACATTCAGCAGATCCATCGGCTGTGGCGATCTGCTCTGCTGCTCTACGGCAGTCCATTGAAAGACAAACTTGCCAGGCTGGATTCTTAAAACTTTCTTGTCTGTCATCAAGAAAACATTTGTCAAGTGTGTCAAGGGTGTGCCCCACCAGAAGTAAGCTCCCTGAGGCAGCATTCGTAGTTAAAATGCAACTGAAGACATAAGCAGGGTGGCGGCATGTCACTCAATGCATACCTTCATTAAGCAGCATTGTATGGACTCTGACGCCTAAAGGGATGTGTGTGTGGTCCATGTATCTCTAGCAACATCCTTTGACCGTTGCATCGGCAAAGCACATCTACCACCTTAAAAGATATGTAAGCATTTGTGCAGGTTCTCTGGCTTGACCTCTGATGCTAACTTATAGACGAGCAACTGATCCAATAGGACATAGCCACCAAACAGAGACAAGCACCTGGACACAACATGTCATGAGAGGCCAAACCACACAGTGGAAAGTTACCCAGGCTTTCAAAAGCACCAAGAAGTCACAATTATAGCACACAGTTCTACATAAACATCAACAGCACATTGTAAACGCAACTTACTGACACATGTCTAAATGTTTTGGGCTGGCTGTTCAGATACCAGGCTTAAGGATCAGATTGCAGAGGGCCTCTCCACAACTCTAACTCACATCACATGACTGAGCATATCATGTTGGTGCTTGGGATTTTTACTGCAGCATCTTCCTTTGACTAAATAACCTTCCGCACCTCCAGACACACGTAGATGGTCCTCAGGGGCATGCAGAGAAATGCTCATTGTAACCCGTCCACTGGCTTTCCTCCAGGCAGGTAAGCAGGTTCCTTTCTGCCAAGAACTTCTTTGCTCTTCATACACAGTGGAGAAGTTGCACGAAAGAGAACAAGCTTCACTAGCCAGACTTGGATGCCTGTATCCTCAGGGTCATGAAGCAGCCAGGACCTCTGACACCAGAGCAGCTTTATTTACCCAGAGATTCACAGCAGAGCTGAGGACACCAGACTCCTCCAATCAGGAAGACAGGAATTTGTTAGTGCAGTAAGTGGGAAGATGTTCTTTGTTCATCTGGTTCAGGCAAGAGTCTTCTTTAAATGGGTCAAGTGGCTGACTTCAGAGTGGATAACCAGTTATCTGCTCGCTCTGAGCTCTGAATGAACAGGGATCTCATTCTGAAGATCTCTGCCTCTGATAATGCACGATCCAACAAAATGACTGCCAGTACTGCAACGCTAATCTCAAAATCTTTTGAGAGGGAACCTATTGATATAAAACAATAAGTACCATAGATGTCTTTTTCAATCTGAAGTTAATCCATTTCTTTTATTTGATTTTTGTATCAAACACATTTTTCTTTTTTCTTTTTCATAAATGTAACATATAATTGACATTTGCACCTTAATATACCTAGAAAACAAAATACATCAAATTACATTAATTCTCTCTTTTTCTCACATTCTGTTGCACACATACATCAAGTCAAAAAACAACCGATGTAAAGAAAAACTGATCATTTTACAAAGATACTATATACATTTGACATCTTATTCATGATAACAAAGCCATGGACAATTTTTTGTGAATCTGTAACATTATGAGCATGTTCCTATGGCTGAAAAAATGGTCTAACTCCCTTTGTTAAGGGGAGTTCTCTTCAGGACCACGTAGCTGAAAAGAGAAATGACAAAAGTGTCAGCTTCGGGATGCCCTGTACCCCTCTTTGCCATATAGTGTGACAGAGTTTTACATTTTCTTACCTTCTGCTTATTAAGCTGCTCTCATTAATGGGACTGTAATAGAAGAACAAAGGACAGACTCGACTTAGCCAACCTGAACTTACGCAAACCAGTGTCTCTATCCACTATAACCCGTAGCATAACCAAGTATATACTCACAATGAGGTGTTTTCTAGATCTGATAGATCATATTCTTGACTTTTTTATTCCTTCGAAATGATGAGGCCTGATATGAAAAATAATGAAGCCTGAAGTAAGAAACAGGTAGGTAATGGGTGTTTTGTTTTTTACAGGTCAGTGGGAGCGCTATTGCTATATGCAACTTACTTGATAGCTTTGAAAGGTGCTGTCGCGGTGTGTTCGTTTCTCGTATATCAATCTCGAGGGCGGCCGCTTGTTTGTTGTAAAACAAGGGGAAGGCAAGACCAGTATAAGGAGCCGGGTAACATGGCTTTGAGACCGAGTAGTTAGTGGAGCCGCATTGGATGTACCTGCCGATTTCGGTCTGAACGTACGTCACAGACCGCTGTCTCCTTTGCGATTGCTTGGCATCTGTTTGTTTGTGTCTGTTAGTTAACGTGGGAATAGAGCGCAATGCCTACTGGGGATTGTAGTTTAGACCCGGGTGATCCTCTCGATCCATGAAGGTTGATACACAGAGTTGTATATAATGTTTTTACAAATAAAATATTATGTGTACGAACTGATTGCCTGCCGAATCTGCTGGTCTAGTTGATCTCGTCAACTTTTTTATTTACAATCCCATGGAATGTAAACTTCTTGTGCATATCGCGGGATTAAGGCACAGCTCCTTCTGGGTATTGTAGTTAGGCCTGAACGGTCTTAATGGATTATGATGATGGTTTTGTTTAGATCGTAATGCAGAATTAGTGGAAATGCTTGGCGGTATCCACGGTGGAGGTGTTGCATGAATTCCTGGTTATTGGTGACTAATAGGTTGGTTCCTTGGGGTTAATCAAATCTCATTTAGTCTTGATTTTTGAAAAATGATGTAGTGGAAAGGGGAGAGTTTTTTTGAAGCAAAAGTGCATGTTTTTCTGAAGTCTATATATTTCTGATAGTTTGTTAAGTCCTTCCTCAACTGTTTGAATTTTACAATAAGAATTGCTTCTCTTCTTGCAAGTTTCTCTTCAATGTCACCTCCTCTTTGGTCACAATCGACTTTCTGATAATTCACAGCAGTGTGCCCGAGGTTTTGATCTTGAGATAGGCCTTCAGGTATGAATCAACCTCACATGCTGTTTTCCTGTAACTTTTCCTCCCTTGTGCTGGGGTATTATAGTGTTAAAGGCCACCACCCCAAGCGTTTCTGTCTGCATTAAAGGAAAACCCATAGCTGCTCCAGACCACATGTTGATTTTTGCTCCAGCAGTCTGAAACTGTTCCCCCACATAAAAATCAAGGAGTGATGCAAGAATTATTTAGAGATGGGTCTGACTTGAAATTATTATTGCTACTCTTACCAAGTTAAAGTATTTTTCCAAGTACTGCAAATACCTACTCTAATGCTTGTTTCTTTTTAAATTGCCTATGTAACTGCAGATTTGGTTTTGATATCACTTTCCAATTGAGTTACAAAATAAATGTTTAATTTATTTTTTACATGGTATGCAGTAAACATTCCTTCTATAGAATTATATATTGCTGAGGGGCGTGGCTTAGCGCCCGATGAGGATGGCGGCGCTGGCGTAGGCGCTCCGTTCCTGTCGGAGCGAGCTGACGGTTCGTGCTACCCTTGACTATCGGAGACGCAGGATTTCGCTGTTGGAAGACCCCAGGCGTGATGTGAGCCTCCGTTCGTGGTCTTTGGTGGCCGCATTTGCCGTTTTTTCGTAAGGGAAACTCCTCGGCTGCAGTTCAATGACGTCCACGGCCGCCATTTTGTGTTGGTGCTCGTGAGGAATGATTTGCACGCGGCATTTCTCCTGCCACAAAGACCCCCTGCAATGACCAACGCTCATTCCCTCATGTACGGTGGGCCCATATTTTACTATTCGATGACTTTCTATGCCTCATTTAGCCTCTAAGTCTCCTGTAAGAGCTGCTTCATTTTTCCTCAGCCACAGCCGCCATTTTGTGCTCTAAAGACCTCTTGCCTTGGACTTGCTAGCTTGTAGTCCTTTCCTCACCTGGATAACTCTCACAGCAGGCTCTGCTCACACTTTTTACCTCTGGTTGTCATTTATTATATATTGGGATTGCAAGGATCCTTACAGGTGTGCTGCTCTGGTGCTCTGCTTAGTGATGTCTGTTACTTCATGGGCAGGATTACAACAGACTGCGTCAGCAAAGCCTCAAAGCGTAATTTTGTTAAAAATTGCAAGGTGTTTTCTGAACTGGCTCAGTTAGAAGCCTCACAAGCACCTCCTGCTCACCTTTCCCATTCCACCATGGAGCCCTCTACGCAACCTACAGGGAAAGCCACTACCAAACGGTTAAAAAAGGACCCTCCCTCACCATCTAAGTCAGACTCCACTATCTCTATTGAACTGCTACTGGACGAAATAAGAGCACTAAGCCCCTTCATGGAGGAGACTAATGCTAAGCTGCAAGTTCTGACCGACAATTGGTCACTAATGGACGCAAGAGTCACGTCAGTAGAGCGCAGTGTCTCTGCCCTTCAGGAATCGTCCGCCAAAGTTTCTCATATGCATTCGCAGATTTCTTCTCTCCAAAAACAGGTGGAGGATCTTGAAAATCGAAATAGACGCAATAATCTGCGCATCTACGGCCTGGTGGAGGGTTGCGAGGGGAATGACCCCATAGCTTTTTTCAAGTCTTTTCTTCCCAAGCTCTTGCACCTACCAGAGGACACTGTGCTCAACATAGAACGAGCTCATAGACTGGGCCGAGCCTCTTCATCTGTTTCCGCTTCACAAAGACCGAGAGGTGTGATCATGTATTTCTTAGAATACACAGACCTTTTAAAAGTCCTCTCAGCAGCCAGAGCCTCTCCACGTCTTGCATGGTCAGGGTCTCCCTTGTTTTTGCGCAGGATTACGCTAGATCCACAGCTAATCGTCGTAAAGCCTTCCTGGATATGAGGTCCGATCTTCGATCCATTGGAGCTAGATACGGGCTTTTTCACCTGTGTCTCTTTACAGTTACGCACAATAATAAAACTACAACTTATGAGGATCCGGTACGGCTTCAGAGCTTCTTAAACTCCTGTCGTGCTTCTGACATGGATCTCTCTGGTCCTTCATCTTCATTCCCGCCTTGACTTTCCTAAGTTGTTGGAGTTTCTCCCAATTTGGTTTTCTGCTTTTGGTGTTCAAGCTAGATAGTTATAATTTGTTCTCTTGTATTTCATGCAAACTTTGCTTATGTTGGTTTTGTTCCATCATGATTTATCTTGCTTGTTCTTCCTTTGTTTGTTATATTTGATGGTGCAACCTCCCTGTTGTCTTCATTTTTGTTGACCTGTTTCCTGATGTTCTCCTTATGTCTTCACAGATTGTATATCACGTTCAGTGTGTTCCCCCAGCCAAACGGCTGTCTGACCTCGGACGTCCTGCTTTCTCCAGTTGGTTCTACCCCACCTCCCTTCACGTCTGGTCTTCTCTCTGATTGTGCTTCCTCACCTTCTCCTCTGTAAGTACGTTTCCCTCCCTTTTTTGACATGTTTGCTCCTATCCCCGTCTTCTCTTTCTCGTCTTCCTTCTCATTCATTTCTTGTTCAAAGGTGTCATTTTCTCTATGTTGGTTCCAGCTTTGTTTTCTTTTGTCTTCTTTTACGTCATCCATCAATTGGTTCTATTTATCTTGTTCTTTCGATTGTTTCCATTTCTTTCTGATGCTCTTCATCTTCATCACACGTTCCTATTTTTACTTCACAATCTTGTATTCTTCTTCCCGTTTCTCCGTTTACTTCTTCAGTGTTTCATTTCCTGACAATTTCCTTTTTTATCAGTTCATAGATGTTATTATCTCTTATTGCATTTGTACTTATGATCTCCTTTTTTGGCTTTCAACGTATCTTTTGCTTTCTAGCATGTATCTCTCACCTCTTATTTTCCTCCCCTACTCTCTTCGTGTTCATTCTGCTTTTCCTTATCTTGCATCCTTACTTTTTGCTTTACTTTCTCTTCTTCTCTTTTTTGCATTTCAAAAGCAGTTATTTCTGTTATGCTTGTTTTTTCTCATGGGCTTTCTCTTTGAATTTGTATACTATGTTTTTATTAATATGCTTCATATATTACGTCACTGAAAATCATTACATGGAATGTTAAGGGCAGTAATTCCCCAATTAAGCGACAGAGACTTCTCTCTCACCTAGCTAGATTGAACGTCGATATCGCATTTTTGCAAGAAACTCATTTCTTGGATGCAGAATCTGCAAAACTTAAGAGAGGCTGGGTGGGCGAAGTCTATTATTCTCAGGGCGATGGTAAGCGCAATGGAGTAGAAATTTTATGTCGCAAATCTTTATCTCACTCTGGTCACTCAGGAGTCGGATGATGAAGGTAGATGATTGTATGTCAGACTATCTCTTAGAGGTGTTCCAATTTCTCTCCTTAATGTTTATTCCCCTACTGGGGAAGATCCTGCTTTTTGGAGTACGTTCTCTCAACATATTATTTGATTTGTTGATGACAACTTTATTCTGGTGGGAGATTGCAACCAACCTCGAGACCCGTTTCTAGACAGGAACTCCAATGCTTCCTATATCCCAAATAAATCTCATAAACTTTTCGTCCAAGCCATCTCCCAGCACAAACTCATTGACGCTTGGCGCTTATGCAATCCAACGACAAAATAATTTACTTTCTACTCCCCTGCCCATCATTCCCAGTCACGAATTGATTATATTTTTTTCACACATAATATTGCCCAAACCCATGCCAATGCTGAAATTGGTCTTATTTTATTGTGAGATCATGCCCCTGTTTTAATTAATGTTGACATACTACCAAAAGCTGTAGGACCCAAAAGATGGCGTTTTAATAATACCCTTCTCTAGACCCTAAGTTCACTGCCTCCTTTACTGCATTGTTTAACAATTTTTTTCTGTTCAATGACACCCCTTCCATTCCTAAACATACTATTTGGGATGCCTTCAAAGCTGCTGCAAGGGATTTTATAATTGGGTATGTGGCGAAAAAACAAAAAGCTGCTCACAAGTCTACTGGGGATCTCCTTCAAAGTATTAAGAAATTGGAACATGCCCACTTTGCCTCACACTCGCAAAATAGTCTGACAGCCCTTGTTGCCGCTATAATGAATTTCAACTAAAAATCCACAGAGGATGTATCCTTATATCTATTGAAATCCAGTGCAAAGTTTTACGGGGGCAGAAATAAAGCAGGCAACATTTTAGCTAACTATTTGAAAGTTAAACATAACAAGCTGAATATTGAATCCATCTATGATGCTAACTCTGACCTCAACACAAGGATGTTGACATTCTTCATGAATTTTCCCTTTATTACAAATCACTTTATTCCTCTGAAACCCAACCTTCCCCTCAATCCTTAGCACACTTGTTTTCTACTATAGCTAAACCCGACCATTTTCCCCTTGATCTTTCTCATTTAGAATTAGACATTTACCAACGAGAATTGCTCACCGCACTCCAACACCTCAAAAAGGACAAGGCCTCTGTACCAGATGGTTTTACAGTTGAATTCTTTCAACATTCCTCAAAATTAGTCATATGCCGACGACATCCTACTTTTTATATCCAATGCCACTGAATCAATTCCTGCTTTCCTTGATGAAATAAGACACTTTTCCATGATATCTGGTTATAAGCTTAATAATGATAAATGTGAGATTCTGCCCTTGACGAAGCTTACTTTTAAGCCTGATTTTAGTGCCTCCAATTTCACATGGAGTTCCTCCCATATCAAATACTTAGGCTTGCATGTTACCCCCTCTATTTCAGACACAGTTTCTCTTTGCCTTAATAAGTGCATTAAAAAAATAACGGATTTGACAACCAGATGGCATCCTTTATACTTATCTTGGTGGGGGCGCCTTGACACCATTAAGATGATGCTGTCATTCTGTATACAATTTCAAATATCCCAATACAAATCCATTCTAAATTTTTTAAGAAGATTAATTCAGTTCTGTCGTCTTTTCTCTGGGACAAAAAAAACCCAGGATGTCCCTCACTAGGCTAATATATCCTAAATCAGAAGGCGGAGTTAATTTCCCAGATTTCCCGGCATATCAAAAAGCGTTTTTATCACGACAGGCTTCCTTCTGGCTACAAGATCCCGCCTCCCCATGTCCTTTGTGGGCTAAACTTGAACGCCTCCTTTTCTCCCCCTTTTCCTTTGCTGAATACATCTCCTTTTCACGCAAACCTTCTTCCAATCACACTCCCATTCACAAATTCACTACCAAGTTACTATTTCCTCTATTCCTCCTCCCCTTACAACTGTTGCTGATTTTCTCAACTCTACTATTTGGCACAATGTAAACCTGCAGATTCATAATAAACCATTTTACTGGAAACCCTGGAGACAAAAAGGGTTGATTTGGATATCCCAGCTCTTTTCACCCTCTACCTTCTTACCTTTTCCAACTCTTTGCTCCTCCTATGACTTGCCTACTTCTTTTTCCCACAAGTATCTCCTACTTAAAGAGGCAGTGATGATGACTCATGCTCGACTCTCACAGTCGCCTGCTACTCCGGCATCTTCCACCTCTGCTGCACAGCTCCATTCCTTTGTGCACACTACTCCCAAAGCTTCCACTATTTACAAATATCTTCACACCAAAGAGTCTATTAGGCCCAAATCCAAGGTGGAGGAACAATGGGAGCATGACCTTGCTACATCTTGGCCGATATCTTTATGGGACAAATATGGACTAAGATCCGCAAAACGTACAGAGCAGCCAATTTAACACAGACCCGGTTCTTCATCTTTAATAGACTCCTTTTTACACTTTTTGACCTTCACAAGAGGTTTCCAGCAACTCCAGACTCCTGTTGGTCGTGTTCTTCTCCAAACGCAACTTTATTTCACATGGTGTTCCCTTGTAAATCAGTTCATGATTTCTGGTTACAAGTCTGGGGCCAAATTAATGTAATTTTTCATACCCGCATTCCTTTCTCCAACACTCACAATTTTTTGGGAAGTCTTTCTTCCTGTTGGAAAGATACTGATCTCAAGGTTCAAATCATTGATCTACTGTTGGCTGTAGCATTTCAACAGATCACCACCAACAGGAAAAATCTTTCTAACATTTCTTTTAGAGCATGGTGGTATAATGTATACTACAATCACAGATTGGATACTGCGTTCATTATTCCTATTCATATGGCAACGAAACGTATGGACTTATGGCTCCCTATCACGTTGTACCTCGATGTATGTGTCAACCGTCCTTCCATACCACAGCCTATCCAACAAGAGGTACCCAAACCTCCTTAATTGCCCCTTGCATTCTTGATATCTTTTTCTAACACTTTGTCCATATTTCTCTTTGCATTGCTGTATTTTCATGCTTATTATGTTTCCTTTATTTAGCTCTAAAGTCCGTGATTTGAATTTCATTAGCTTTTATTAACTTTTATTGACTTTGATTATTGATTTTACTGTACTGCTCTCATTACTTTTTATTTCTTTTGTAATGACAACCTGACTTTTTCTTTTCATTAATAAAAATCTTTGAACTAAAAAAATAAATATATATTGCTTATCAAAAGGAAAACACATGTTTCTTTACTCATGCAACCCATATTGTCCCCGTGTATATCTGCGGAAAGCTCTGGAGACAGACAGTGGATGTATCACAGTGACAGGTGAGGTAACTTTAGATTAAAAGGTTCTGATTTTAACGAGAGCACATGTGGTTGGGCTTCTTCAACTCCTAATGACACAAGGTATGGAACATAATGGAGTATCTACTTCTGCTTGTGATCAGGTACCCAAACATGCCACCTTCAGTTCTGTTCATTGTGCCCTTTCCGTGGGTGTTCTACTTCCAAACCATGACACTCTGCAGGAAACCACAGTCTTTGGTACTTCATCTACCTGAGCAAACATCATCCACCCATGCCTGTTTACTTTTATTCCAGCTCCACAAACCTTCTTCAATCTTCTTTAAGTCCTTACATTTTGAAGCCTTTCCTGGTCCCACCTACATGTGCTTCCTGTGAGCTCCTCACTCCCTCATCCATTGCTGATGACCACAGAGAGGTTCTTCAGTTTGCTTTGGGAGCCCCTGTAACTCTTGCCACCAGGCCCATTACTGCAGCCTCTAGAGGGGCCCTAAGAGTATGCCCTTCTTCGGTACATGCTCTGCACTGATCTCCAGGGAACAGTGGGACGAGGCAGCATCTTTCCCTATATACACCAGGACAACATTTCGCTCTGTGTGTAGTTGAGGTGCCCTGCCTCGACCAGATAGCCCTCGGAGTATATACAAGTTTTCTGCACACCTTGAGAGTCTGGGATGATTGATCACCACTGGCTGCTGTTTGATCACCACTGGCTGGTGATGTTTGATCACCACTATCTGCTGATGTTTTGAGCCTGCACTAAAGTTCAAATCAGCAACGACTGATGTCGAGAGAGGTGACTTTAAGGTGACTTTAAGGAGTGAACACAGTATATTTTTGTACATCCACCCACACTGGAGCTTAATATGAAATTGTTGTGCACAACCACAGAGTAAAGGACCGCACTCTTGCCGGTAAGGATGCTCTGTCGTCTCACGACTGCCAACATTTAAATTAGACCCTGAATCCTTAAAAGTCAGAGCTACCCCTTGAATTATGTATATGTTACTGGCTTTAGCCTCAAATATCAAAGCAGACCCTAGTAGTACATGTATCTCATCAGCTGAGTTCCTAAACAACAGAACTGAGGGCCAGATGTAGATCTAGGCGGATGGGTCACCTCGTCACAACAGTGATGGATATAAATATAAAATATACAATTTAAGGATACTGTGGGATTTATATTTTCACCGTTCTGACGAAGTAGCCTGTCTGCTAAGTTCTAAATCAGGCCTAAAGTCCCTGGTTACAAGGATGTTAGAGGCTCAGAATCTAGAAAGCAGAGCTACTCCCAAAGCAACCCCTATTTTACAGACTCAAGAACCGAAAAGCACTTTTACATAGTGCAATTTTTCCATGTCTCAGGCTTTGGCATTTGAAACCAGAGCTAACCCAAGGTTACTTGTATTTTAATGCTTTAGGCCTTTGAGTGCAGTGTTGTTCCCACAAGGCTGCAGAAATATCACAGACTAAGATGTCAGAGAGCTATCCTTTATGTCATGTTTGTGTTATGGAGTGAGGCCTTATAGGGTTTGGGCTCAAACCCAACAGATCTATCCCGCAAGTTACATATTTTCCAGCTGAGCTCTTTTTCATTAGATACCCTCCACATGAATCCCATTACATGGCTCTTATTGTCTCCGATAGCAGAACTAGCCTTCATTGTGTGCACCTTACAGGCCTAGACATCTATTTGCAGACATCACATGACAGATCATCTGCTCAACATGGCAACTCTGTGTGAGGGTATACCCTTAACCCCGCCACCCCCTTGGAACATGAGCCTCAGTTTTTGCATCTATATTTAATTCTACATTATGTGTTACATTTATAACTCATGATCTAGTGTGATGCAAACTGATTTACCATTACCATTGGTGATCTTTTCTTTAATTAATATAAATTATTAAATTCAAAAACAGAACTGTTAGATATGCCCTAGTGATGTAAGTGATTAACAGTGATAATTACTGTAGTCTGTCATTCTCACAAGCCATAGGGTATCCATAGCACATCCTCAGACGGCACAGACCCGTCACACTGCTCAGTTCAGGTTACCATGAGTAGATGGCAGCATGGCATGCTTACAATAGCAAGTACATGAGTTCATATCCCACCAGTTGCCACTTGATGAATGCTCAAATGGTTTGGAGAAAAATGTGAATGACACAACTACAGACAAATGGATGGAGTGTGGCTTAAAATCCCTATAGGTAACTGTGCCAAACCCATATTTTTAGTACAATCAAAAGGCCTTAGATAACACAGACCTAAGAAAGCCAATTATTATGCCATTAGCAGCAAGCCTCCATAAAGAAAGAAAGGAAGAAAGATGGAAAGGAGGCAGGAAGGCAAGAAAGGGAGAAATGCAAGGAAGGAAATAAGTCAAGAAAGAAGAATGAAGGAGAGGAAGACAGCAAGAAATAATTAATAAAACCAAGAAAAAGAAAGAGAGGAAAAAGAGAGGAAAAGAAAGATATAGAAAGAAAGCTAGAAAGAAGATAGAAATACAGAAGAAAGTAAAGAAAGGACGAAGGAATAAAAGCAGGAAAGCAAGTAAGAAGAAAAACTTTAATGAAAGAAAAAGGGAGTGAGGGAAAGAAAGAAAGCCATAATGAAGGGAAGAAGGAATGAAAGAAAAACGGGAACCAAGAAAAAAGATAAACAGAAACCAAGAGAGAAGGAAAGAAGGAATGAAATAAAAAAGGAAAACATTAAAGAGCTCTGCTTTGAGCCCGATGCTATTCAAGCTTTACCTTGCCCCACTGGCCATCCTGATTGAAACCTGGGGATGTGAAGGTCGTCTCCTACGCTAATGACACTCAACTGCTGTTTTACTTTTGAGAGCATTCGGAAGCGACTCTACTCAAATTTAAGGAATGTCTCAAAGATGTAGTTGTCTAAAAACTGTGCCACCTTTCAAAAGTCCGAATTCTAAATGTAAATCTGCTTCTATACAGAACCTACCTGAATCCTCCTTAACATACAAACATCAGGGTGAGATCCACTCTCAGTTCATGGGTGGCTGTTAGATTTGGGGGTCTCTAGTTGGCACAGGTAGGTACTTGTGACAAATAGGGACCCTAGCCTCTTGTCGTGGTAAGGGGGTACGGTAAGGGGTACACTCCTAAAAACAAACCTGCTCACACCCTTGGTAACTTGGCACGAGCAGACAGGCTTATCTCAGAGGCAGGGTGTAAAGCATTTGTGACCACATACAGTAATCTAGTGACAACACTACAGATGGACACCACACAATTTAATATTAAATATAAGTATTCTTTATATAGATTTAATACAATACCACAAACGACAAAAATCCAAAGTACTATATTTAAAATGGTAGTTTTAGCTAGGTTAAGTTCAGTTCTTAACATGCAACACTTTATGTCAATGTACCTTACAATGCGTGACGCTTCCACAACAAAAGTGTTGCAACGATGGAAATGCAGCAAAGTACTGGGGCAAAGAAATAAAGACGTGAAGATGTTCCAGATGTTTTCAATCAAAAAGGGGGGAGGGAGGATCACTTGTCCTGTATAACCTGGGTACAGTTCTAACTGGGATGACCCTTGGTAAAAGACCCTCATACACGTGTCGCAATGTTGGTATGGGCGGTATATGTTGATTCTCCGCCTTCGTTTACACGTCTGTGCAAAATCATGGGGTCAATTGGTATGCACCCTCCACCAGGAGGAGAACACCCTAGGTTAAAAACAGTAGTGATTAGTGACAGTGGGTGGTGTGTGAGTGAATTTATAAAAACAATCCAATCATTCCAGGGAAAATGCACTTTATTGTCCGGGATTGAATTGTGGGTTGAGGATATCGCACAATATGTTTTCAGAAGTGATTAGGATTCATACATATTCCATCCTCTAGTGTCTAAACAATGGTCGACATGTTTCAGCCGCGTTTCGCCTGTTAAGGTCAGTCGGGCTTTCTTCAGGACCAGGTGAGTTCGGTGTAAAGAGTGACTAATGTCTACTCTGGCATGAAGGTCAAATTTGGACCTGTGGGTAAAACAGAAAATTACGTTCTAGGGTGAGGGTCATAGGGACATGTGTGTTACTTAGAAAGTTGATAGAAATGTTGCTCATGAGTAAACTTCGCTTCAAGACTACACACTTAGTTGGGGACGCTCACCACATACTCATCCGGACATAACAAACATAAATGGGATAGAGAACTAATAAAAACTAATAAAAACTGATAAATACAGGTATGTTTCCACTATCAATTGCAACCAGTTAGTTATAAAGTCTTGTGATCAACATGTTCTATACAGAGGTCTCATAAATCATGGGGCATGCGTTCATATACCTATTGCATAAAAGTAATTCAGGTGTATCTACATAGTTGGAATAGACTCACTGTTGAATCTGGTATACAGAGGTATAATGCCACCATGATAAGTGTGATTTGCGCAAGTAGAAGGACTCTCAGATCTTAACACGGAGTCCCGTTTCTAAGAAAGTCTAATTCCCACAATATGTGGCTCTTGTGGTGACTCGTATTGGCGTGGCTCTATAATGCCGATGCTGGATGGAATAGTTATATTTACAACAAGGGGTGGTGAGGGACAGAGTCTCTGAATTAAGCAGAAAGCTCTCACCCAGTCAAGAGATCAGGGCTAGATCCAACACCGTTTTTTAGCTCACTGCACCATCCCAGTTTCAGAACCTGGCTGTATGCAAATTAGTCTGTTCCTGTCCCAGTGCATGATGGGAACAGGGCAAACCAAACTACAAAAGCCAATTCTTACACTGGGAAGGAAACAAGCTCCCGGGGACCGGTTTCTGGCATTACAGCCGTCTTCGGCCCGGTTTGCTTGAATCCCGATGGTGCAATGAGCAAGGGTCTCACATCTGAGAATACCCTTCCACGCTTAGGGTGGACAAAAATATATTTACAACAAGGGGTGGTGAGGGACAGAGTCTCTGAATTAAGCAGAAAGCTCTCACCCAGTCAAGAGATCAGGGCTAGATCCAACACTGTTTTTTAGCTCACTGCACCATCCCAGTTTCAGAACCTGGCTGTATGCAAATTAGTCTGTTCCTGTCCCAGTGCATGATGGGAACAGGGCAAACCAAACTACAAAAGCCAATTCTTACACTGGGAAGGAAACAAGCTCCCGGGGACCGGTTTCTGGCATTACAGCCATCTTCGGCCCGGTTTGCTTGAATCCCGATGGTGCAATGAGCAAGGGTCTCACATCTGAGAATACCCTTCCACGCTTAGGGTGGACAAAAATATTTACAACAAGGGGTGGTGAGGGACAGAGTCTCTGAATTAAGCAGAAAGCTCTCACCCAGTCAAGAGATCAGGGCTAGATCCAACACCGTTTTTTAGCTCACTGCACCATCCCAGTTTCAGAACCTGGCTGTATGCAAATTAGTCTGTTCCTGTCCCAGTGCATGATGGGAACAGGGCAAACCAAACTACAAAAGCCAATTCTTACACTGGGAAGGAAACAAGCTCCCGGGGACCGGTTTCTGGCATTACAGCCGTCTTCGGCCCGGTTTGCTTGAATCCCGATGGTGCAATGAGCAAGGGTCTCACATCTGAGAATACCCTTCCACGCTTAGGGTGGACAAAAATATGTCCCCGGTAGCTTGTCTCCTTTCTGGTGAAGAATTGGCTTGGTAGTTTAGTCTGCCCTGTTCCCATGATGCACTGGGCCAGGGACAGACTGATTTGCATATAGCCAGGTTCTGAGCTGGGATGGTGCAGTGAGATAAATAACGGTGATGGATCAAGCCCTGATCTTTGGACTGGGTTAGAGTGGTCTGCTTAATTCAGACACTCTGTTCATCACCACCCCCTTTTCTGAATCGGATGGAATAGTTAGGCGGTTACACATACCTTTCATGCGTTAAATGTTTAACGTCTCAATCAGGCTCCAGGAAGTTTTAGGGAGGGGCGCTTCTACAAAGACAGAAGCAGGCATTAAAAAGCGGGACGGGCATGTACTTATCTGTATCTATGTCGTTGTAGTCTGATACGCGATCGCCATACCTCGTCGCTCACATCTCCTGCATGCAGCTTGTGCTGTCTCTACTTCACTTGGGCCCGGATGCGGAAGTTGTTCTATCGGCCGGGTTAAGTGCTAGTCTTTGGTATAGGTATTGACGAAAGACTACCAAAAAACGGGAAAATTTCGTCAATGATTTAAATTTATTAAAGAGAGCAGTTACTTTGTACGGATTGAGCGATTATTAATGCCATGATTCAGGTTTAATTTCGGGTCACTCATCCTATTTTAAAAAAGGGGAAAGAAGACTAGTGTAGAAGAAAGACTTCCGTGTATAATTACTTCAACATCGTATTTCTGTGAAGATTATGACAATTATTATTATTATTATTATTATTATTAATGCCTGCTTCTGTCTTTGTAGAAGCGCCCCTCCCTAAAACTTCCTGGAGCCTGATTGAGACGTTAAACATTTAACGCATGAAAGGTATGTGTAACCGCCTAACTATTCCATCCAGCATCGGCATTATAGAGCCACACCAATACGAGTCACCACGAGAGCCACATATTGTGGGAATTAGACTTTCTTAGAAACGGGACTCCGTGTTAAGATCTGAGAGTCCTTCTACTTGCGCAAATCACACTTATCATGGTGGCATTATACCTCTGTATACCAGATTCAACAGTGAGTCTATTCCAACTATGTAGATACACCTGAATTACTTTTATGCGATAGGTATATGAATGCATGCCCCATGATTTATGAGACCTCTGTATAGAACATGTTGATCACAAGACTTTATAACTAACTGGTTGCAATTGATAGTGGAAACATACCTGTATTTATCAGTTTTTATTAGTTTTTATTAGTTCTCTATCCCATTTATGTTTGTTATGTCCGGATGAGTATGTGGTGAGCGTCCCCAACTAAGTGTGTAGTCTTGAAGCAAAGTTTACTCATGAGCAACATTTCTAACAACTTTCTAAGTAACACTCATGTCCCTATGACCCTCACCCTAGAACGTAATTTTCTGTTTTACCCACAGGTCCAAATTTGACCTTCATACCAGAGTAGACATTAGTCACTCTTTACACCGAACTCACCTGGTCCTGAAGAAAGCCCCACTGACCTTAACAGGCGAAACGCGGCTGAAACATGTCGACCATTGTTTAGACACTAGAGGATGGAATATGTATGAATCCTAATCACTTCTGAAAACATATTCTGCGATATCCTCAACCCACAATTCAATCCCGGACAATAAAGTGCATTTTGCCTGGAATGATTGGATTGTTTTTATAAATTCACTCACACACCACCCACTGTCACTAATCACTACTGTTTTTAACCTAGGGTGTTCTCCTCCTGGTGGAGGGTGCATACCAATTGACCCCATGATTTTGCACAGACGTGTAAACGAAGGCGGAGAATCAACATATACCGCCCATACCATCATTGCTACATGTGTATGAGGGTCTTTTACCAAGGGTCATCCCAGTTAGAACTGTACCCAGGTTATACAGGACAAGTGATCCTCCCTCCCCCCTATTTGATTGAAAATACTTGAAGCCAAGGAACTTGGTGGGATCACAAGTTTTTCTTCTCCCCCTTTTTTGATTGATAGATGTTCCAGATGTGGCACGCTTCTCCGATGATGCTAGAAGTCTCGGTTTGATGCGTCAAGTGCAGCGGCAACACCGTTGTTCAGCGATGAGACGGCAACAGCCTCGGCTGTGGCACTCTTCTCCGACGTTTGCGAGACGCTTCCGCGCAATGCGACAACTACAGCGGTGAGATCCAAGGTGCGACGGCAGCAGCTCCGATGGCAACATGCTTCCCAGTGGATTTGAGGGGCTTATCTCGATGCGGATCAATGCGACAGCTACAGCGCGACATCCACGATGCGACAGCAGCAGCGACGGCAACGCGCTTCTTGCTCTTTGCGAGACACTGCTCTCAATGCGGTGCAGTGCGACAACTACAGCGACAACTTCCAATATGCAACCACAGCAGCAGAGACGGAGACACACTTCCTCTTAGTTGCGAGACACTTCTCTCGATGTGTTGTAATGCGTAAGCTACAGCGGCGACATCCTCCTTCGGAGATGCGATGGCAGCAGCTGCGACAATCTTCTTCCTCTTGAGTCGCGCTACCAGCTCCTTGTGACATGCAGTCCCTCAGAAGGCTCCAAAACAGCAGCAGGCACTTCCAAAGAACTCTTGGGAGCTGGGGTCTGAAGTCTGTTGTCCCTGAGATTTCAGCAGGAGGCACACTCTGTTCCAAGCTCTTGGAGATACTTCACAAGTTGAAAATAAAGCACACAAATTTCTTTCTTTGGTAGTCAGGCAACCACTGCAGGTCAATCCCCCAAGCTGCACTCCAGCTTAGGGATAGTCTCTCCTCAGTTTCTTCAGGTTCCTCTCCTCAGCAAAGGTTTCTTCTTGTGGTCCAAAAGTGATCTAATTTCTTGGGATCACGGTTCTAATATTTATACCCCAAAATCCGTTGTCCCCTGAGGGAAGAGGGGTCTTTGCCCAGTCCAAACCAGTTCTGGAGCACTCTGTTGACATGACTCCCACTTTTCTTTCGAAGTGCAGGGCAGGAACATCAGACGCCCCATGGGAGGTGGAGCCAGCATTGTGGAGGGAAAGCACAACCCTGGAGCACTTTGTTGACATGATTCCTTCTCTTCTTTTACAGTGCAGGGCAGACATCAGACGCACCACAGGGGGTGGAGCCAGCATTGCGGGGGAGGGCACCATCCTATTCAAGTCCCAGGTGCAACTACTCCTTCCCATCTAGATGCAGTTCTCTCTATTCACCACTGGGCTGACTCATTCTGTCTCCTGGAATCCCCCAGCCCTGTCACTCAAACTCTAGACAAGGAATACACAACCTAGCAAAGGTAGGCTTTTGATAGTTAGACAAGAAAATACCTACTTTCTAAAAGTGGTATTTTCAAACACAGAATGTTAAAACCAACTTCACTAAAAGCATACTAAACTCAAATTTCTGCCATGTTCCCTGAATTAGTTAGGAGTATGAGATGTAATAATCTAACTGCCGATTCTGGCCAATGGAGAACAGGTAGCCTTGCAATAGAGAAGAAATTAAAATGGCTGTAATTCACTGTTAGGACATGCCACACACACCAGGGCATGTCCTACTTTATACTTACAATGCACCCTGCTCTTGTGCCTAGTATAGGGGTGTCTGATATTAAGAAAAGAGAAGGATAAGGGACTGGCAAGTGAGTGCACTTGCCCAGTCAGCATGGCACTACCAGACTGCACACAGGCTCTGCAATGGCAGGCTTTAGACACACTTTTACAGGCTGCTTCTGTGGGTGGCAGAACCAGTGGTGCAAGCCCATTAGCAGCATTTGGTTTATACGCCCTGGGCACACTCAGTGCACTGTACTAGGGTCTGACCAGTAAACCAAACCAGCCATTCATGGAATCACTAATTCATACATTAATTTGGTACCTTCCGCGGAGACAGCTTCGGTCTTCTGGTGCTAGCCTATTAGCAACCACAAAATGTAAATGCTCACGGAAGGGAAAGAGGGCCTTTAGTGTGGTAGGAGCTCAGCTGTGGAATGAGTTGCCGCAGAGGATCAGACAGGCTGCCTCTCTGATTGAATTCAGGAGGAGCCTGAAAACTTGGCTTTTCCAAAAAGTCTAATCAGTACGCTCCTTGTCCTGACTAGTACTTTCCGTGCTCTGCTCATCATCATGCTGATTGGGTATTAATATATCTGAGCACCAGGATACCCGTAGGGTGGCAGCTGCGCTATATAAGCACAGATACAATACAATACAAATAACTTATAATAGGGAAAGCATATGCACTTTAGCACTGACCAGCAGTGGTAAAGAGCCCAGAGTCATAAAACCAACAAAAACAGGTCAGACAAAATAGAGGAGGAAGGCAAAAAGTTCAGGGTAACCATGCAAAAAGGGCCAAGTCCAACAGTGGCCACACCTGGGGCATCATGTTAACTGTAACAAAAGCAAGCAGTGGGATAGTCAAAAGTTCTGACGTTGTCCATCAACAGTTTGGCAACTTTTGTTTTGACATGGTTTGTGCAAAACTTTATTGGTCAAGAAGTTGCTGGGCCTTTGTCATCTTTAAAAAAAAATGACAAAAAGTTTTTTAGTCTCAAAAATCCAAACAATACTATAGTAATCCCTAGCACTCAGTCAATAAAACATGTGCCCGCTCTGCCACATGCCTCTCCTGCTTTCGAACGCTTCTCCTCCTCTGCTGGAAGCCTCTGAAGCACTCAGGCTTCCAGCCTCTCCTAGCCAATCACAACGCAGAAGCAGCATCGTGTCTGGCCTGAGAGTTCTCTTTGGCTGCTCAGGCAGTGCCTGGGGAAGTTGGGCATGTTCTCCACGGGGCGGTGCAGCACAGCCCAATGGAAAAGATGCCAAGTGCGCATGGCAGTTTGGGCAGCCGTAAAGGGCCAGCAAAACTATCATGTGCACTTAGAGGAGTGTAAACAACTCCTACCCTGCTCTGGCGTCACGGAGCCAGCCCTGCCTGAGAAATGATTATAACATCTGGTTATTATGATTTCCTTTTTCTTTTTTTCACTGCTGCAACAGCAGTGGGGGACGCTTCTCCACCTTAGCTGAGGAGCTGGCACTACTAGCACTGAAGGGGAAAACTCTATGTGTGGAGGTACCCCTTGTGAAAGATTTGCATGCCGTAACTCATACTAAAGTCAGAAAATGCCTGAAGTAGGGTGACATGGATTGGATGAAAATGTGAATGACACAACCACAGACAAATGGATAAAGTGTGACTTAAAATTCCTAAAAGTAACTACTTCATACACTAAATTTTAATAAAGTCAAAAGGTCTTAGCTGACACAGACATTAAAAAAGGCAATTGTTATGCCAGTGGGTGCAAGACTCTGAAAAGAAAGAAAGCGAGAGAGAAAGAAAGAAAGAAAGAAATAGAGAAATAGAGAGAGAGAGAAAGAAAGAAAGAAAGAAAGAAAGAATAAAAAATAGAGAGGCAAAGAGAGAAAAAGGAAAGAAAGCAATACAAAGAAAGTGAGAAATCAAAAGAGAGCAAAAGGTGAGGTTTGACTGTACTGGGTAATGGTGGCCTTGGAGCAGACACTCTTTGGAGTAGCCATGTGTGCTGTACAAGTGGCTATTCATTCATTTATTCAAAAGGAAGGCAAATAGAAATATAGCTAGAAAGAAGGAAGAACAATTGAATGATTGGTTAATGAAAGCAAGAAAAAAGAAAGAAGGAAAGAAGGAATGAATGATTAAAGGAAAGAAAGGAATAAAAAAGGAGAAAAATAAAAATATAAAGCAAGAAAAAAGGAATCAAAGAATGAAAGAGAAGATAAGGAATGAAACAAAAAAGGAAAGCAAGAAAGAAGGAATTAAAAATGAAACAAGGAAAGCAAGTAAGAACTAAAGGGGGACTGAAAGAAAAACAAAGAATGACTAAAGAAAAAGTAAACAATGAATGAAACAAAAAAGAAAAGAAGGGCAGAAAGTAGAATGAGAGAATGAAAGATAAAAAGTTTTCCTTCCTGGACAAAGTTTATTAAGTGACCATTGGTGAAATTGAGCCCTGAATACACTTGTTATGAAGAATTGTCTGCTTATGAATACAAGGGCCAGATGTATGACCAGTTTTTGCGTGCGTAAACAGGTTTGTGTCCCGTTTATGCATGCAAAAACGTACAGCCCATGTAAAAACACTTTTTTGCGAGTTGCAATAAATTGCGACTCCCTAAATAGTCTTTTGCGACTCGCTATTGGGACCACGACCTGCCCTTAAAAAATTCAACAAAAACGTTTAAATGCAGCCCATTTCCATGAAGGAAAATGGTCTGCATTTTTAAAAAAAACTTCTTTATTGGCAAGCAGTCCCAGACATGGAGGTCTGCTAAGCCCAGCAGGCCACCCTCCTTAGGAGGGCCAACCATTCCCAATGGGGTCACAAATTGCGAATGGCTCATTAATATTCATGAGCCTTGCATTTTGCCACCCCATTGGGAACTGCAAGCAGTACCTCGACTTACATACCAATTTGCAACTTGCAATTTGCGACTTGCAATTGAGAGCGAATTGCAAGTCACAATTTGGAATGGTCGTACATCTGGCCCCAAATGTATAGTAATGAAGCTTTTGAGAATTTAATAAAGAACAGTTCAAATGCTATGCAGTCTGCTATGTTGTCAAATTCCTTTTGGAGTGTCCTTTGTTTATCTGAGAAAGTCAGATAAACAAAGTAATTTCTCAAAACAAATTTATAACAGTATTGGCAGGAGACTGGACCTGATAAAGCATGGAAATGGACAGTGCTCACGTCTAGTATAGAGTGTCCTGCTGTCACATCAGACACTAAACATAAAGGCAACATCAAAGTAATAATTTAACAATGACATTTTTGTCAATGTTCTTCTTGGAAAGAGCAAAATAGAGTTACTCAGGTTGAAGTCTCCCAATTTTTGAAGTGGGCTGATCACTGATCCATTGATTATGCTGTAGTGGGCGGAAGCAAAATGTGAATGACACACCAACACACCAATGGACAAAGAAATATTGTTGGTTGAAAGCCCCTTTAAATAAGTTTACTGTACATTTATGTTTTAAAGAATCAAAAGGTCTTGGCTAACGCCAGGCCTGAACAATGCTAACCACCAGCATAACCCGATCGATCGGAAACTGCCTGTCCAAGATTCCTCCATAGCTAAGCACGGGTATGAGTTCCATGGTCTACTAATGAACAGGACCTGGGCTTCATACTAGAATCCGAGACAGGCTCTGCTAAGATCCAGCTCAACCTCTCTGTTTCCAAACTCACTGTTCAAGATTCCTCCATAGCTAAACATTACTGTGAGAGCTGTACGCTGCTCTTGAAAATACCAAGTGCATCCTTTGCACCCAAACCAAGATCTGCTAGCCACCAGGATTTGCCCACTGTTCTTAGATTCACTATTTGAAATTTCTTAATGCAGGTCCCCAGGTCAGCTCCCCACTGCTGCTGCAGCTCACGCGCTCTGCCAGAGCTCACATATCAACCCATTTCTAAGTTTTAAAGAAAACTTTATTGAAAAGAAAGATTGCCATAATGAAACTTACAAAATCATCAATACAGAGAGAAAGCAATCAATTCAAAGAGGGAGAATAGTACAATATAGGAAGAAGAAAAGAAAGGAAAAAGATAGAGAAAGAAAGGAAAAGATGTGGAGGGGAAAGGATAAAGAGCAGTTTATATATGGAAAGAATTATAAGCATAAAACAAGTAAAGCTTCTGTACAAATCATCATATAAGAAGAAGAAAACAGTCTGTTATTAAAAAGGAATAAAGTCATAATAATCATATCATGGGGGTTTAGGGACTTCTTCAAGGGAAGGGGTATTTAGTGGGCGAGGTTGAGCAGATATATCCAAAAAGTTAGTAATTGATAACCACAATAAATCACGGTGAATGGGAGAAACATATGCTCTATCTAATCTGTGATTATAGCAAACACCATACCACCAAGCTTGAAAAGAGACATTTGATGCGTTCTACCAAGACTTTGTAATCTGTTGAAAGGCCACCGCTAGAAGAAGATCAATAATGGAAATATTAGAAGAAGTGTGGGAAGACCATATGTCAGAGAGGCTACCCAGAAAAATGTGGGTGAGTGAAAACGAAAATTGAGTGGAGAAAATAGAGTTAATTTGATTCCATACTTTGGTCCAAAAAATGTGAATTAGAGGACAAGTGAAAAGCATGTGTTTGAGGTCGGCATGAGTATTGGGACAGGACCAACAAGTTGGAGGGATAGAAGGGTTAATAGCATGCAGTTTAGATGGAGTGATTAAAAGTCTGTTATATACAAAAAATGAAATGAAATGAAATGAATGAAACTTATATAGCGCACGACTTACCCTGGGGCATCTCAGCGCTTGCTTAGGGAACCCGTCCTGGTATTCCCCTGTGAGATAACCCTGGCAGGGTATCCACAAGGTGAAAGCCAGGCATCCCACCACGAGGGGCCGTTGTGGAGATTAAGCAAGCTATTGCCCAGAGTCGCAGAGTGTGAACCCGTGAGTCGAGGAGGCACCGGAGCGAGAATTAACGAGTCCGTGGAATTTTTGAGCCCAAGACCCGCTGAGGCGGGGAATTGAACCCTGGTCCCGGGCCGAACTCAGGCTCCAGGTCTGCCGCCTCTAACCCCTGAGCCACACTTCTCCACGAATAGTGTCTGAGTAGTATTAGCTGCTCTAGAAGACATCCTTAATTCATTCCATATCTTATGCCATACTGGGATAGTAAATGAGACATCAAGATCAGATTCCCAATTCTGTTCTGTTTTAGATTTGTCATGGAGAAGAAGGTACAGGAGGAGTGGGAGAAGCGGAAAAAGAATCATAACAAGATTGAACGGCAGTGCGTAATAAGTTATATTTATTAAGGAATGAAAGTGGAAGAGAAAAACGGGATTGGAGAGATGAAAAAGGAAGGCAAAGGCCATCCTGAAAAAGTTGATGAATCCAAAAAAGACCAAGAGAATGCCAGTCTTTCCAGAAGAACGTTCTATTTTCGATTTTAATAAGAGGATTATACCAAAAGGAGGATTGTAAGAAACGAGCTCGGTCATCAAGACCATGAACAAAGAGAGGAAGAAAAAGTTTCCTAGAATTTTTAAGAATAGGAAGAGACATCTTTGGAGGAACATGTGATAAAGAAATAAATTCTTTAAAGGAAAATGGACAAAAAAAGGAGGACTCAAGAGCAACCCACAATGGAAGAGAAGAGACATCCTCGGTGGAATCCAATAAAAAAGGAGTTGAGTGGGAAAGAAAAAAAGAAGAAAAATCCGGAAAATTTACACCACCTAAGAATTTAGGACGCTTGAGTTTTGCAAAAGACATCCTCGCTTTTTTGTGTTTCCATAGAAATTTGGAAAGGATAGAATAAATGGACTTAAAACAAGACTTTCGAATATTGACAGGGAGATTAGATAGGAAAAATAAAATTATCGGAACCAACATCATTTTGATGGAGTCTAATCTACCCCACCAGGATAAAAACAGAGGATGCCATCTAGTTGTGGAGTCTGTTAATGTGGTGAGCAAAATTTTAATGTTTAAAGCAACCATATCTTTAATAGATGGAGTGAACCAAAGGCCCAGGTACTTTATTTTATAGACACTCCAATGGAATGAGGAAAGTAAAAAATCAGCATGAAAACAATACTTATTAAGAGGAAGGATTTCACACTTATCAACGTTGAGTTTATAACCTGAAACTGTGGCATAGGAAGAGACCTCGGATAAAAAAGCTGGAATAGAAGTGAGAGGATGAGAGATAAATAAAAGAATGTCATCCGCGTAAGCAGAGAGTTTTAAATGAGTGTCTCCATAGGGAAAACCGGTAATATCTTTGTTCAATCTAATTCTTGTTAAAAATGGTTCTAAAGCTAAAATAAATAAAAGAGGAAAAAGAGGACAACCCTGACGGACACCTCAAAAAAGAGGGAAAGAAGAGGAAACAAGACCATTAGCAAAAATAAAAGACCTAGGGAAAGAATATAACAGAGAGACATAGGAAATGAATTTAGAACCAAACCCAAACCAGGATAAAGTAGAAAGCATAAATGACCAGTTGACCCTATCAAAAGCTTTCTCTGCATCCAAGGCAATAGCAGCCAGGGAATGAGAATAGGTAGGAGATTTACTAAGAACATTAAAGAAAAGACGAATGTTATCCAAAAGATGACGACCTTTGATGAAACCACAGTGCTCTCTACCAATGAGTTGGGAAAGAGTTTTATCTAAACAGAGAGCTAAAACTTTTGCGAAAATTTTGTAATCAAAATTAATTAAAGAGATATGCCTATAATTTTTACATTAAGTGTGATCTTTATTATCTTTGGGAAGAAGACAAATGAGAGCATCCTGAAAAGAACCTTCAGATTTTTGAGAGGAGATAAAAAACAAAAATAATTGGTGAAGTTTAGGGACTAGAAAATAAGAAAAATGGGAATAAAATTCAATCAAGAATCCATCTGGACCTGGGGCTTTGCCTTTTTTAAGCTTCCGGTGGATTTACTGACGCTGTGGTGAACACTGTTTGTTTGTGTCGCCGTGTTGTTTGAAGACTTAAGAAAGATCGTGTGACGAGCCACGCCTGATTCTCTTTATTGTTATCTGAGCGGACACACTCAATATATAGGAACTTTCAAGACTTTAGCAAAGAAAGTGGTTCCTACCCCACCCTTGTGGGTGGTTGTGTGGGCTAGCTGGCGATACCTGCCCTAGGCACTGCCTGGGCCTTGAAGACTAGAGTACCCATGTCCTGATGAAGCCTATATCATCTGGCTGAAACGCGACTGTGACTGCGTCGACACCTCTTGCTTTGTACGGAGTCCCCTGTTATAATTCAAGAAAGATTTGATTTTTTTCTTACGTGCACCAACAGAACTGTAGACTGGGTTGATGTTTTAACCCCCTGGTGCTTTGCTTTTGGGACTACCATTTTGTTGTGCACTCCATTGCAAATTAAGAGGAGGCACTTATGTAAATTGGTGTGTGTATATATTTTTATATATTCCTTGTATTTAGGGTACAGAAAAGTGTTTGCTGATATTGTAAATGTTTTTTTATATTTGTATATGATGTACATGTGATGTTGTGTATATAGATTGTTTTTTGTTGTGCCTCCCTGGATGTCCGCTCATACATGTGTATATGAATTAATCTATATATCTTTTCAAATGTATCATTCGCTATTCACAAGATAATTAATTGTTTCTTGTTTGATAATTAAAAGTGGATTGATTCCTTCAGTACCCCTTGTTGCTACTTTTTCATCCTTGGATGTCTCCTGCTCAGGTACGGGAGGGTAAGGTGGGCAGAACCCCTAACCATTTTTTCTAGTCTTTGCCTTTTTTAAGAACATGAATGGCCTCCAAAATGTCTTTGGGAAGAATGTCGTTATCTAGAGTGGAGAAATTGACATCCGACACTGGAGGGGGAGGAATGGAGGAGAGGTAAGTGTCAATATCTGAAGAGAAAGGAGGCGATTCTGGGGTATAGAGAGTTTGGTAAAAATTTGTGAATTCTTCCAAGATGTCTTCATCTTTGTGGAGAGTGACATTAGAAGAAGAAACAATTGATTACATTTCTGTGCGCTCTTTTTTAACTTTAAGGTAATTAGCCAGGACATTACCCGCTTTATTTTGTGCGGAGTAGAACTTAGCACTAGATTTAAGTAAGACCAAATTGGCAGAGTTAGTAGATATTTTATTAAATGAAATTTTGGCATTAAGAAGTTGAGCAAGGACAGAAGGAGAGTTAGATGAGTAATAAGAATGTTCAAGATGTTTGATTTGAGAAGTCAAAGTAGATAAAGATTGATGTGCAAGACGACGTTTCTTGGCAACATAGGAAATAATGAAATTGAAAATCTCTCAATCATATATATTCTGTAAATATGTATAACTATTAGGTTTTGTCATATTAGTCGGTGTTTTTCTATTATGTATTGGATATGATAATGTCATGAACTTTCAATAAAAAAATAAATTAAAAAAAAAAAAAAGGAAATAATGAAATCTCTAGAAGTAGCTTTAAAAGTGTCCCATATTAATTGAGGAGATGTGTGTGGAGACTCATTTTCTGCAAAAAAGCGTGGAGCAAAGTCAAGAAAGGCAGATGTAA
The DNA here is from genome assembly GCF_964263255.1 of Lissotriton vulgaris. Lineage (NCBI taxonomy): Eukaryota > Metazoa > Chordata > Amphibia > Caudata > Salamandridae > Lissotriton > Lissotriton vulgaris. The sequence continues at coordinate 810,518 of NW_028250319.1, read as the reverse complement.
ACTGTGTATCTACAAGAAGGGAATTATTAAATCTCCATCTACGAGTATCCTTAACAGGAGGGAGTAAGTCAAGACCTAAGGAAACAGGAGCGTGGTCAGAGATTAGGATAGAACCAATATCTAAAAGAGTGATGAGTTATGTCAAAGCTTTAGAAATGAAGAGGTAATCAATTTGTGATTGGGAGGAGTGTACAGGAGAGAAAAAAGTATACTCTTGTGAGGTAGGGTGGCAAAGCCTCCAAGAATCAACAAGAGAACGTTGTGATATAGTATTTTTAGAGAGAAGGAAAACGCTGAGGCAAAAACGTAAGATAATATAAGAAAGAACTGCAAAAAAGTTAAATGATAGGTGAAAAATAGAAACGGTGGAAAAAGGAAAGAAAAAAGAAAAAAGAGAGAAAAAAGAAGAAGACAAAAATGAGAAAGTGAGAAAGGAGAAGTAGGGAGAGAATAGAACACAACAGAGGAGGACAAAAATAGAGCAAAAATCGATGAAAAAATAATACAACAAAAGACATAGCACAAGAAAATGAAAAGAACAGGGGTGGTGGAGCCACATGAGGGAAACGGACCGCCGAACAGAAAACTCCAAGACGGGATCATGAGGAGAAAAACAACCCTCAGGAGAGAACATATAAGGTACAAGGTGATGAAGGACAACAAAACCGCTACCTAAGAAAGAAAGGAGGGAAAAGGAAGGAGTTGGGTAATAGGACACACCAAAAACGCATTGAACATTGAATAATACAAACGCCACAAATTGGCGGAACAAATTACCACATAATACAAACAAAGGAAAAGAAACAGAAACAAAGTACAACAGATTCGTCAAAAAAGAGGCATTGGTCCGTTAAGATTGAGGAATTGCCACTGCAACTGTCCAAAAGGTGCTGAAGTAATGCAGAATGTTCATATGTGGTCGTCTTATTATTATAAGTCACTCTGAAGAGGCAGGGGTGAAACAGGCCATAGCGGGCATTCAAACTACGCAGGGCCGGCCTCATCTCTAAAAATCGTTTACGACGATCCGCAGTGACCTTGGCGTAGTCCTGAGCAAAAAAGAGGTTAGAACCATTCCAGGTGAGTTTACCACGTTGTTTCGCTGCAAGAAGAGCTTTGAGCAATTCCGTGAACTCCAGAAAATACAGGATAACACCTCTAGGTTTTGAAGATGATGAAGCAGAGTGAGAAGGCGGACCAAGATGATGGGCACGCTGAATATTCAGTGGTGGATTGTCAGGGAGACCCAGAAGAGGTGGTAAGAAAGTCTGAAAAAAGGATATCGGGTTTGAGTCTTCAAGATTTTCTGCCAGACCGTATATACGTACATTATTGTGCTTATTACGATTTTCCAATTGCTCAATCTGCTGTTTGAGATGAGATATCTCTTTAGACATGAGAGGGACTTGATTGGTAAGACCTTGAATTAGGTCTACACGACTTTCCAAATCTCCAATTCTCTGTTCAGTAAGCGACCATGAAGACTCCAAGTTTTGCAGGCGAGTATTCGTTTCTTCCATATGTGGCTTAAGAGCACGAATTTCCTCAAGAATGAGCTCCATAGATATTGTGGAAGACGAGTTAGTAGGAAATGGTGGGTTAATTTTCACTCACTTGCCTGAAGGAGCTGTCGATGTCGAGGGTACTTTAACAATTTGCTTCGAGCCTGAACGGGAACCAGAAGATGAAGTAGAATTTTTAGACACATTGGAGTCAGTAACATTCTCTTCCATGGGTTCCTGTAAAACATTGAAAGGATTAAACTCCTCTACGCCTGCTGGTTTAACTTTAATGGAGCCTCCACGGTTGCCCGGAGACGAAGAGTTTTAGAAGTAGAAGCCCTTCAAAGAAATGGTGAAGAGACTCGCCAAAATATGAGGCGATAACTGGGAAATGAAAAGTCAGTCAGCAGAGAGCACCATGAATAAACAAAGTTAAGAGACCAGTGAATTGAATCAGGTCAAAAACATTCAGTAATGAAAAAGAAAGCCAATGTTACAAAAAGGTAAACAAAGGAGTTAGGTCCTTGACGGGACTGAGGGGGGGCTGGACCGTTATACTATTCAAACAAAGAAGATGCCCAAACCCTAAAATCTTGATATGACAATTATTTGATGAGAACCAAGTACAAATTCATGAAACCTGGTAAGGTACTTTTATTTATACCCATCACTAATTTTTTTACTTTTTTTCGGAATTATTCTTTTAGGCAGAAATAGATATACATTTACACCATCACAAAACTAAACAATATTGACAAAAGATAAATCAAAAGAAACATCAAGTTAACACAGAACAATAAACTTTAGAAAATTCATTTCATCCATGTTTACTAATCAATTCCTGTTTAAAGACAAACAAAGCAACGTGAAACCAAGAGCAGAAACAGTGTATATTATTTTGACAATGAATCACTCAATGATATAATTGGCTCTTGTGGATGTGCCGACGCGTTTCAGGTTCGAATAACCAGTTTTTGAACCCTCATCAGGGCTTTGTTATTTGTCTGTATCTTTCAGGCTCGCGGTATTTCCATTAATGGACCTGGGGGATGATGCTTCAAGCTTTACTTCTCCATGTGCACCGTCCGGCAGCTCTTGGAGGAAGGAGGTTGTGATCACTATGTTAGGGATCCTTGTGTCTTCATCCTAGATTAAGAAGACATTTTGGGTCTCTTTCATTCAATGTTTATGCTTATGTTTATGTTTTGGCAATTGTTATAGCGTGCAAATACCCAGGGGTGTCTCGGCGCTGACTGAACAGTCGATGGCTATGGCAGATCTTAATGTGGGAGCAGCCAGGTTTTTAATTTCTTCCTGAAGCTAAGGAGAGTTGGGGCAGTTTTGATGGTGATCGGGAGTGAATTCCATAGTCTGGCTGTGGAGATCAGAAAGCATCTGTCACCCCAGTTAGCTTTCCTTGTGCGTTGGACTTTGAGCAGATGAGCTGAGGATGAACGAAGGGTTCTGGGGTTTTCGAGTGGACGGAGGGCGTCTTTGAGAAACTGCGGGCCTGAGTTGTGAATGGCTTTATAGGCAAAGCACAGTGCCTTAAATTTTGTACGGCTTCTGACAGGGAGCCAGTGAAGTTGTCGGATGTAAGGAGTAATTGAGGTGAACTTGGGAATGCCCAGTAAGATTCCGGCTGAGGCATTTTGTACTAACTAAAGCCTATTAAGGACCTTTTCCTGTGCATTGAGAAGGAGGGCATTACAATAGTCCGTTCTGGCAAAAACGAGGGTGCTGATCAGAGTTTTTCCAGCTGAGGTGGGAAGATAAGGAAGAAGTTTCTTGATCTTCTTCAGAGTGAAGAAGGAGGTGGAGACTACGGAGTTGACGTGATGGTGGAAGAGCAATCGGTCATCGAATATGACTTTGAGGTTGCGAACCTTAGTGACAGGTTCTGGTTGAGGTCCCATCTCATTGGGCCACCATAGGGGGAACCAGGCAGGTTCCAATTTCCCGAATGTCATCACCTCTATCTTTTCAGAGTTTAAATTTAGACAGTTTGAGGACATCCAGGAGCTGATGGTGAGCATTCATCTTGAAAGTTTGCTGCAACTGTCGGTCCATCATTATGTACTGATAGGACCAGCTGGGTGTCGTCGGCATAGGTTGTGAGACTAATGCCGTAGGACTTGATCACCCTCGCTAAGTCCGAAACATAGATATTAAACAGGGTCGGACTTAGCGAGGAGCCCTGTGGTACTCCGCATGGAAGGGAGAACGTGTGGGAGAAATAAGGGCCCAGTTTTACTGCCTGTGAACGGTTGGCCAGAAAGGAGGCAATAAGTTCTTTGGCATTGTTGTGAATGCCAATTGCTCAGACACGGTCGATCAGAGTGGCATGATCGACCGTGTCGAAAGCCGCAGATAGATCCTGCAGTATTAATACTGCTGCTCCGCCTTTATCTAAAGTCATTCTTATTTCGTCTGCTGCTTTTATTAAGGCTGTCTCAGTTCCGTGTTCCTGCCTAAAGCCAAATTGGGTATCGTCCAGTAAGTCATTTTCCTCGATAAATTTGGCAAGTTGTATATTCATTACTTTTTCGAATATCTTTGCAGGGAAAGGGAGACAAGCAATGGGTCTGTAGCTGGAAGGGGAGGCGGGATCAAGGGTGGGTTTTTTCAAAAGTGGCTTGATGATGGCCTTCTTCCAGACTGAGGGATAAGAGCCGGTAGTGAACATAGTATTACAGATGTTCGTCAAGGCGGGGGAGATGGCGTCAGGGATGAGGTTGAGGATGGAAGGTGGACATGGGTCCAGGGGTGACCCTGATTTGGTGCTAGAGATTAGTCGAGAGATTTGTTTCTCAGAGACTGATTTGAAGTTACAGAAGGAAGGGACGTTGATGGCTGGAGATTGTTTAACTATGATGGTTGAAGGAGGTTTGTGAAGAAAGGCTGAGAAAATAGAAGTGACTTTGTCCTTAAAGAAATCTGCAAGGGAATTGCAGAGGGATTGGGACGTGTCGGAAGGGGGCGTGGGGGGGTTTGAGAGATGATTAACTACTTGGATCAGTTTTCCTGCAGAGTTTTGGGCCTGATTGATTTGGGAAGTATAGTAAATCGTTTTTTCTGAGGTGATGAGGTCTTTGTATTTGGAAAGGGCCCTTATATGAGATTTTGTCAATAGGGTTGTAATACCTGCGCCTGTGTCTTTCCAGATTTCTGCAATGTTGTCTTTGTAGACGTAGGGATTCAGAGAACCATGGGGCAGAAGGAAATTTTCTATTGTGTTGAGAGGTTTTGGGGGGGTGCCAGTTTGGAGCATGCCGTGTCCAAGATGTTGAGATAGTTGCTAGAGGCTAGTGATGGATCCGGTTCCAATGTGTTTATGCCCTCGGTCAGCATCGAGGCAAGGTGATAGGTATCAATGTTTTTCCAGTCTCTTGATGAGACAGGGGAGATGGTCCGATTTGAGATGGAGGGGATTTGATTTTAATAGAAAAACAGACTGCTGAGTGATCTGTCCAAATGAGGGGAATAGGAGGGGAAACCTGGATGTCAGGGTTGTTAGTGAATATTCCATCAAGGGTATGACCTCCCTTGTGGGTGGGCTGGGTGACAATTTGCTGAAGTCCTGCTGCTGAGAGATCACTGATTAGGGCGATGGTATTGTTGTCGCTTATAGATTCTAAGTGGAAATTGAAGTCTCCTAATATGGTGTATTGGGGAGCTCCAGCTGTAACTTCAATTAGGTTGTTAAGGCTGTTAAGGAAGTTGGACATAGGACCAGGAGGGCGGTAGAGCAAAGTGCCTGTAAATGACTGGTTGCCGGAGAGGCTAATAGAGAAGGAAAAGGCTTCACAATCTCTGTAGATAAGATCAGTGGTTTTAACTTTATAGTGGTTTTTATGGATGATAGCTATACCACCACCCTTTTTTTTGGTTCTGTCTAGTCTGTGAACACAGTAATTTTCAGGAAGGGCAGCTTTGAAGTCAGGACCGGAGGAGTTGTCACCCCAAGTCTTGGTGATATATAGTAAATCGAGATTGTGTGACACAATGAACTCTAGGATTTCGAGTTTGTGTTTTGGGAGGGAGAGTATGTTAATGAGTGCTGCTAGAACCTGTTTAGGGGTATTAACAGGGGGAGTGTGGTTGATACATGCAGGGCATTTGTAAGGACCTATCAAAGGGTCCGTGTATAGAAATTGAGGTATAGATTGTGGTAGGTTATCCGGAGGGTTAAGATCTAGAAGTTGAGATGAGGTATATTTGATCAAGGTAGAGGCTAAGGGGGTCTGCTGAACGAATGGGCCAGGGGGGGTGGCCCTGGGCCCGGTCCCGGCGCGGACGGGCGCAGACGGACTTGCCTTAGGCGCGCCTTTGGCGCGCAGACGGCGCGCCTGCTGTGCTCGTCCGCTGCGCGTCCGGTAGGTGGACATGTTTTATGGCGAGAGGGGTCGTTGGGGGGGGCGTGGCCAACAATACTGGGAATGGCCTGGGGAGTCCCAGGAAATGGCGGCAAGAATTATTTTGAACCCGCTCAACTCAACACTCAACACTCAACACACTGGGCCCCAAATATCTCATCTGCGGCAAACCCCCAAGGTCCTCACCCAGGGCTAACCAGTTCAACACCCACATGAACTTACTGGCCATCTTGCTCAGGACATATGGAATGATCGTCATATTATACATTGACAACGCTCAACTCATGCAGTTGACCAGCATCACCCACTGGCTGAAAAACAACTGCCTCAAACTCAAAACAGAAAAAAAGGAGGTAATCTTATTCAGGAGCAACACATTCCCTTAGTTGACTCCTGGTGTCTAGCAGAACTGGGACCCACGCCCATGGAACACGCCCGGAACCTGGTAACCATACTGGACAGCATACCCACCATGAAACCTCAGATCAGTACAGTATCCTCAGCCTGCTTCCTCACTCTCTGAATGCGGTGAACAATGTTCATGTGGCTCCCTGACAGCACCAGACGAACCATCTGCCAGGCCCTCATCAACAGTTGCCTGGACTATTGCATTACCCTCTGCATAGGAATCACCTCACACCTGCTAAAGAGACTGTGGACCATTTGGAACTCAGCCGCCACACTCGTCCTCGACCTCCCAAAATAGGCCCACATCACCGCTCACCTCAGAGAGCTTCACTGGCTTGCCGTCCCGTGCCAGTTCAAAATGCTAACCCACGCCTACAAGGCACTTAACAATCAAAGGCAAGAGTATATTATCCACCTGGTGAACTTTTACCAGCCTCCAGACAACTGCGCTTTGCCTCCCTCTCCTCCGCCCAGACTCCGCAATTCCAACGAAGCAAAAGCGGTGCTCCTTCTCCTACAAGCGCTATATAAATCTCATTTGATTGATTGAATGATGGATGGATTGGTTAAACCTTTGCTGCATTCTTTCACCGACAGGCTTGCATTATACCATTCATGCTTCTTGGACCCCAGGAATATGAAAGGAAGTGATGATTGAGTGATGGCAGAGAAGCACTCAGCTGGTATTCCCTTGATGTATGATTGCCTCAGCTTGGTCCTTTCACCCAGTCCATCCCCGGATTTGACTTAAAAAACCATAAGCATTAGTAGGTATCAGGAGTTCATTTACCATTCAGAATATCCACCTCTCTATTAGTTAAATATAAATAAAAGAAGAATCTTACAAATGTCATACTTATAGAGCCAAAACCTGCTTCTATTATGTACCCACCCAAAATCTCCTTAACTAGAAAACACCAGGGTGAGATCCAATCTCTGCACATGTGTGTCCAGGCCTGGGGCATCGTGCTAACATTGACGAATGACAAAAATGTTTTTTAGTCTCAAAAAGCTCACATTACCACAGTACTCCCTTGCACTGAATAGAACTACTTTATGTGTTGAGGTGCTTCTTGTAGCAGAGCAGCATGCATTGACTCACAGTAAAGTTAGCAAATGGCTGAAGTGTGGTGATGAGTTGCTTGTGCCCCTTGGTGCATGCTCAAATGGAATGGAGAAAAATGTGAATGTCACAACCACAGACAAATGGATGAAGTGTGGCTGAAAATCCCTATAGGTAAATATGTCATACACACCATTTTAGTAAAATTAAAAGGTCTTGGCTAACACAGACCGAAAAGAAGCAAATTGTTATGCCATTGGCCACAAGCCTCTAGAAAGGAAGAAGAAAAATCAAAGAAAGGAAAGAAGGTATGAGAAAGAAAGGCAAGATAGAAGGAAAGTAAGAAAGAGGAAAAGAAAAATAGAAAGCAGAAGAATGGAAGAAGGAATTACAGAAGGAAAGCAAGAAAGAAGGAAAAATGACATTTTAAAAAAAGGAAGTAGGTAAATAAAGGCAATAGATAAAGGAAGCACTAATGAAGGAAAAAATGAAGGAAGGAAAAATGAAAACCAAGAAAGGAGGAAAGAAGGAATGAAACAAAAAATTTAAGCAAGAGAGAAGGAAAGAAGGAATAAAAGAAACACAATTAAAGAAACATCAACTTATGAACAGGCTTTGCTAATATCTAACAACAAGGGGTGGTGATGGACAGAGTTTCTGAATTAAGCAGAATACTCTCACCCAGTCAAGAGATCAGGGCTAGATCCAACACCGTTTTTTAGCTCACTGCACCATCCCAGTTCAGAACCTGGCTATATGCAAATTAGTCTGTTCCTGTCCCAGTGCATGATGGGAACAGGGCAAACCAAACTACCAAGCCAATTCTTACACTGGGAAGGATACAAGCTTCCGGGGACCGGTTTCTGGCATTTCAGCCGTCGTCGGCCCGGCTTGCTTGAATCCTGATGGTGCAATGAGCAAGGGACTCACATCTGAGTATACCCTTCCACGCTTAGGGTGGACAAAATATTTAACAACAAGGGGTGGTGATGGACAGAGTTTCAGAATTAAGCAGAATACTCTCACCCAGTCAAGAGATCAGGGCTAGATCCAACACCGTTTTTTAGCTCACTGCACCATCCCAGTTCAGAACCTGGCTATATGCAAATTAGTCTGTTCCTGTCCCAGTGCATGATGGGAACAGGGCAAACCAAACTACCAAGCCAATTCTTACACTGGGAAGGATACAAGCTTCCGGGGACCGGTTTCTGGCATTTCAGCCGTCATCGGCCTGGCTTGCTTGAATCCTGATGGTGCAATGAGCAAGGGACTCACATCTGAGTATACCCTTCCACGCTTAGGGTGGACAAAATATTTAACAACAAGGGGTGGTGATGGACAGAGTTTCTGAATTAAGCAGAATACTCTCACCCAGTCAAGAGATCAGGGCTAGATCCAACACCGTTTTTTAGCTCACTGCACCATCCCAGTTCAGAACCTGGCTATATGTAAATTAGTCTGTTCCTGTCCCAGTGCATGATGGGAACAGGGCAAACCAAACTACCAAGCCAATTCTTACACTGGGAAGGATACAAGCTTCCGGGGACCGGTTTCTGGCATTTCAGTCGTCGTCGGCCCGGCTTGCTTGAATCCTGATGGTGCAATGAGCAAAGGACTCACATCTGAGTATACCCTTCCACGCTTAGGGTGGACAAAATATTTAACAACAAGGGGTGGTGATGGACAGAGTTTCTGAATTAAGCAGAATACTCTCACCCAGTCAAGAGATCAGGGCTAGATCCAACACCGTTTTTTAGCTCACTGCACCATCCCAGTTCTGAACCTGGCTATATGCAAATTAGTCTGTTCCTGTCCCAGTGCATGATGGGAACAGGGCAAACCAAACTACCAAGCCAATTCTTACACTGGGAAGGATACAAGCTTCCGGGGACCGGTTTCTGGCATTTCAGCCGTCGTCGGCCCGGCTTGCTTGAATCCTTTTTCTGAATCGTTTTTGGCCACTATAGGTGTGGCAGGGTATACTCAGACATGAGTCCCTTTCTCACTGCTCCATCAGGATTCAAGCAAGCCGGGCCGAAGACGGCTGAAATGCCAGAAACCGGTCCCCGGTAGCTTGTCTCCTTTCTGGTGAAGAATTGGCTTGGTAGTTTAGTCTGCCCTGTTCCCATGATGCACTGGGCCAGGGACAGACTGATTTGCATATAGCCAGGTTCTGAGCTGGGATGGGGAAGTGAGATAAATAACGGTGATGGATCAAGCCCTGATCTTTGGACTGGGTAAGAGTGGTCTGCTCAATTCAGACACTCTGTTCATCACCACCCCTTTTTCTGAATCGTTTTTGGCCACTATAGGTGTGGCAGGGTATACTCAGACATGAGTCCCTTTCTCACTGCTCCATCAGGATTCAAGCAAGCCGGGCCGTAGACGGCTGAAATGCCAGAAACCGGTCCCCGGTAGCTTGTCTCCTTTCTGGTGAAGAATTGGCTTGGTAGTTTAGTCTGCCCTGTTCCCATTATGCACTGGGCCAGGGACAGACTGATTTGCATATAGCCAGGTTCTGAGCTGGGATGGGGAAGTGAGATAAATAACGGTGATGGATCAAGCCCTGATCTTTGGACTGGGTAAGAGTGGTCCGCTCAATTCAGACACTCTGTTCATCACCACCCCTTTTTCTGAATCGTTTTTGGCCACTATAGGTGTGGCAGGGTATACTCAGACATGAGTCCCTTTCTCACTGCTCCATCAGGATTCAAGCAAGCCGGGCCGAAGACGGCTGAAATGCCAGAAACCGGTCCCCGGTAGCTTGTCTCCTTTCTGGTGAAGAATTGGCTTGGTAGTTTAGTCTGCCCTGTTCCCATGATGCACTGGGCCAGGGACAGACTGATTTGCATATAGCAAGGTTCTGAGCTGGGATGGGGAAGTGAGATAAATAACGGTGATGGATCAAGCCCTGATCTTTGGACTGGGTAAGAGTGGTCTGCTCAATTCAGACACTCTGTTCATCACCACCCCTTTTTCTGAATCGTTTTTGGCCACTATAGGTGTGGCAGGGTATACTCAGACATGAGTCCCTTTCTCACTGCTCCATCAGGATTCAAGCAAGCCGGGCCGAAGACGGCTGAAATGCCAGAAACCGGTCCCCGGTAGCTTGTCTCCTTTCTGGTGAAGAATTGGCTTGGTAGTTTAGTCTGCCCTGTTCCCATGATGCACTGGGCCAGGGACAGACTGATTTGCATATAGCCAGGTTCTGAGCTGGGATGGGGAAGTGAGATAAATAACGGTGATGGATCAAGCCCTGATCTTTGGACTGGGTAAGAGTGGTCTGCTCAATTCAGACACTCTGTTCATCACCACCCCTTTTTCTGAATCGTTTGCTAATATCCAGCTCAATCTCTCTGTTTCCAAACTCCCTGTCCAAGATTCCTTTATAGAACATACAACTATGCTCATGAACAGGACCAGGGCATCCTTCCAGCCCAAAACGAGATCTGCTAGCCACCAGTATATGCCCACTTTCTTTGACACTCTGTTTCAAAGTTCTCAATGTACCTCTGCTGCATGAGGTCACCAGCAGCCTGACACCATTGTACCATTCATGCTTCTTGGACCCAAGGAATATGAAAGGAGCTGATGATAGAGTGATGGCAGAGAAGCCCTCACCTGCTACACCCTGCTCGCAGGGTCGGTCGCTCCACGCACTGCATGGCTCCCCGTAGGTGACCAGGACTTCTGCCCCATCACCGCTGCTGCGAGTTCGCCGCCGCCCTCGTGTGTCTGAAGTATCTTTTCTTAGTTTTGCATCTGCATTGTGCCCTGTTTTCTTGCTACTGACTGTTTATTTTCTGTTTATTTTCTGGTTTATTTTTCAGGTCTCTCCATAATTGTTTTCCCCTTTTCCGTGCCCCCCTCTCCCCGCTTCCTGCCGCTGCTCCCCTGCGGCCCGCCCCTTTTTCTTCTGTACCACGCCCCCCCCGATGCCCATTGGCTGCCCGCTCCCGCCTCCCAGCTGCTCCTCCCTCCCACTTCGCCATTTATGGAGGACACCGTGCGGAAGCGCAGCGGACGCGCGCAGCGGGCGCGCCGAAGGCGTGCCAAAGGCAAGCCCGTCTGCGCCCGTCCGTGCCTGGACCGCACCCAGCGCCAGAACCCCTGGACCTCATCAGACCAAGAGCAATCATCTGAAATACAACACCGCCACCCTCAATGCACTCAACACCGGACGAGCGCCCGCCTGCTATCAAGACACCCCCAGACGCACCCACGGACTCTTTACCAGTCAAGCCTGCAAATTCACCTGCCTCAAACCCCGTCCCCCGCCAGACAAAGCAAACAGCAACAACAACCACCTCAAGTGCATCCTCCTCAACACCCGCTCCGTTCACAAGCACGCCATCGAACTCTGGGACCTCCTCGACTCAACAACCCCTGAAGTCGCCTTCCTCGCGGAAACCTGGATGAACGCCTCCTCAGCCCCCGGCATCGCCATAGCCATCCCGGACCACTACAAAATCACCCGGCAGGACCGCATCAACAAAATAGGAGGAGGGGTCGCCATCATCTACAGGAACACAATCAGCATCACGACCAACGCTGAAGACATCATCTCCTCCGCCGAACACCTACATTTCCAGATCCACACTGACCCCCAGACCACCCTCAGAGGAACACTCATCTATAGACCCCCGGGCCCACGCACACAATTCAGCGAAACCATCGCCGACGCCATCAGCTCGCACGCCCTAGCCTCACCAGAATACATCCTCCTAGGAGACCTGAAATTTCACCTGGAGAACAACAACAACACCACCACCCTGCTCGACAATCTCGCCAACCTCGGACTCAAGCAACTGGTGGACACCCTCACCCACCTCGCTGGCCACACCCTCGACGCCATCTTCACCGCCAGTAACCACGTCACCTTCAACCACTCCACAGGACTACACTGGACCGACCACAGCCGCATACATTTCACATTCAAGAAGACTACATCTCACCACCACATGCATCGAATCCCTCGCAGATGCTGGAACAAAGTCACCACTGACCAGCTTACCACGTCACTGAGCCAGAACCCACCTGCTGACACCAACATACCCGAAACCAACGACGCAGCTCTCAACTTCGCACAATGCATTGATGGAGCAAGGATTCGCACAGTAGGTGACTTGTTTGTACTCATGAACCTCGAATAATGTAACGTCATAACCAACCTGTTTTGTCTTATTAATATTGCACTTTTACACTACACGGGGGTGTCCCAGTGACTCTTGCCTATGTGTTTACTAATCCTAACTACGCTTGCATCTAAGATGGTCGCTGCTATGCGGGATTCTAGTCTGCGCATGCGTCGGTCATACCCATGTGATGTGACGCACTCGCAGTTCTGGAGGGAACTTTTCGCTCATGCGCAGTACAGGCTAAAGATGGCTGCTTTGTTTCTCACATGCTCTTCGCTTGCACTGCTGCTTCAGCACAGCTATTTCGTTCTGCTTAACTCCTAATGCTATAGATATTATAAAGTAAGGGGTGTACTATAGCCAATCATGGTATACAGTGTATTCAATTTTTCTGTGTTTCTAAATTGTTTTCGCTTACTTTTCATGTATCGATCTTTGTGGGCATGGGAGGGTGCGCCACTCCATCTTTGAACCCCCTGTGGTAATAATCACGTGATGAAGGAAAAGCGAGTCTTGCAGTAGTGAAACTCAGCCAGCTGGCTGCCGAAGCTAAGATGCTCCAGGGAACCTGAACTCCAACCCAGCGAGAAGAGACTGATTTGCACCTGAAAATGTTACATTGTGATATTTTTTTCTGTATGCTATTGTTTTCTGAATTTCTATGCCATGGGAACTGGAATGTAAGGGGTGGGTTCGAAAACTGAATATTTAGTATGGGAAAGTTCAAATTATAGGTGGTGTCATGACCTAACCGCCTCTCTTGTCCAATCCGAAGTTGGGGATCCTTTCACTTGCAACATTGGTGGGTGGTACACCGACCCGAAAACAGTATAACTGGCCTAGGTTTAGCTAGAGAAATTGTCTGACTTGTCCGAATAGCTGACCTGTCACTGACCCTACGAACTCTATAGGTGATTGATACAGAGAGCTGTGGAGCACTCTGTCCATAATTTCAACAAACTCAGTCCGGGGTGGAGAAACCTAAAGTGCTGGCGAAGCACTTTGCTGGGAGATTCGAGAACCCAATCGGGGTTATTGGCAGATTCCTTGCAGAGAGGGCGTAGCGCAGGCGTTGCATCCGAAGCTGCAGGTGTTGGTCGTACCCTTGGTGAGCCCAGTCCTGATCCAAATCCTGGGGTGATCCTGTCCTGACTGTCCATGAGCTGTGGACCAGGAGGGAATGTCTACCACAAATGCGGGGACACTCAATGTTTTGTAAAATACCCCTCACACACCAACAGGCCCCTTGGTGTCATGCTTCATCATTGGGGCCTTCGCACCCCTCTAACGGGATGCGGCGTGCTGCGACCTACGACTACGTGGGAGCACTTATAGTATGGACTATGTGTGGTGCGTGTGGTGGATGTGGTAGGGTACTTTGTGAACAATGTGAGTGGTGGGATGTGGTGAAGGTTAAAAAGTACCTGGCTCGTAGGTGTTTGAGGAAAAAAGTTTATTCAACCTCGGGCTGGTACTAGTAAAAGAAGTGCAGTTTGAGGTAATCAGCTGTCGTGATTATGGACAGTACCTCTGGTGTGCGTCGACATGTTTCGGAGCTGGTGCTCCTTCTTCAGGATGGGGGCACAACTTCCCCACCTTACTCACGTTTTTCTATTTTGGTGTAAAATAAACCAAAAAGTGAAGGACTATTTACAGTGTTATTAAAGTTTAACTAAGGCTACAGTGTGCCTACAGCTGTTTTGGAACATGCAGTTGCATGACCTAGAAAAAACAAAACAAAATTAAAAATAAATTTGGTTGCCCTAATTGGGCTAGCTCTGACAGGTGCAGTCACCTGGAGCACCAAAGATTCAATGATCCTGTAAAAGGAAGGGGACACACAGGACACACAATACATAAAACACATATCTAGTAAGAAGGCACTGGGTCATACCTAATGTGTTAGGTTTTCTTGCTTCATGAGCATCAAGTGAACGTAGAGGGTAATGCTGTTACTAAATTTGTAACCTAGATGGATAGAGATTAGGTTTCAGTCTCTTGTACTCACTGTTTTGAGGTAGTGGATGGTGTTAAGGTGTACCATATACTCACAGACTCTGGGAAGAAATTTCTCCGTGTTCCCCCTACGCTGCTCCGCTGGTACTAACTCCTGGAGCTCTCCCTATCATCTATATACCTGCAGTTCTTAATTCTTTGCTTCCAATCATTGGCCAATAAGCGGATGTGTGTTATGACCTTATATGGTCAATCCACCCGTTAGCCAGTGGCATGGTATCCCTTAATTGGTATGCCCGGTTTTACTGAGAAATAGCCGTCAGCTGCGAGGAAAAGGACCAAAGCGCGAGGCGCGCATGTGCCCCAAGATAGTCATTCCTCCAGCGTTAGGTCTCAAAAGACGCATGCGCGAGAGAGCGGCGCATTGGAAAAGCGTCTTCGCTCTCTCTCAGCGCATGCGTTGTGGCTGCAAATGATCGGGAAAACGCGCATGCGCGAGAGAGCGGCGCGTTGGTATTGCGTCTTGGCTCTCTCGCTGTGCAAGCGCTGGGACCCACCGTTTGAAGCTATACAGTGTAATTAGAAAAAATTAAATTGTAAATTGGTAAATTAATATTGGAAAAGGAAACCCATAAGTAATGGGTGGCTCAGAATATCATAAAAGGCCATAGCAATAAGCAAGGAGTTAAAATACCCATAGTTGGTCCATACTGTGAGGGAGGTTCACAGGGTTTACATAGGTCAAAATGATCCCCAAGGGATATGTATACATTATGTATCAGTGATGGATTAGGCAGCCGGCTTTGGGGACGAGGGTGGGTTACCGGTTGGCACACCTAAGTGTTATAATCGGAAAGGGACAGCGGGTTCATTAATTTGGCCGCCGTCTCTCAGACCCCTGCCTGTTGGCAATGTGTTAGTCAGGAGTATACAAGATACATGATAAATGAAAGGTACATCTAAAGTTTCAGTGAGAGTTTGACAGTTGGCTCCAGGGGACATCATCATTAAGACCTTAGGTATTTGTACCCAAACGGAATACCCACCGTTGTTCTTTAAGAAACAGGTCTGAATCAGATGGTATGTGTTCAATCACTGTCCATCGCAAATCATTTACACAGTGTTGTTTTTCCATGTAGTGGGATGCCATGGAGATGAGATGGAAAATAAACGAAAAGCATTAAAGGAAAAGGTCATGTGGGCACAAGTGAAATTGGCAGAACAGCAAGAAAAGCAGTTAGGTAAAATGAATAATAATACCCCGAACTCAAGCTCTGGGGGATGAGGGAAACCCCGAGTAAAAATGAGTCGAGAGGAAGCCAGGAAGAAATTCCCCTGCCACGTGTGCGGTCAGATAGGGCACTGGAGAGTGGAGTGTCCAATGCTACAGAATGGTAATGTGCAAATTAATGATTTAAATCCACAGGTGCAGAAAGAGGGGCCACGAAACACCCAGCAACAGGTAAAACAGAATCAGTTGCCTTGTGCACCTAGACCAAATTATAGGAGCAAAGCTCAGCAGAATGAGGAGGTCGAGGTATGGGAAGGAAGGGAGGATAGAAATGCAGCAACCTCGCAATTCCTGTTGAATGATACCTTTCTCTGTGATGAACCTTACTGACGGGGCCTGAGGGGGGAGGACGAGGAGTGCGTACTTGGCGCCTCCTTACCGGTAGACCAGACAGGGCCATACATTGAAGGAAAGGTTGAAGGGAATGACGTCACCTTTCTATTGGACACTGGTGCTACCCGTTCTACTGTGAGAACAGCAGACGTTCCAAACCTACCCCTCTCGGGAGAAGCTATCCAAGTAGTGGGCGTGTCAAATCAGATAATTAGTACCCCAGTAACTGAACCAATGGAGATTTCAATAGGGAATTTTAAAGAGATGCACAGATTTGTCATCTGTGATTCCAGTCCTGTGAACTTATTGGGACGTGATTTGCTGTGCAAAATGAACTGTACCATCTTTTGCACACCAAAAGGCGTTGAAATTCAGACCCCAGATGAAGACGGACTGTACAAATTAATGTTACTAAGGCCTGACTCGGAAATTAAGAAATTGACAATACAAGACTTACCTGAAGAGCTCCAACAGACAGTGATAGCAGAGGTGTGGGATTTCACTGGAAAGGATGTAGGATTGATGGCAAATGTAGACCCGATTCAAATAGCCATAAAACCAAATGCAGTTTACCCAAATACCAAGCAGTATAGAATGAGTGCAGAAGTGAAAGCCGGAGTTGCCATTGAAATAAAAAGATTGCTAGAAGCAAACATCATACAAGAAGTAATGAGCAGTCCTTGTAATTCGCCCATAATTGGAATCGAAAAGCCTAGTGGGAAGTACAGGGTAGTGCAAGACCTGCGCAAGGTAAACAAGATTGTTGTCCCTTGTTGTCCTATTGTGCCAAACCCTGCAGTGATTTTGTACCAAATTCCATGGAATGCTGGATGGTTTACCGTCATTGACTTATGTCACGCATTCTTTTCCATCCCATTGCATCCAGACAGCAAATTTCTTTTCTCATTTGAATTTGACAGTCATGTCTATGTCTGGAATCGTGTTCCTCAAGGGTACACAGAAAGTCCTTCTATTTTCATTCAGATTTTGAAAAGATGCCTTGAATCATTATTCTTACCTGGAGAATCAGTTTTGGTCCAATACATAGACGACCTCTTGGTGGCGTCTAAAAGTCGGAACGACTGTGTTACTGATACCATTGCATTGTTGAATCATTTAGGTAAAGGAGGACATAAGGTATCACCAGACAAATTACAGTTCTGTAAAAACTCAGTGAAATATCTGGGGCACCAGATAGAAAAAGGTATCCGAAAAGTTACTTCAGAAAGAATTAGGATAATTCGAGACATGGAATTACCAAATACTCAGAAAGAAATCAGAATGTTCCTGGGAGTAGTAGGATACTGTAGACAGTGGATTGTGGGATTTGCAGTCCTAGCAAAACCATTAATAAAAATGACCAAGAAAGGAGCAAAGGATCCAGTTGAGTGGGATGATGAAAGCATGACATCTTATGTGAAATTGCGAAACTGTCTATGCTCAGCTCCTGCATTGGGAATGCCTGACTATTCAAAAGACTTTGCCCTGTTTTGTGACACACGAGACAATTGTGCACTCTCAGTCCTGACAAAGATTCATGGTCTAACTAGACGACCGGTGGCATATTTTTCTGCTACCTTAGATCCAGTGGCTGCTGGATTGCCTGGATGTCTGAAAGCAGTAGCTGCAACTTGCATGAGTCTTGAACAGAGTGAATCCATTGTCATGGGACATCCCATAACTGTGTATGTCCCACATGCAGTAGTAATCCTACTGACCCGGACCAAGACTCAGTACCTCACACCTAGTCGGCTGACTAAGTATGAAAGAATTTTAGTGGGTGCAGCAAATGTAACTATCACTAGATGTAATATACTGAATCCAGCAACTTTATTACCAGATACACTGGTTGCAGAAGTCAAAGAAGAGGTTGAGCATAATTGCATTGATCTGACTGAATTTAGCACAAAACCACGCCCAGATATCAAGGAAACGGCCTTACCGATAGAAGATATTGAATTGTTTGTAGATG
Source organism: Lissotriton vulgaris (assembly GCF_964263255.1). Classification (NCBI taxonomy): domain Eukaryota; kingdom Metazoa; phylum Chordata; class Amphibia; order Caudata; family Salamandridae; genus Lissotriton; species Lissotriton vulgaris. The sequence continues at coordinate 792,479 of NW_028250319.1, read as the reverse complement.
GCTCATGTTTAAGACATGAGGATGGAGGTCTAAGTGCTGCCTATGCTGTGGTCACTCTAGAAAAAACAATAGAAGCATCCTACCTATTTGGAGTAAAGTCTGGACAAGTAGCCAAATTGGTTGCATTGGCAAGAGCCTGTAAAAATGGGAAAAACAAAAGAGTAACCATATACACTGATAGTCAGTATGGTTACGGGGTTTTGCATGCCTTCGGCCAATTGTGGCTGCAAAGAGAATTCATGACTTCCTCGGGTACCCCTATCAGAAATGGAAAAGTGGTACAGAACCTACTGGAAGCAATCCAGTTACCAAAAGAATTGGCAGTGGTCAAGTGTGCTGCTCACAAATCTGGCAATTATGATGTGACAGCTGGTAGCAGATATGCTGACCAAGTAGCCCAACATTGTGCACGACATAAAATGTCATTGAATATCAATTTGGGGGGAGTCGGAAACAGCTGACAACTTATGGTGTTTGAGGATATATCGACTTGGGAGGAACTGAAAGGGTTGCAACAGGCAGCAGAACCAGAAGAAAAAGAAAGATGGGAAAAATCTGGTTGTCGACCAAGGAATAGAGATGGTGTCATTGTCTGTAGTGATGGTGTGCCTGTGTTACCAGACAGCATGATTGCTCCTGATACATGGAGACTCACACATAGGGAGAGATGTGATGGTCCGTGTTTTCAAACAGATATGGCACAATTCGAAGATCAGGAACATTGCAGAAGCGCTTTGCCAGAGGTGCTTAACTTGTCAGCAGTTTAATCCTGGGAAGAAAACAGTAGTGTTACCAAGTACAATTGGAAAGGCAGAGGGTCCTTTTATCAGACTACAAGTTGACTTTATACAGTTACCCCGTTGTAAAGGAATGAAGTACGTCCTTGTCATAGTCTGCCTATTCTCAAAATGGGTGGAAGCTTACCCAGCTAAGAAAAATGATGCAATTACTGTAGCCAAATTGTTACTAAGTGAACTGATACCTAGTTTCGGTTTCCCGGTCACAATTGAATCAGACAGAGGTGAGCATTTTGCCAATGACGTAATAACTCAGCTCTGTGAAGCATTCAAAATTACCCCAAAACTGCACTGTGCATATTATCCAGAGGCTTCTGGAGTAGTAGAACAGCTGAATGGCACTATAAAGTCAAAAAAATGTGTAACTCTACTGTATTGAATTGGATAGACGCTTTACCCCTTGTCCTGATGGGACTGAGAAGCATTCCAGACTGAAAAATAGGCCTGAGTCCCCATGAGATACTAATGGGAAGAGTGATGCGGCAGGCATGGGTACCAGGACACAAACTGCTAAGTATTTCTGATGATTTGGTACTAGGTACTGCAAGCAACTGGGTGACCAAGTGCGTTCTATCTCTCACCAGATTGGGGAAGACGCCGTCGCCAGGCCAACATCTCCAGTCCATAATCTGAACCCAGGTGATTGGGTTGTGTTAAAGAAACACACCCGGAAGAGTTGCCTTGCACCGAAGTTGGGGAAACCGAGACAAGTGAATCTTGTCACCACAACTGCGGTGAAGTGTGCAGGTGTGCCAAAGTGGATTCATGCCAGTCATACCAAGAGGGTGACAGAAGAAGAAGCAACTGAGGCTGAAGGTTGTGCAGCTGAAGGGTCTCCAGACGTTGGTCCTGAAATAGCTGATGACGAACAACCGAGCACCAGTCAAGATGAGTGGGTCCCTGCAGACGATCTGACTCTTGATCCAATAAGAACCAGAAGATACACCTACTTAGATAGAGAGTGGGATAGTGAGGACGAGACAGGACTAAGAGGAGATAATCAGATAATCGAAATCCATGTCAAATCTGATGAGGAGGAAGGTTAGATAGGGACAGGGCAGGTTATCGACACACCTCCAAGAACTCCAGAGACTGAAAAGGGACAGTTAGAAATTAGGGCTGAAGTTCATGCGGAAGAAAATCAGGGGTTTGAAGTGCATGAACAGGATCAGATAGAAATAGACGAATGTGTTCAGGAAACAGAATTTGAAACGAACGAAAGTCAAAATCAACATACACCTGAACTAGGCCAGCTTAGAAACCAGGCGGAAGAAACTGAAGTAAGACCTGGGACTAGTCAGACAGGAAAGGAAGAAGGAAACGTTGAAATACATGTGCCACAACTGAACGAAAATAAAAGAGCATGTGAGGAAACCCAGATTACAGTGCCAGTTAAATGATTTAAAAAGAAGAAAAGTGAACCAAGATTCATAAAAAGACTGAAACTAAGATTGAAGACTGTGGAGGAAAAGCTAGAAGACAGGAAAAGGGCCTCCAGTGAAAACGAAAAAGCTGGAGCCAAGCCTAAAAGAAGAAGTAACAGACTAAAAAGACAAAATGAAAAATATTGGAGTCCCGAATGGACTTACCTAGTGCTAGAGGAATTTGAAGACCTCGAGATAAGTGACAAGAGTGATGAAGAACTAATTGCTGATCAGGGTTCCGAAGAAGAAGACCCAACCTGAAAGGTAACCTGCGTAAGCCACCTGTGTAAAGTTACAAAGAGGGGTTGGAAAACTTCTTTTAAGCCACAATGTCTGATTCAAATGTGAATGGAAGACTTAGACAGAATTGCTGTAAAACATGCTGTAAAATATGTTTGTGTAGTGTAGCAATAGTACTGATATTATGGATAGGATTAACAATTTCAATACTGTTCATGATAAGTAAAGACTCTAACCTGTACCCTACTAAACTAGTAACAAAAGACTCAGAAGTTCTGCCGACAGAAGAGACACCACGAACTGTAGAAAGACGCGAGAAAACATCTAGTCTTAGACAGACAAAAATGGACGTAGATGCATCAGATGAGGGAGGACTACATTATCACAGAATCAAAAACAGAACACATTTAAATGTATTTGCAAACCTTTTAGTACACTATGTAGAAGCCATGGAAATAGAAGACTGTTATGTCTGTATGAAGCTACCTACTTCTGTAGCTGAAGGTGTGACCTATCACCATTTACCCCTAACCTATGGAATTTCCTGTAGTATTTTAGCAAGCTTATTTTATAGAGGAACTTTACAGTATTATTATTCTAACTCTGACGTTATATTTTCTGAACTTCCTATTCGTGGAAATCTGAATATTGTACATACCAAGAGTGATGTGACATGTTATATGGGAGAATACTTTCTGACAATAGGGACTATAGATTTAGGTGAAGCACGCAGAGATAACTTGACCTGTTCATTACATGAACAAGAGAAAATGTTTTTAAACATGGCAGAGAAAAGAAGGGAAAGTTTCCAAAGAAAGGCCAATGATAAAAGACAGAAAACTCCTAAATGGGCAGAAAACATGGAAAGCACCTCAAATGGTGAAGAAAACCCTGCACTGTTACTGGATTTCGAAAGAAAGGGGAAACTTTGTCTTCATAGAGAAAAGACCAGTTATTATAATATTATATTCATTAGTTCCAGTGAATGTGAACACAATTACAAGGTAATTGGAGGTTGGGGTTTCAAAAATAGGTCAGAACCTGTGTTTCCCGGAATTTATTATATATGTGGAAACAAGGCTTATTTCAAATTGCCGGATCACTGGTATGGAAGCTGCTATTTTGGCATTGTCTTCCCGAAAATATACCATGTGAATGACGCCACTGGTAGCAATGAAAATACTAACGGTTTAGTACGTAGTAGAAGAGAAAGTGTAGGAGAAATTATAGGTGATATATTTAGTGCATTGATACCTGGAGTGGGAGTGGTTCTGAATACACACCGAATTTGCAAATTGTCTACATTGGTGGATCGGTTATCTACTGACACTGCTGCTGGTTTCCTACTGGTCAATACTGAAATGGTTGCGAACAGATCAATGGTTTTACAAAATCGACTTGCTCTTGATACCTTATTGGCAAAAGAGGGCGGAGTCTGTAGAATGTTGAAAGAGCAACATTGTTGCACTTACATTCCTGATAAGAGTGTTGAAATTAAGAAATATGTAAGAAACATAACAAATTTGGAAAAAGAGCTCAAACCACTGGAGGTTGACAGTGCCTGGAAGAGACTAACTGATGGTCTCTCCTCAGTAGGTAGTTGGTTTTCTAACATAGGTAAAAGTCTTGTGAGTAAAATACTGATGCCAATAGCAGGAATAAGTTTAATTGTGTTAATAATAATAATTTGCTGTAAATGTCAAAAATGCAAAAAGAAGTATGCTGTGAATAAGAGAGGAGTGAAACGGAATGTTGATGAGCTTGAATTGGAAGAGCTGAATAATCAGATCTATAAAAAAATGAAGAATTACCATCCTAATAAGGATGCAGAAAAAAGGCTCAACAAAACGTTTGTAGAAATTGAAATGGGTGAAATGTGAAAGAGAAAGTTGGCTTCTGGTTCCATTAATAGTGATGATAGTAAATATCATCATAGAGGGGATTGATGGAGCAGGGATTCGCACATTACGCGACTTGCTTGTACTCATGAACCTCGAATAATGTAACGTCATAACCAACCTGTTTTGTCTTATTAATATTGCACTTTTACACTACACGGGGGTGTCCCAGTGACGCTTGCCTATGTGTTTACTAATCCTAACTACGCTTGCATCTAAGATGGTCGCTGCTATGCGAGATTCTAGTCTGCACATGCGTCGGTCATACCCATGTGATGTGACGCACTCGCAGTTCTGGAGCGAACTTTTCGCTCATGCGCAGTACAGCTAAAGATGGCTGCTTTGTTTCTCACATGCTCTTCGCTTGTACTGCTGCTTCAGCACAGCTATTTCGTTCTGCTTAACTCCTAATGCTATAGATATTATAAAGTAAGGGGTGTAGTATAGCCAATCATGGTATACAGTGTATTCAATTTTTCTGTGTTTCTAAATTGTTTTCGCTTACTTTTCATGTATCAATCTTTGTGGGCCTGGGAGCGGTGCGCCACTGCATCTTTGAAGCCCGTGTGGTACTAATCACGTGATGAAGGAAAAGCGAGTCTTGCAGTAGTGGAACTCAGCCAGCTGGCTGCCGAAGCTAAGATGCTCCTGGGAACCTGAACTCCAACCCAGCGAGAAGAGACTGATTCGCACCTGAAAATGTTACATTGTGATATTTTATTCTGTATGCTATTGTTTTCTGAATTTCTATGCCACGGGAACTGGAATGTAAGGGGTGGGTTCGAAAACTGAATATTTAGTATGGGAAAGTTCAAATTATAGGTGGTGTCATGACCTAACCGCCTCTCTTGTCCAATCCGAAGTTGGGTATCCTTTCACATGCAACATTGGTGGGTGGTACACCGACCCGAAAACAATATAACTGGCCTAGGTTTAGCTAGAGAAATTGTGACTTGTCCGAATAGCTGACCTGTCACTGACCCTACGAACTCTATAGGTGATTGATACAGAGAGCTGCGGAGCACTCTGTCCATAATTTCCACAAACTCAGTCTGGGGTGGAGAAACCTTAAGTGCTGTCGAAGCACTTTGCTGGGAGATTCGAGAACCCAATCGGGGTATTGGCAGATTCCTTGCAGAGAGGGCGTAGCGCAGGCATTGCATCCTAAGCCTCAGGTGTTGGTCGTACCCTTGGTGAGCCCAGTCCTGATCCAAATCCTGGGGTGATCCTGTCCTGACTGTCCATGAGCTGTACCTGCTCGCCTACTGGCATCCTAAGTCCTTGAGGGTCCTTTCCTGCCTTTCCCAACTGACCCGTGGCCAGGGTTAGTCTTCATTCCGTCCTAGGTAAATATAATCCATGTGGGTGTTTGTCTATCTAAAATCTTTTCTTTTCCGATTCTCTAAATAAAGCAAACTTGCATATGTGACTTATCTCTGACATTTGACTCTCACGAAAAGTATTATTCTAGCATGTTCCTTATCTCGAGGATTGGTAAGTCAGGTACACGGAAATCAATAGAAAGGATCTCGGATTACTGATAGCGGTGTGTAGGTTACCTGATTTATGAAATATAGTGATAAACATGTTATGGGCCCAGGAGTGTATATTTGGTAAAATAAGAGTCGGGTGACCTGCGCGCTCTATCAGCATCACCAACTGCGCTGACGACCTCGCTCCACTGAAAAACCCCAACAGCAAAACCACCTCCACAAAACCCTCATGGTTCACAGACGCCCTCAAAACCCCAAAGAGAACCTGCCAATCACTTGAAAATACCTGGCGCCAAGAACGAACAAGAGAAAACATGACAGCCCTCAAGGCCGTCACCCGCGAATACCATCAGCAGATCCGGAACACCAAGAGAACATCGTTCAAAGAGCGACTGGACAACAACACCCACAACAGCAAGGAACTCTTCAGCATCGTCAAAGAGCTCTCCAACCCCAACGCCAGCAACAACGGCATTACCCCTTCGCAAGACCTCTGCAACTCCCTCGCCACGTTCTTCCACCGCAAAATTGCAGACATACACGACAGCTTCGGACCCCAAACTCCACTCCAGGACAGCAAACCAATGACCCCTGGAATCACAATCGACTCCTGGACCCCCATCAGCATTGAAGACACCACCCACGTCATGAGCACTATCCACTCCCGCTCCCCGTCTCACCCATGCCCCCACCACATCTTCAACAAAGCCGGCACCACCATTGCACCCCACCTACGGAACGTCATAAACAGCTCCTTCACATCAGCAACCTTCCCTGAAAGCTGTAAACACGCAGAGATCAACACCCTCCTGAAGCAACCCTCAGCTGACCCCAAGGACCTCAAGAATTTCAGACCCATCTCGCTCCTCCCCTTCCCGGCTAAAGTCATCGAGAAGACTGTCAACAAACAGCTGACTGCATTCCTCGAGGCCAACAACTCACTCGACCCCTCCCAGTCCGGATTCTGAGCCAACCACAGCACCGAGACCACCCTCATCGCAGCCACAGATGACATCAGAACCCTAATAGACAATAGGGAAACAGCGGCCCTCATCCTCCTGGACCTCTCAGCAGCCTTTGACACCTTATGCCACCGCACTCTAATACACCACGTCAGCAACACCGGAATCCAAGGAAAGGCCCTGGAATGGATCATCTCGTTCCTTTCCGGAAAAACCCAGAGAGTCCGCCTCCCCCCCTTCCGCTCTGCGGCCACCGAGATCATCTGCGGCGTCCCTCAAGGATCCTCACTCAGCCCAACACTCTTCAATATCTACATGAGCCCCCTCGCCACCATCACACGAAAACACAACATCATCGCCTATGCCGATGACACCCAGCTGATACTATCCCTCACCAAGGACCCAGCCACCACCAGAACCAACTTCCAGGAAGGGATGAAAGAAGTAGCAGACTGGATGAAGCACAGCTGTCTCAAGCTCAACTTGGACAAGACGGAAGTCCTCATCCTCGGACAGTCCCCATCTGCCTGGGACAACTCCTGGTGGCCATCGGCGCTGGGAACCGCACCGACACCCACGGACCATGGGCGCAACCTGGGCTTTATCCTGGACTCCTCCCTCACGATGACCAAACAAGTCAATGCCGTCTCATTCTCATGCTTCAACACCCTGAGATTGCTCAGACCGATCTTCCGGTGGATCCACACAGAACCAGAAGAACAGTCACCCAGGCCCTGGTCATCAGCTGACTGGACTATGGGAACGCCCTATACGCAGGAACCACCGCCAAACTTCAGACAAGGCTCCAGCGCATACAAAACGCAGCCGCACGACTCATCCTCGACATCCCTCGCCGCAACCACATAACCACCAACCTGAGAAACCTCCACTGGCTCCCCGTCAACAAAAGGATCACGCTCAGAATGATAACCCACGCACACAAAGCGCTCCATAACATGGGCCCGACTGCCTCAACAGCCGACTCTCGTTCTACACCCCCACCCGCCAGCTCCGCTCCACCAGCCTCGCCCTCACCATTGTCACACAAATATGCAGAACCACCTCCGGAGGAATATCATTTTCCTACCTGGAAGTGAAGACCTGGAACTCCCTGCCCACTCACCTACGACTGACCTGTGACCATCTCAGTTTCAGAAAGCACCTCAAGACCCGGCTCTTGGAGCAGTAGCAGCACCCCCCCCCTCCGACCCCCCCCCAGCACCTTGAGACCCTCATGGGTGAGTAGTGCACTTTATAAATGCTTTGATTGATTGATTGATTGATTGATTGATGTGTGATTACCCCAGCTTGGCTCTTTCACCCAGTTGCTGCCCTGAATTGACTCCATCCTATTAGCCTGTGCCTTCAGTGCCCGCATATTTATTTATTTATTTTATTTATTTGCTTCTATAGCGCAAGAATCGAGCCCGGAAGGGTTATCTCTGCGCTTTGACTGCAACAACAGGTGGCGAGAACTACCTTACAGATAACCTGAGAATGCAAGAAGGGACAGTCATTAGTTATATCTCCATAAACAGATTAGTTTTTAACATTTTCCTAAATGTGAGGTGATTGGGGATCTGTCTGAGGCTGAGCGGCAGGTTATTCCACAAAGTCGGTCCCACTGAGGAGAGGGCTCGGCCGCCTTGTCTGGTCTTTTTAATAAAAGGTGGTTTAAGCAGGAGTTGGTTACTTGACCGTAGATCTCGTTCCGGTTTGTAAGGCTGTAGTAGTTGAGCTAGGTAGTTGGGGCCGTTTCCAAATAGACATTTGTGGACAGTACAGCAGATTTTAAATTTAACCCGTTGGCGTATTGGGAGCCAATGTAGTTCTCTCAACAGGGGTCCAGAAGATGTTCTTGGGGGGGCATTTAGAATCAGTCTGGCCGCCGTGTTCTGGACCACCTGCAGTCGATTGATGGCCTCATATCCTGCGTGTCATTTCAGCCTTTATGCCAAAATTGTTTCAAGCTGCTGTTGGAGCTCCCACTGTCTTGTGGTACAAGGACAGTGTTTTTGGTTGGCAGCCTGGCCTGCTACTGTTCTGCTGTGGTGTGGGTCTGTTCGTCCTCAATAGCTTGAACCAAGGTATCACCGTCCTCTGAAACCATGGGTATTTTGTATGACTTGCACTGTTGTGAATCTGTTTGTCAACAATGCACTCACAAACTTATTAAGCATCTCAATACCCCTCTGGGTATAAGACACATACGATATAGATGATTCCTGACAAAATTCACTTGATCTATTTGCTGCAGGATTATAGATCTGTGTTGAGTTTGGAACCATTTGTTTGACCTATAATAAGCAATACTATGTTCGTGTGTATATGCCTATTTTCCTCTGCCTATTTTCCTCTGCCTATTCCCTCTATTTTCTTTATTTGTTGTAAAGCGCTCTGATACCCGCAAGGGTCTTGTACGCGCTATACAAAACCTTCAAAATAAAATAATAAAAATTAGGATTCAACAGATTTTAGAAAGTCAGCATGATTGGGTCACATTTACCGGATTTCTACAACGCATTCATCTACAAGTTTAATCTATTAGAAAAACTTAAACTATAACTCATGAACAAGCAATGTGTAAAAACAGGGTAACTGTGTATATTCCGACAGTAACCATACAGTGAGATTTTAAAGAGAAGAAAATGTGGCAGTCTTCAAGTAGTATCGAAGGAAAGTTCGATATGAGCACAGCAAAGTCTAAACTTACCCTCTGTTGGTCAGTCTGTAGAATTAGGGCCAAACATGTGTACCCATCGCCTTAATACCCATTCCAGGGAAACATCATCCCTTTCTTCGTGCCCTCTGCTGAATCTCAGTAGTTCAAAGATAACTACCACTTTTTCCTGATGATGGTCTGCAACATTGATGTGTATGACCGAAACATTCACTGCCATATGGAATTGACTGAATTGAAAATGCTCATGTAATTCGAACAATACATTTCATTAATGTGTGTTCTATTTAAAACCAAACCGGCCACCTTCTTGAAACATGTGCTCTATGCATAGGATAGGTGGCTTTTTTCTTCTCATCATCTCCTCACTACCTTGTCATTACCTAAATCTACACAGTTATCAAATTGTGATAAGGTGTACACATTGATTACAGTCACAATTGTCTTATCTCTCAAGTTTGAACAATACATGCATTGTGCAGTCCTAGTGACAAGCTACCAAATGGTACTGATTTGCTGAATCCTGTTACATGCTTACCCTTGGGAGTGAACTGTGTTTGTCAACAAGTCTTGCTCAACACTTGACTCGTTTTGGAGCTGCTGATGGACATCGGTAGCCGTGTAAAGCACCTTCCAACCGCGAGGTGGTGCTTATCCACATTAATGCTGTCTGCACATTGTGGCGTAATTCCAGTAGCACCGAAAAGGACTTGCACACTCAGAGCGCTTTCATGGACTTCCTAGCACTACAAATGCACAAGTCACTTTTTCCTGCTGCACCAAACAGGATTCAATTCTGAGTGCCTCTGGTTGCATACACAGACATCAGCAGTGGTCGCATTAGCCAATAGAGGTTTCATAACATAAAACAGCGACCTGCCCAATGATTAGTTTAACTTATCTTTATTTTTCATTTTCGGTGTGCACTAGTTTATGCATAGTTACTTGACGGTGAAAGATCAACAAAATAGTTACAAAATATGTTGTTCTTTCTAGCCATGCCCTTTAGTGCACTTCGACCCATGCATTGATAGCTGTGTAATGTTTGAAAAAGCCACGGATATTAGCATATAGGGTCTCACCTGCCCTTACGTGTCTTTTTTTTATTTCTTAGATATAGTGTCAGAATAAACTATATCTGTATTTATTTAGCACAGTGTGCTGTTTATTTTACACTATTGTACAAAAACATTGTTTTCTAGTTTTAAAGGGGATTGAGAAAAAAAAGTAATCTAGTCGCTGGTATAAGTGCACAATGTTTGACCGGGAAGCCTGGGTTCAAATCCCGGGTTCCCTGGATAACTGAACTGTGTGATCTAAGTCAAATTAATTTACTTTCATGCCTGATGCCAGTCATTTGATCATGCAAAAACAACAGGTGATGGACCGAATGTGGATCAATGTCACACACTCAACCCAGTCCAAAGATCTGGGCCCAAATCCATCGTTTTTTTGCACTCCACACCACCCCGGGTTAGACAATGGCGATATGCAAATCAGCTCTGACCCTGTGCCCCATGGGAACAGTCCAGTCCGAACTACAAAAGCCATGTCCTTCCCAGAACGGAATCAAGCATCCGAGGACCGGACCGGTTTCGAGGTAACACCTCTCATCAGCCCGGCTAGCTTGACTCCAGTGGTGTGGAGTGCCTGGGACCCACGTCTGGGCATCCCCAGCGCACTTAGGGCGGAATTTGCAAAAACAACAGGTGATGGACCGAATGTGGATCAATGTCACACACTCAACCCAGTCCAAAGATCTGGGCCCAAATCCATCGTTTTTTTGCACTCCACACCACCCCGGGTTAGACAATGGCGATATGCAAATCAGCTCTGACCCTGTGCCCCATGGGAACAGTCCAGTCCGAACTACAAAAGCCATGTCCTTCCCAGAACGGAATCAAGCATCCGAGGACCGGACCGGTTTCGAGGTAACACCTCTCATCAGCCCGGCTAGCTTGACTCCAGTGGTGTGGAGTGCCTGGGACCCACGTCTGGGCATCCCCAGCGCACTTAGGGCGGAATTTGCAAAAACAACAGGTGATGTACCGAATGTGGATCAATGTCACACACTCAACCCAGTCCAAAGATCTGGGCCCAAATCCATCGTTTTTTTGCACTCCACACCACCCCGGGTTAGACAATGGCGATATGCAAATTAGCTCTGACCCTGTGCCCCATGGGAACAGTCCAGTCCGAACTACAAAAGCCATGTCCTTCCCAGAACGGAATCAAGCATCCGAGGACCGGACCGGTTTCGAGGTAACACCTCTCATCAGCCCGGCTAGCTTGACTCCAGTGGTGTGGAGTGCCTGGGACCCACGTCTGGGCATCCCCAGCGCACTTAGGGCGGAATTTGCAAAAACAACAGGTGATGGACCGAATGTGGATCAATGTCACACACTCAACCCAGTCCAAAGATCTGGGCCCAAATCCATCGTTTTTTTGCACTCCACACCACCCCGGGTTAGACAATGGCGATATGCAAATCAGCTCTGACCCTGTGCCCCATGGGAACAGTCCAGTCCGAACTACAAAAGCCATGTCCTTCCCAGAACGGAATCAAGCATCCGAGGACCGGACCGGTTTCGAGGTAACACCTCTCATCAGCCCGGCTAGCTTGACTCCAGTGGTGTGGAGTGCCTGGGACCCACGTCTGGGCATCCCCAGCGCACTTAGGGCGGAATTTGCAAAAACAACAGGTGATGGACCGAATGTGGATCAATGTCTTACACTCAACCCAGTCCAAAGATCTGGGCCCAAATCCATCGTTTTTTTGCACTCCACACCACCCCGGGTTAGACAATGGCGATATGCAAATCAGCTCTGACCCTGTGCCCCATGGGAACAGTCCAGTCCGAACTACAAAAGCCATGTCCTTCCCAGAACGGAATCAAGCATCTGAGGACCGGACCGGTTTCGAGGTAACACCTCTCATCAGCCCGGCTAGCTTGACTCCAGTGGTGTGGAGTGCCTGGGACCCACGTCTGGGCATCCCCAGCGCACTTAGGGCGGAATTTGCAAAAACAACAGGTGATGGACCGAATGTGGATCAATGTCACACACTCAACCCAGTCCAAAGATCTGGGCCCAAATCCATCGTTTTTTTGCACTCCACACCACCCCGGGTTAGACAATGGCGATATGCAAATCAGCTCTGACCCTGTGCCCCATGGGAACAGTCCAGTCCGAACTACAAAAGCCATGTCCTTCCCAGAACGGAATCAAGCATCCGAGGACCGGACCGGTTTCGAGGTAACACCTCTCATCAGCCCGGCTAGCTTGACTCCAGTGGTGTGGAGTGCCTGGGACCCACGTCTGGGCATCCCCAGCGCACTTAGGGCGGAATTTGCAAAAACAACAGGTGATGGACCGAATGTGGATCAATGTCACACACTCAACCCAGTCCAAAGATCTGGGCCCAAATCCATCGTTTTTTTGCACTCCACACCACCCCGGGTTAGACAATGGCGATATGCAAATCAGCTCTGACCCTGTGCCCCATGGGAACAGTCCAGTCCGAACTACAAAAGCCATGTCCTTCCCAGAACGGAATCAAGCATCCGAGGACCGGACCGGTTTCGAGGTAACACCTCTCATCAGCCCGGCTAGCTTGACTCCAGTGGTGTGGAGTGCCTGGGACCCACGTCTGGGCATCCCCAGCGCACTTAGGGCGGAATTTGCAAAAACAACAGGTGATGGACCGAATGTGGATCAATGTCACACACTCAACCCAGTCCAAAGATCTGAGCCCAAATCCATCGTTTTTTTGCACTCCACACCACCCCGGGTTAGACAATGGCGATATGCAAATCAGCTCTGACCCTGTGCCCCATGGGAACAGTCCAGTCCGAACTACAAAAGCCATGTCCTTCCCAGAACGGAATCAAGCATCCGAGGACCGGACCGGTTTCGAGGTAACACCTCTCATCAGCCCGGCTAGCTTGACTCCAGTGGTGTGGAGTGCCTGGGACCCACGTCTGGGCATCCCCAGCGCACTTAGGGCGGAATTTGCAAAAACAACAGGTGATGGACCGAATGTGGATCAATGTCACACACTCAACCCAGTCCAAAGATCTGGGCCCAAATCCATCGTTTTTTTGCACTCCACACCACCCCGGGTTAGACAATGGCGATATGCAAATCAGCTCTGACCCTATGCCCCATGGGAACAGTCCAGTCCGAACTACAAAAGCCATGTCCTTCCCAGAACGGAATCAAGCATCCGAGGACCGGACCGGTTTCGAGGTAACACCTCTCATCAGCCCCGCTAGCTTGACTCCAGTGGTGTGGAGTGCCTGGGACCCACGTCTGGGCATCCCCAGCGCACTTAGGGCGGAATTTGCAAAAACAACAGGTGATGGACCGAATGTGGATCAATGTCACACACTCAACCCAGTCCAAAGATCTGGGCCCAAATCCATCGTTTTTTTGCACTCCACACCACCCCGGGTTAGACAATGGCGATATGCAAATCAGCTCTGACCCTGTGCCCCATGGGAACAGTCCAGTCCGAACTACAAAAGCCATGTCCTTCCCAGAACGGAATCAAGCATCCGAGGACCGGACCGGTTTCGAGGTAACACCTCTCATCAGCCCGGCTAGCTTGACTCCAGTGGTGTGGAGTGCCTGGGACCCACGTCTGGGCATCCCCAGCGCACTTAGGGCGGAATTTGCAAAAACAACAGGTGATGGACCGAATGTGGATCAATGTCACACACTCAACCCAGTCCAAAGATCTGGGCCCAAATCCATCGTTTTTTTGCACTCCACACCACCCCGGGTTAGACAATGGCGATATGCAAATCAGCTCTGACCCTGTGCCCCATGGGAACAGTCCAGTCCGAACTACAAAAGCCATGTCCTTCCCAGAACGGAATCAAGCATCCGAGGACCGGACCGGTTTCGAGGTAACACCTCTCATCAGCCCGGCTAGCTTGACTCCAGTGGTGTGGAGTGCCTGGGACCCACGTCTGGGCATCCCCAGCGCACTTAGGGCGGAATTTGCAAAAACAACAGGTGATGGACCGAATGTGGATCAATGTCACACACTCAACCCAGTCCAAAGATCTGGGCCCAAATCCATCGTTTTTTTGCACTCCACACCACCCCGGGTTAGACAATGGCGATATGCAAATCAGCTCTGACCCTATGCCCCATGGGAACAGTCCAGTCCGAACTACAAAAGCCATGTCCTTCCCAGAACGGAATCAAGCATCCGAGGACCGGACCGGTTTCGAGGTAACACCTCTCATCAGCCCCGCTAGCTTGACTCCAGTGGTGTGGAGTGCCTGGGACCCACGTCTGGGCATCCCCAGCGCACTTAGGGCGGAATTTGCAAAAACAACAGGTGATGGACCGAATGTGGATCAATGTCACACACTCAACCCAGTCCAAAGATCTGGGCCCAAATCCATCGTTTTTTTGCACTCCACACCACCCCGGGTTAGACAATGGCGATATGCAAATCAGCTCTGACCCTGTGCCCCATGGGAACAGTCCAGTCCGAACTACAAAAGCCATGTCCTTCCCAGAACGGAATCAAGCATCCGAGGACCGGACCGGTTTCGAGGTAACACCTCTCATCAGCCCGGCTAGCTTGACTCCAGTGGTGTGGAGTGCCTGGGACCCACGTCTGGGCATCCCCAGCGCACTTAGGGCGGAATTTGCAAAAACAACAGGTGATGGACCGAATGTGGATCAATGTCACACACTCAACCCAGTCCAAAGATCTGGGCCCAAATCCATCGTTTTTTTGCACTCCACACCACCCCGGGTTAGACAATGGCGATATGCAAATCAGCTCTGACCCTGTGCCCCATGGGAACAGTCCAGTCCGAACTACAAAAGCCATGTCCTTCCCAGAACGGAATCAAGCATCCGAGGACCGGACCGGTTTCGAGGTAACACCTCTCATCAGCCCGGCTAGCTTGACTCCAGTGGTGTGGAGTGCCTGGGACCCACGTCTGGGCATCCCCAGCGCACTTAGGGCGGAATTTGCAAAAACAACAGGTGATGGACCGAATGTGGATCAATGTCACACACTCAACCCAGTCCAAAGATCTGGGCCCAAATCCATCGTTTTTTTGCACTCCACACCACCCCGGGTTAGACAATGGCGATATGCAAATCAGCTCTGACCCTGTGCCCCATGGGAACAGTCCAGTCCGAACTACAAAAGCCATGTCCTTCCCAGAACGGAATCAAGCATCCGAGGACCGGACCGGTTTCGAGGTAACACCTCTCATCAGCCCGGCTAGCTTGACTCCAGTGGTGTGGAGTGCCTGGGACCCACGTCTGGGCAT
The DNA here is from genome assembly GCF_964263255.1 of Lissotriton vulgaris. Lineage (NCBI taxonomy): Eukaryota > Metazoa > Chordata > Amphibia > Caudata > Salamandridae > Lissotriton > Lissotriton vulgaris. Next base: position 776,680 of record NW_028250319.1, on the reverse strand, counting down.
CCCCAGCGCACTTAGGGCGGAATTTGCAAAAACAACAGGTGATGGACCGAATGTGGATCAATGTCACACACTCAACCCAGTCCAAAGATCTGAGCCCAAATCCATCGTTTTTTTGCACTCCACACCACCCCGGGTTAGACAATGGCGATATGCAAATCAGCTCTGACCCTGTGCCCCATGGGAACAGTCCAGTCCGAACTACAAAAGCCATGTCCTTCCCAGAACGGAATCAAGCATCCGAGGACCGGACCGGTTTCGAGGTAACACCTCTCATCAGCCCGGCTAGCTTGACTCCAGTGGTGTGGAGTGCCTGGGACCCACGTCTGGGCATCCCCAGCGCACTTAGGGCGGAATTTGCAAAAACAACAGGTGATGGACCGAATGTGGATCAATGTCACACACTCAACCCAGTCCAAAGATCTGGGCCCAAATCCATCGTTTTTTTGCACTCCACACCACCCCGGGTTAGACAATGGCGATATGCAAATCAGCTCTGACCCTATGCCCCATGGGAACAGTCCAGTCCGAACTACAAAAGCCATGTCCTTCCCAGAACGGAATCAAGCATCCGAGGACCGGACCGGTTTCGAGGTAACACCTCTCATCAGCCCCGCTAGCTTGACTCCAGTGGTGTGGAGTGCCTGGGACCCACGTCTGGGCATCCCCAGCGCACTTAGGGCGGAATTTGCAAAAACAACAGGTGATGGACCGAATGTGGATCAATGTCACACACTCAACCCAGTCCAAAGATCTGGGCCCAAATCCATCGTTTTTTTGCACTCCACACCACCCCGGGTTAGACAATGGCGATATGCAAATCAGCTCTGACCCTGTGCCCCATGGGAACAGTCCAGTCCGAACTACAAAAGCCATGTCCTTCCCAGAACGGAATCAAGCATCCGAGGACCGGACCGGTTTCAAGGTAACACCTCTCATCAGCCCGGCTAGCTTGACTCCAGTGGTGTGGAGTGCCTGGGACCCACGTCTGGGCATCCCCAGCGCACTTAGGGCGGAATTTGCAAAAACAACAGGTGATGGACCGAATGTGGATCAATGTCACACACTCAACCCAGTCCAAAGATCTGGGCCCAAATCCATCGTTTTTTTGCACTCCACACCACCCCGGGTTAGACAATGGCGATATGCAAATCAGCTCTGACCCTGTGCCCCATGGGAACAGTCCAGTCCGAACTACAAAAGCCATGTCCTTCCCAGAACGGAATCAAGCATCCGAGGACCGGACCGGTTTCGAGGTAACACCTCTCATCAGCCCGGCTAGCTTGACTCCAGTGGTGTGGAGTGCCTGGGACCCACGTCTGGGCATCCCCAGCGCACTTAGGGCGGAATTTGCAAAAACAACAGGTGATGGACCGAATGTGGATCAATGTCACACACTCAACCCAGTCCAAAGATCTGGGCCCAAATCCATCGTTTTTTTGCACTCCACACCACCCCGGGTTAGACAATGGCGATATGCAAATCAGCTCTGACCCTATGCCCCATGGGAACAGTCCAGTCCGAACTACAAAAGCCATGTCCTTCCCAGAACGGAATCAAGCATCCGAGGACCGGACCGGTTTCGAGGTAACACCTCTCATCAGCCCCGCTAGCTTGACTCCAGTGGTGTGGAGTGCCTGGGACCCACGTCTGGGCATCCCCAGCGCACTTAGGGCGGAATTTGCAAAAACAACAGGTGATGGACCGAATGTGGATCAATGTCACACACTCAACCCAGTCCAAAGATCTGGGCCCAAATCCATCGTTTTTTTGCACTCCACACCACCCCGGGTTAGACAATGGCGATATGCAAATCAGCTCTGACCCTGTGCCCCATGGGAACAGTCCAGTCCGAACTACAAAAGCCATGTCCTTCCCAGAACGGAATCAAGCATCCGAGGACCGGACCGGTTTCGAGGTAACACCTCTCATCAGCCCGGCTAGCTTGACTCCAGTGGTGTGGAGTGCCTGGGACCCACGTCTGGGCATCCCCAGCGCACTTAGGGCGGAATTTGCAAAAACAACAGGTGATGTACCGAATGTGGATCAATGTCACACACTCAACCCAGTCCAAAGATCTGGGCCCAAATCCATCGTTTTTTTGCACTCCACACCACCCCGGGTTAGACAATGGCGATATGCAAATTAGCTCTGACCCTGTGCCCCATGGGAACAGTCCAGTCCGAACTACAAAAGCCATGTCCTTCCCAGAACGGAATCAAGCATCCGAGGACCGGACCGGTTTCGAGGTAACACCTCTCATCAGCCCGGCTAGCTTGACTCCAGTGGTGTGGAGTGCCTGGGACCCACGTCTGGGCATCCCCAGCGCACTTAGGGCGGAATTTGCAAAAACAACAGGTGATGGACCGAATGTGGATCAATGTCACACACTTAACCCAGTCCAAAGATCTGGGCCCAAATCCATCGTTTTTTTGCACTCCACACCACCCCGGGTTAGACAATGGCGATATGCAAATCAGCTCTGACCCTGTGCCCCATGGGAACAGTCCAGTCCGAACTACAAAAGCCATGTCCTTCCCAGAACGGAATCAAGCATCCGAGGACCGGACCGGTTTCGAGGTAACACCTCTCATCAGCCCGGCTAGCTTGACTCCAGTGGTGTGGAGTGCCTGGGACCCACGTCTGGGCATCCCCAGCGCACTTAGGGCGGAATTTGCAAAAACAACAGGTGATGGACCGAATGTGGATCAATGTCACACACTCAACCCAGTCCAAAGATCTGGGCCCAAATCCATCGTTTTTTTGCACTCCACACCACCCCGGGTTAGACAATGGCGATATGCAAATGAGCTCTGACCCTGTGCCCCATGGGAACAGTCCAGTCCGAACTACAAAAGCCATGTCCTTCCCAGAACGGAATCAAGCATCCGAGGACCGGACCGGTTTCGAGGTAACACCTCTCATCAGCCCGGCTAGCTTGACTCCAGTGGTGTGGAGTGCCTGGGACCCACGTCTGGGCATCCCCAGCGCACTTAGGGCGGAATTTGCAAAAACAACAGGTGATGGACCGAATGTGGATCAATGTCACACACTCAACCCAGTCCAAAGATCTGGGCCCAAATCCATCGTTTTTTTGCACTCCACACCACCCCGGGTTAGACAATGGCGATATGCAAATCAGCTCTGACCCTGTGCCCCATGGGAACAGTCCAGTCCGAACTACAAAAGCCATGTCCTTCCCAGAACGGAATCAAGCATCCGAGGACCGGACCGGTTTCAAGGTAACACCTCTCATCAGCCCGGCTAGCTTGACTCCAGTGGTGTGGAGTGCCTGGGACCCACGTCTGGGCATCCCCAGCGCACTTAGGGCGGAATTTGCAAAAACAACAGGTGATGGACCGAATGTGGATCAATGTCACACACTCAACCCAGTCCAAAGATCTGGGCCCAAATCCATCGTTTTTTTGCACTCCACACCACCCCGGGTTAGACAATGGCGATATGCAAATCAGCTCTGACCCTGTGCCCCATGGGAACAGTCCAGTCCGAACTACAAAAGCCATGTCCTTCCCAGAACGGAATCAAGCATCCGAGGACCGGACCGGTTTCGAGGTAACACCTCTCATCAGCCCGGCTAGCTTGACTCCAGTGGTGTGGAGTGCCTGGGACCCACGTCTGGGCATCCCCAGCGCACTTAGGGCGGAATTTGCAAAAACAACAGGTGATGGACCGAATGTGGATCAATGTCACACACTCAACCCAGTCCAAAGATCTGGGCCCAAATCCATCGTTTTTTTGCACTCCACACCACCCCGGGTTAGACAATGGCGATATGCAAATCAGCTCTGACCCTGTGCCCCATGGGAACAGTCCAGTCCGAACTACAAAAGCCATGTCCTTCCCAGAACGGAATCAAGCATCCGAGGACCGGACCGGTTTCGAGGTAACACCTCTCATCAGCCCGGCTAGCTTGACTCCAGTGGTGTGGAGTGCCTGGGACCCACGTCTGGGCATCCCCAGCGCACTTAGGGCGGAATTTGCAAAAACAACAGGTGATGGACCGAATGTGGATCAATGTCACACACTCAACCCAGTCCAAAGATCTGAGCCCAAATCCATCGTTATTTTGCACTCCACACCACCCCGGGTTAGACAATGGCGATATGCAAATCAGCTCTGACCCTGTGCCCCATGGGAACAGTCCAGTCCGAACTACAAAAGCCATGTCCTTCCCAGAACGGAATCAAGCATCCGAGGACCGGACCGGTTTCGAGGTAACACCTCTCATCAGCCCGGCTAGCTTGACTCCAGTGGTGTGGAGTGCCTGGGACCCACGTCTGGGCATCCCCAGCGCACTTAGGGCGGAATTTGCAAAAACAACAGGTGATGGACCGAATGTGGATCAATGTCACACACTCAACCCAGTCCAAAGATCTGGGCCCAAATCCATCGTTTTTTTGCACTCCACACCACCCCGGGTTAGACAATGGCGATATGCAAATCAGCTCTGACCCTGTGCCCCATGGGAACAGTCCAGTCCGAACTACAAAAGCCATGTCCTTCCCAGAACGGAATCAAGCATCCGAGGACCGGACCGGTTTCGAGGTAACACCTCTCATCAGCCCGGCTAGCTTGACTCCAGTGGTGTGGAGTGCCTGGGACCCACGTCTGGGTATCCCCAGCGCACTTAGGGCGGAATTTGCAAAAACAACAGGTGATGGACCGAATGTGGATCAATGTCACACACTCAACCCAGTCCAAAGATCTGGGCCCAAATCCATCGTTTTTTTGCACTCCACACCACCCCGGGTTAGACAATGGCGATATGCAAATCAGCTCTGACCCTGTGCCCCATGGGAACAGTCCAGTCCGAACTACAAAAGCCATGTCCTTCCCAGAACGGAATCAAGCATCCGAGGACCGGACCGGTTTCGAGGTAACACCTCTCATCAGCCCGGCTAGCTTGACTCCAGTGGTGTGGAGTGCCTGGGACCCACGTCTGGGCATCCCCAGCGCACTTAGGGCGGAATTTGCAAAAACAACAGGTGATGGACCGAATGTGGATCAATGTCACACACTCAACCCAGTCCAAAGATCTGGGCCCAAATCCATCATTTTTTTGCACTCCACACCACCCCGGGTTAGACAATGGCGATATGCAAATCAGCTCTGACCCTGTGCCCCATGGGAACAGTCCAGTCGGAACTACAAAAGCCATGTCCTTCCCAGAACGGAATCAAGCATCCGAGGACCGGACCGGTTTCGAGGTAACACCTCTCATCAGCCCGGCTAGCTTGACTCCAGTGGTGTGGAGTGCCTGGGACCCACGTCTGGGCATCCCCAGCGCACTTAGGGCGGAATTTGCAAAAACAACAGGTGATGGACCGAATGTGGATCAATGTCACACACTCAACCCAGTCCAAAGATCTGGGCCCAAATCCATCGTTTTTTTGCACTCCACACCACCCCGGGTTAGACAATGGCGATATGCAAATCAGCTCTGACCCTGTGCCCCATGGGAACAGTCCAGTCGGAACTACAAAAGCCATGTCCTTCCCAGAACGGAATCAAGCATCCGAGGACCGGACCGGTTTCGAGGTAACACCTCTCATCAGCCCGGCTAGCTTGACTCCAGTGGTGTGGAGTGCCTGGGACCCACGTCTGGGCATCCCCAGCGCACTTAGGGCGGAATTTGCAAAAACAACAGGTGATGGACCGAATGTGGATCAATGTCACACACTCAACCCAGTCCAAAGATCTGGGCCCAAATCCATCGTTTTTTTGCACTCCACACCACCCCGGGTTAGACAATGGCGATATGCAAATCAGCTCTGACCCTGTGCCCCATGGGAACAGTCCAGTCCGAACTACAAAAGCCATGTCCTTCCCAGAACGGAATCAAGCATCCGAGGACCGGACGGGTTTCGAGGTAACACCTCTCATCACGCCGGCTAGCTTGACTCCAGTGGTGTGGAGTGCCTGGGACCCACGTCTGGGCATCCCCAGCGCACTTAGGGCGGAATTTGCAAAAACAACAGGTGATGGACCGAATGTGGATCAATGTCACACACTCAACCCAGTCCAAAGATCTGGGCCCAAATCCATCGTTTTTTTGCACTCCACACCACCCCGGGTTAGACAATGGCGATATGCAAATCAGCTCTGACCCTGTGCCCCATGGGAACAGTCCAGTCCGAACTACAAAAGCCATGTCCTTCCCAGAACGGAATCAAGCATCCGAGGACCGGACCGGTTTCGAGGTAACACCTCTCATCAGCCCGGCTAGCTTGACTCCAGTGGTGTGGAGTGCCTGGGACCCACGTCTGGGCATCCCCAGCGCACTTAGGGCGGAATTTGCAAAAACAACAGGTGATGGACCGAATGTGGATCAATGTCACACACTCAACCCAGTCCAAAGATCTGGGCCCAAATCCATCGTTTTTTTGCACTCCACACCACCCCGGGTTAGACAATGGCGATATGCAAATCAGCTCTGACCCTGTGCCCCATGGGAACAGTCCAGTCCGAACTACGAAAGCCATGTCCTTCCCAGAACGGAATCAAGCATCCGAGGACCGGACCGGTTTCGAGGTAACACCTCTCATCAGCCCGTGATCTTTTGACTGGGGGAATGTGTGACATTGATCCACATTCGGTCCATCACTTGTTGTTTTTGCAATTGCCGCCCTAAGTGCGCTGGGGATGCCCAGGCGTGGGTCCCAGGCACTCCACACCACTTGGAGTCAAGCTAGCCGGGCTGATGAGAGGTGTTACCTCGAAACCGGTCCGGTCCTCGGATGCTTGATTCCTTTCTGGGAAGGACAAGGCTTTTGTAGTTCGGACTGGACTGTTCCCATGGGGCAACAGGGTCAGAGCTGATTTGCATACCGCCATTGTCTAACCCAGGGTGGTGTGGAGTGCAAAAAAACGATGGATTTAGGCCCAGATCTTTTGACTGGGGGAATGTGTGACATTGATCCACATTCGGTCCATCACTTGTTGTTTTTGCAATTGCCGCCCTAAGTGCGCTGGGGATGCCCAGGCGTGGGTCCCAGGCACTCCACACCACTTGGAGTCAAGCTAGCCGGTCTGATGAGAGGTGTTACCTCGAAACCGGTCCGGTCCTCGGATGCTTGATTCCGTTCTGGGAAGGACAAGGCTTTTGTAGTTCGGACTGGACTGTTCCCATGGGGCAACAGGGTCAGAGCTGATTTGCATACCGCCATTGTCTAACCCAGGGTGGTGTGGAGTGCAAAAAAACGATGGATTTAGGCCCAGATCTTTTGACTGGGGGAATGTGTGACATTGATCCACATTCGGTCCATCACTTGTTGTTTTTGCAGTCATTTGATCATGGCACCAGATCGTTATATAACTTTGTAGGCCTCTGATTATTGGTTTAATGACCAGTGGGTCCGCGCCTCTGCTGAAGAGGTCTGCCCTGTGAGGTGCAGGCGACAGTTTCACATCACAGCACTCTGGTTCAGGTGCCTGCTGCAGACGCGTGTTTATAAACTGCAGGAGCGAGGAGCAGACACAGTATGAAGGCCACAGTCTTTAATAGGCAGATACAAATGTATAACATTGAAGCCAGGAGGTCTTATCTGTGCACTCTGGTTCAGGCGCCTGCTGCAGACGCGTGTTTATAAACTGCAGGAGCGAGGAGCAGACACAGTATGAAGGCCACAGTCTTTAATAGGCAGATACAAATGTATAACATTGAAGCCAGGAGGTCTTATCTGTGCACTCTGGTTCAGGTGCCTGCTGCAGACACGTGTTTATAAACTGCAGGAGCGAGGAGCAGACACAGTATGAAGGCCACAGTCTTTAATAGGCAGATACAAATGTATAACATTGAAGCCAGGAGGTCTTATCTGTGCACTCTGGTTCAGGCGCCTGCTGCAGACTCGTGTTTATAAACTGCAGGAGCGAGGAGCAGACACAGTATGAAGGCCACAGTCTTTAATAGGCAGATACAAATGTATAACATTGAAGCCAGGAGGTCTTATCTGTGCACTCTGGTTCAGGCGCCTGCTGCAGACGCGTGTTTATAAACTGCAGGAGCAGGGGCAGTCACAGTATGAAGGCCACAGTCTTTAATAGGCAGATACAAATGTATAACATTGAAGCCAGGAGGTCTTATCTGTGACTCTAGTTCAGGTGCCTGCTGCAGACACGTGTTTATAAACTGCAGGAGCAGGGGCAGACACAGTATGAAGGCCACAGTCTTTAATAGGCAGATACAAATGTATAACATTGAAGCCAGGAGGTCTTATCTGTGCACTCTGGTTCAGGTGCCTGCTGCAGACGCGTGTTTATAAACTGCAGGAGCAGGGGCAGACACAGTATGAAGGCCACAGTCTTTAATAGGCAGATACAAATGTATAACATTGAAGCCAGGAGGTCTTATCTGTGCACTCTGGTTCAGGTGCCTGCTGCAGACACGTGTTTATAAACTGCAGGAGCAGGGGCAGTCACAGTATGAAGGCCACAGTCTTTAATAGGCAGATACAAATGTATAACATTGAAGCCAGGAGGTCTTATCTGTGCACTCTGGTTCAGGTGCCTGCTGCAGACACGTGTTTATAAACTGCAGGAGCAGGGGCAGACACAGTATGAAGGGCCACAGTCTTTAATAGGCAGATACAAATGTATAACATTGAAGCATGGAGGTCTTATCACAGCACTCTGGTTCAGGTGCCTGCTGCAGACTAGTGTTTATAAACTGCAGGAGCAGGGGCAGACACAGTATGAAGGCCACAGTCTTTAATAGGCAGATACAAATGTATAACATTGAAGCCAGGAGGTCTTATCTGTGCACTCTGGTTCAGGTGCCTGCTGCAGACGCGTGTTTATAAACTGCAGGAGCAGGGGCAGTCACAGTATGAAGGCCACAGTCTTTAATAGGCAGATACAAATGTATAACATTGAAGCCAGGAGGTCTTATCTGTGCACTCTGGTTCAGGTGCCTGCTGCAGACACGTGTTTATAAACTGCAGGAGCAGGGGCAGACACAGTATGAAGGGCCACAGTCTTTAATAGGCAGATACAAATGTATAACATTGAAGCCAGGAGGTATTATCTGTGCACTCTGGTTCAGGTGCCTGCTGCAGACTAGTGTTTATAAACTGCAGGAGCAGGGGCAGACACAGTATGAAGGCCACAGTCTTTAATAGGCAGATACAAATGTATAACATTGAAGCCAGGAGGTCTTATCTGTGCACTCTGGTTCAGGCGCCTGCTGCAGACACGTGTTTATAAACTGCAGGAGCAGGGGCAGACACAGTATGAAGGGCCACAGTCTTTAATAGGCAGATGCAAATGTATAACATTGAAGCCAGGAGGTCTTATCTGTGACTCTGGTTCAGGTGCCTGCTGCAGACGCGTGTTTATAAACTGCAGGAGCGAGGAGCAGACACAGTATGAAGGCCACAGTCTTTAATAGGCAGATACAAATGTATAACATTGAAGCCAGGAGGTCTTATCTGTGCACTCTGGTTCAGGCGCCTGCTGCAGACTCGTGTTTATAAACTGCAGGAGCGAGGAGCAGACACAGTATGAAGGCCACAGTCTTTAATAGGCAGATACAAATGTATAACATTGAAGCCAGGAGGTCTTATCTGTGCACTCTGGTTCAGGCGCCTGCTGCAGACTCGTGTTTATAAACTGCAGGAGCGAGGGGCAGACACAGTATGAAGGCCACAGTCTTTAATAAGCAGATACAAATGTATAACATTGAAGCCAGGAGGTCTTATCTGTGTACTCTGGTTCAGGTGCCTGCTGCAGACGCGTGTTTATAAACTGCAGGAGCAGGGGCAGTCACAGTATGAAGGCCACAGTCTTTAATAGGCAGATACAAATGTATAACATTGAAGCCAGGAGTTCTTATCTGTGACTCTAGTTCAGGTGCCTGCTGCAGACACGTGTTTATAAACTGCAGGAGCAGGGGCAGACACAGTATGAAGGCCACAGTCTTTAATAGGCAGATACAAATGTATAACATTGAAGCCAGGAGGTCTTATCTGTGACTCTAGTTCAGGTGCCTGCTGCAGACACGTGTTTATAAACTGCAGGAGCAGGGGCAGACACAGTATGAAGGCCACAGTCTTTAATAGGCAGATACAAATGTATAACATTGAAGCCAGGAGGTCTTATCTGTGCACTCTGGTTCAGGTGCCTGCTGCAGACGCGTGTTTATAAACTGCAGGAGCAGGGGCAGTCACAGTATGAAGGCCACAGTCTTTAATAGGCAGATACCAATGTATAACATTGAAGCCAGGAGGTCTTATCTGTGCACTCTGGTTCAGGTGCCTGCTGCAGACACGTGTTTATAAACTGCAGGAGCAGGGGCAGACACAGTATGAAGGGCCACAGTCTTTAATAGGCAGATACAAATGTATAACATTGAAGCATGGAGGTCTTATCACAGCACTCTGGTTCAGGTGCTTGCTGCAGACACGTGTTTATAAACTGCAGGAGCGAGGAGCAGACACAGTATGAAGGCCACAGTCTTTAATAGGCAGATGCAAATGTATAACATTGAAGCCAGGAGGTCTTATCTGTGACTCTGGTTCAGGCGCCTGCTGCAGACACGTGTTTATAAACTGCAGGAGCAGGGGCAGACACAGTATGAAGGGCCACAGTCTTTAATAGGCAGATACAAATGTATAACATGGAAGCCGGGAGATCTTATCTGTTTAGTCCGGAGATATTCCAGTGCATTAGATGCATTTACTGAGGTCACTGACTCTAAAGGTCACTGATTAAACTTCTAGTAAGTGATGTATTCACACCGACAGACACTGTGTGTACACTGGAGGGGCCACCTCTGGATTCTATCACGTCTGACTAAGTCCTACCATTCCACGCCCATCATGAGTGACATTTTTTTGATTAAAAATAGCAGAACTTCTGAAACTCCACCAGAGGCAACTTCATGCTGGTGTGCACCTTTCCAGTTTGTGACATGTCCTGTGAAACTTAATACCCATAAAAGAGTTGGTCTTGTCACCTCCTTAGGCTGCCACGAACATGCTTTGATGTACAATACAATAGAAAGCATGGATTTAAAAGTACACATTTTACTCAAAAGAGTACATAACTACTGATGTTTTGTACTGGTACCACTTGCTTTTCACATGCCACCTTCTCCCACAGATGGGTGACTCACAAAGCTTAAGAAAATAGAGGTATTCGTATTAGAAAGCCCCATGGAGCTAGGATGTTTGTTTCTAGAAAGCTTTGCCAGACGCAGTCTGTCTGTCAGCTGAGCTATTTCAATGGTCACCATTGCCTATTACTGTGGCCCTGCATGTCTTTATTAGGGCTGGATGGCAGCACCATGCCGGGATGGCACTGTGTGTCTGCTGTGGACCCCTCACAACTCTCTTGTCGGTGTCCAGTGCTCAGCAGTTCAACATCAAACAAGCATTGCCAGGCCACCACTGCTCACTCCACAACTCAGTGTTTCTCCCGAACCAACAGGACCTCAGACTTGTTGGCATTTAACTGAAGACAGTTGGCAGTCATCCACTCAGATATGAACTCTAGATCCCTCTGGAACTTGCATGAACCTTGTCCTGAGTCCTCAGAGAGAGCAACTACCGACTGTGTGTCGTCCGCGTAAGACACTGCTGTGAGCCCTCTACTTTTTGCCACTACTGCCAAAGGTTGCACATATATGTTAAAGAGCGTTGGGCTCTGAGCCCTGCTGTACCCCATATTTAAGGGTGTGTGTCTTGGAAGGAAAAGGGGGAACTGCAACCTGAAAGGTCCTGTCAGCTAAAAAGGAGGTAATCCACTCAAGAGCAGAGCCCGCAATCCCCACCTCCTCCAACCTCTGCAACAGGATCTGGTGGGAGACGGTGTCGAATGCGGCACTGAGATCTAACAAAATCAGTGCCGAAGTACGACCCTCATCTAAGGCCCTCCTCGGATACCCAGTCACAGCTAAGAGGGCTGATTCTGTACTGTGACCCGGCCGAAAGCCATTCTGGGAGGGATCGAGTAAGTTGTTTTCTTCCAGGTAACCTGTAAGTATGGAATTGACGTAGGATTCTAACATCTTGAAAACCCAGTGTAGGAGAGAGATGGGTCGGAAATACTCTGGTTTAGTAGTGTCAAACTTGGGCTTTTTCAGCAGAGGAACCTCCCTAGCTTGCTTCCAAGCACTAGGGACCATAGATGTAAGCAGTGACTGATTAATCTGATGGCTCGAAGGAGGTAAAAACATAGGTAGCGATTTCAGGATTTGATCTGGCTTAAGAGGGTCGGCACAGGAGCCGTTTTTAATCTTATGGCAGAGCCGAACCAGCTCCTCTTGCGGGATAGGGGGGAAAGCAACCAGCAGATGACTGCAGGAGGGTCCAGACACAGGCCCCTTAAGAACCTCATGTTGAGGGAAGGATCTACATATTATTTCTACCTTCTTCTCAAAAAAGGAAGCAAGGGGCTCAGTCTGGGCATCATATAATACAGAAGGTGTCAATATATCTGCCGCAGTTTTGAGATCTTTTATTATGGAGTAGACAATTTTGGAAGGGTTACTACTCCATGACTTTGTTTAAAGCATACCGGTCAGAAATCACAGTTTTTGGTTACTAAATATAAATGAGCAGAAGGAGAAACACACACCAGGGGATCCAAGCATGTAACTGCCTTTGGAATTTCAATCCAGCATTTCATAACTTGCATTTCACCTGCTGCAGGTCCCACAATAGAAGATTTTAAACTTTAAAAATGCAGAAACATCATTAAGGCTCATATTAACCTTTTCAAAAATAATCCAAAACGCATCCTCTTGCCACCAAAACGCACCGGTTTGTTCGGTGCACGCCCATGTTAAGAACCCGAGGCAGCCTCAAAACGGCCTTCAAAGGTTTGCCATCCTACCCATCTCAGATGTTAAAATCAAAATACAAAAAATGGTCAGCTCAATTATAGGTTAGTGAGCATGTACATGTCAAGTCGGAAACCTGCCTAATAATATTAAATGGTAATGGAAGGGAACACCATTCTAATACAAATTGTTGCTCTTGGGCATGGAATGTCCCTTTGTGGAAGCTAGCAAAGTAAACCACCAGATTATGAATTTCTAGGTGGGAGCCAGCCAAGCTTCGATGAACGGAGTCCAGCTATAGTTTGTGGCCAGCAAAGCTTATACATCATGGCCACGTGCGCTCATTTAATATTTTGTATCCATTTATATCTATTTATATGAAGGGGGCAAGATGGCGCCTGCACGTCAGGCGTGTTTGTGAGAGCTCCGTTTGGGCGTACCAAGCAGCAGCTGTACCTGAGCTTTAGGCGGTGATTTCTGCTACCGCTAGACCTCGTCTCCATCCCGCTGCTGTTTCTTTGCTGTTCTGCCGAAAATTTGCCGTTTTTCGAGCTGCATAGGGGAGCTTGCCTGGAGTGCTCTGGCTCAAGGAGTACGACTCTCTGCCTGAGTGGGAGGCACCCGCTGTGCCGAGCGGGGTTGCTGCGCAGCTCTGCAGCGGCACCTGGAACAAATCGAATGCTGATTCTGGTGTTCACAGAGACACAGAGGAACGCCTCAGCATGCCAGGAGTCGATAGTTGGGAGCGGTGAGCTGCACGGAGTGGATACCGGAGAAACAACACTGAAAACTGTTGAATTTGGCCAGGATAAACAGCACAGGGATAATTGAGTAAGACTTTTTTCGTTTTTTTCCCTGAAGCGGAATCATAAACAGATAAAAGCAGATTTAAATGCAGATTTAAATGTAGTGGAGGGGAAAGTGAAAAAAAAACTCTGGTACACTACTTTTTCTATTATAAAAACGGACTTTTGAAGGGTCTAAAAAGGATTTCCAAGTTTAAAGAGACCTAAAGAGACTTGATAAACGGCATGATCAACATAATTGGCAGAGCCTCTTAGCGGAAAGGGGTCTTTTGCAGCTATTTCTATAAGTTGCATGGTATAAGGATTTTTTTCTTCTTCTTGTTGCAATATGGCCCCAAAAACTGCGCGTGGTGGTAAAACCAGACCTAGCGGCGATAATCCGATCGGGACTCGAGCTGCACTAGCAGAAAAATCAAGGCAAGATACTAGCAATAATGACCCGGATAACAGCCAACTGGCACCCCAAAAATTCCACAAATGTTCAACTCCAAAGTAAAAGCAACAACCATAACAACTACTAAGCCTCAGAATGACGGCAGTGGAGCTGAAAAGGGTGGTTTACCTCTGGATAATGATCAAGATGGGACTTTGGTAGAGGCACTCGAACAGTTGATAGTTTCTCCGACAACCCTTTTAATCAACCCACACACATTTGTCCCTTCATCTGATCCCCCTGCATTGCCAGAAACGCAGAATGCTGCTACTTTTGATATGAGGGGGGGTGAAGGGGATGCTGAACTGGACCCATCTCAAGCTGAAGGGTTAGAATGCGATGGCGACCCCATCGGTAGTAAAGATAGTGAATTTTAGTCACTTTCAGAACATTCTGAGGGGTCTGATTTGGAAGAGGATTTAGAGGAGAGGATTGAAGATGGGAGTAAGAAAAATACAAGCAAGGAAACATGTGCTAGTGCTACAGGTGATATACGGTCAACTAGATCCTGGAGCGAGGAAACTTCAGAAGGCGACCCAACTATAATAGATCAAGATCTAGATCAGGATCTAATAGATCCTACTCAACAAACCAGTTCTAGTCCTGGATTTCCTAATCAAACGCCAATAGATATTATACTCAAAGCCATCTCAGAACAGCGACTAGAGGCAAAAGCCGAGCACTTGAAAACTCACAACGCTTGTAAAAAACTCCAGAATACGGTGCGACGCCTAGCCAAGTCATGTAATGATTTTACAGACAGGATGGCAGAAGCAGAAGGACGTATATCTACATTAGAGGACCAAGTAACACACATTAAAACTAGCCTCGATGACTCCAAGGGGCAGAAAGAAGATGTGAACTCTAAAATCGTTGACTTGGAGAATAGGCTTCGTCGCAATAATCTGCGAATTTTGGGTGTTCCAGAAGGAAGTGAGGGGCAAGATGTACGACAATTTGTTGTGGAACTTTTTGAAGATGCTTTTCCTGATGTTAAAGAATGGCAATGGTCGCAGGAGATTCAAAGGGCACATCGCTTTCCTTTTCGCAAACAAACAACACGGAACACCCAAACACGGCAATATCCTCGAGCCATTTTGATATCTTTGAACAACTTCTTGGCAAGACAAAAATTGTATGATCTTGCAAGGCCGGATAAGAAGCACTCTGGGAAGGGTATAGAGTTTTTTGTACGCCCTGATTATTGCCACTCTACCATTGGGAATCGCTGGAGAATGCGTCAAATGATCGAACCTTTTCAAAAAAAGGGCGCGCAAGCTTTCTTGCTTCAACCATCTACATTAAAGATTGTATACAGGGGTCAAAATAGATTCTTTACCGCCGAAGCTCTAGCAAAGGCATATTTGAATACATTAGAATGAGGATTAAGATTTGAGTGTTAGATATCAGATGTATTGTGCAGCATAACTCATTCTCTTCTAATGCTTAGAGTTTTGGATACGCCCAAACATCTGTGGTGCTCTCACATACATCACCGGGGCAATAGGCCCCTTTGCCTTAATGTTGGGGAGGGGTCACTGGGGGGGGGTTGCAGTGTTGGGAAGTGGGTGGGATGGGTTGTTCACGGGGGGTGTGTTGGGGGCGAAAAGGGGGAAAAAAAATTCAGTCAAAGTCATAGAATATTATGTTGAAATCAACAGTCTTTTTCTGGTTGATGGAATGGTACAATGGTATAATTTAATTTTTGCAATGAATTTATACATCTGCCATGGCGAGTTTTAAGTTTCAAATGTGTTCATTTAATGTATGTCGCCTTAATAATGTGCAAAAGCGTAAGCGTGTGATGCATGAAATTCGTTTTATACAACCAGATATATTATGTATTCAAGAGACGCATATACCATGGGCGAAAAGACAAGTATTGAATGATCTTGGACTCATAGTGTTAGCTGCTTCACAACAATCTACTACGAATAGAGGGGTGGCTATTTTGGGTCAACGCTCTGTAATCACAATGGGGAAAGTTAAAGTGGATAGTCTAGGACACTGGGCAATCGTGGAATGTGTCATCGGCAATGTTGTAACTACGATTTGTACAGTATACGGATCCAATATGGATGACACTGCAGTGATAGAGTATTTAAATGTAGAATTAGCACTATGGAGCACCCCAGTATTTTTATTGGGCGATTTCAATATTCATGGGGAATTGAATACATGGGATCCAAAATATACTACATATCAAGGTAGGAAACGCAAGGTATTTAAGACACTACGCCAACTCTTATCTCAACATGGGTTGGTTGATGGATGGCCTGTGGCTCATCTGAAGGATCCCGGTTACACTTTTTTTTCTTCGCCGCACAAGAAATTTGTGCGAATAGACTACATTTTTATACCTAGACACATGGCGCAAGGATCTAGTATGCTAGTTAAACCACGTATCACTTCAGATCACGCTCCAATTGTCATGGATATACCTATACCTAACATCCAACGAACACAAAGATCTTTCACTTTTAATAGGAAACTATTATCAGATGAAATATATGTGAAACAAGTAATGGACTGGGCCCAGCAATTTTTCGATCTTAATAGAGGCTCTACATCTTATGCAATGGTATGGGATTGTTTTAAGGCAGGATTACGAGGTGAAACCTGTAGTTATAGTTGGGGTATACAAAAGAAAAGAAATAACATAATGACAGAATTAATACAAGATCTAATCAATGCAGAACATGATTTAATGTGCGATATTAGATTACATCGAGATAGTGAAACTTCACAAAACGAAGTTGCGAAGCATAAAGCTAAGATAAATGGGGTCTGGAGTCAGGACATAGCACAACAATATAATGTTTTTCGCGCAGAAATATATGAATATGGAGAAAATGTGGGTAGATGTCTAGCTCAGAGAATGCGGGGAAGACAGACTTTACAGCGTATAAATACTATAGAAAATAATCCTAATAGAGTCACCAGAGGGGATATTGCAGGTCTTTTATGAATATTATACAAATCTCTATACCCAAGAAGATCTTTCATTTGATTTACTTAATCAATATATAGATAAATTGGAATTGCCCCAATTAGATCTGGCACAACAGGAACAATTAGAGCTCCCAATTACAATTGAAGAACTTGAGACCTCCCTGAAAGAACTGGCCTTGGGGAAGGCTTGTGGTCCTGATAAACTCCCATTAGAAATGTATCAAATGATATTCCCTATAATCAAGAGCGATATGCTCGCAACGTTTTTAGAAGCTCAGAGGGGTCACCCCCCACCATCATGGGAAGATGCTAGCATAGTTATATTTCCTAAAAAAGACAAACCTTCGCATCTACCCGGGTCGTATCGTCCCATTTCACTTATAAATGCGGACGCAAAATTGTATTCTAAAATTCTCCCGAACCGTCTCCGTCAAATTGTTCCAACTTTAGTTTCTGAACAACAACATGGCTTTCTCCCTGATCGAGGCACTATTAACCATATACACCGGGTTATTGCAACACTAGATTATGCTACTGCAGAACATAAAGACGTCGGATTGGTGCTTCTAGACGCAGAGAAAGCGTTCGACCGCGTCTCATGGGCATTTCTGTGGGCAATCTTGGTGAAAATGGGATTCGGATCAAGATTTATATCTGCCTTACAAATTATGTATAGACACCCGAGGGCCAAGATCTGTATTTCAGGACAAGAGCCAATGGCAGTCAATATCACGCGGGGCACGCGACAGGGGTGCCCCTGCTCACCCTTGCTATTCGCTATTTATATAGAACCATTGATTAAGGCAATAAAGTCATCTCAACAAATTCAACCCATGGCTTTGCCTGGAGGTGATGTACGGGTGTTAGCCTATGCTGAAGATATCGCAGTTATAACATCTGATCCAGAATCTGCATTAACTGAAATAGAAAATCTGACTCGTGAATTTGGAAATGTGGCTGGGTACAAACTTAATAGCCAAAAAACACAGGTCATATGCTCAGCAGGATTGTGTACTAATGATAGCAGGGTTACTCTAGAGGCTAAATATCTAGGCATCAAAATCAGATTGTTACCTCAACAGTTAGTTATGGCAAACTGGTCAGATATATTAGGATCAGTTAAAAGTCAACTAGAGAAAATTGAATGTCTACATCTATCATTGGTTGGGAGACGTAATGTCTTGAAAATGACTATCCTACCGAAAGTTTTATATTATTTCCGAGCAATACCATTGGAAATACCTACACTACAATTGAGGAAATTGCAATCTATAACTGATCGATTTCTATGGAGTGGGAAATCATCGCGGAGAGCATTCAAATATATGACATTACCAATTTTAAGGGGGGGTTGGGGAGTCCCGAATTTTGCACTATATTATTTGGCATGCCTTATGCAAAATGTTAAATATTTTTCAATAGGTGGAACTCCACCTACATTTGAAAGTCCTGATATTTTTTCTCTTCTATTAGGCCCACAATCTCGGCAAATGCTACTCCGTTTTACAGAACCTAGGTACTACAAAAGAACCAGATTTAAACTTACAATGTCCGCCTTTAAAGCATGGCGTTCTATACGGAAGCTCATTTCACTGGGACGTATCAATTTTTATACTCCGTGCAACTCTATAGAGTTGCTCCCGTTAACATTCAGGGATCGTATTATGGGTATATGGCGGGAAAAGGGTATAATAGCTATTGGTGACATGGTTAAAAATGGTACAATCGCCTCATTTCAGGAGCTAAGAGATGAATACAGCCTTTCTAAACATGACTTCTTTAAGTATTTGCAAATACGGAACTTTATTTATACACATCCAAAAATTGTACCACTCTGTCCTAATGAATTTATGGAAATACTCAGAAAACCTACACGCATAGGGATTATTTACAATTATCTGTTAAATTTACAGCAGGATGATATGGAACAGCAGGTAGCAAAATGGTGTATGAGATTAGGGACATCCGTAGTACCTTTTCAAGAATCAATATGTATGGCCGATAAAATTATTTTATCGGCCAATTTATATTCACAGCATTATAAAACTTTGTTTAATCTCTATCATACACCACTTAAAATGCTCATATGGAGTAATACAAACAATGGGAAATGCTATAGATGTCAATGTGATCTGGCAGATATTATACATATATTTTCAGACTGCCTTATATTAAAACCGTTTTTTGTATCCATAGAAAACTTTCTAACACATATTACAAAATGCGATGTTAAAATTTCTAGAGAGATGATTATTTTTGAATTATCAAACGATAATGAATTCTTTCTAGGTTATCAGGAAAATAGATATATTATATTCATGGCCATGGCTGTAGCTCGCCTTTGCATATCATCAATGTGGCTAAAACCTGACGCACCTACATATGAAATGTGGCGAGCAAAGTTCTATAATATTTTTTATTTAGAGTTTAATTTATATCGCATTAAATCAATTGCGAAAAAGAGAAGATGATACAAAATATGGCAGACTTTGATAGATTATTTGGATCACTAGCTATTAATATTTATGTACCTAATAAGACAAAGCTGCTGTTCAGATTGTATTTATGTGATGTTGAAATCATCTTTTATTGTTTTTATGTTTATGTATGTTGAATATGCTAATCATTAACATGAAGCATTGATATGTTAATTTTTTCTATAAATGGCTTTGAACTGAATCAATAAAGAAATTAAAAAAATATATATATATATATCTATTTATATATATACCAGCGGCCCGTCCCGACGTTGTCCTGGTATGACAGACATGTCTGTAATTAGAAGGCGCCCCAGTGATATGTGCCTCTTGCCGTCCTGTCTGCAATTAGAATGCGCCCCAGCGATATGTGCAGGCGCCGATGCGTGTGTACCTGCTCTGAAGTTCTGGCCTCTCAGTATGCCCCAGCGATATGTGCCTCTTGCCATCCTGCCATGCATATCGTGCCCGGGCTCTGCATCCACAACATGGCGTGATACACTGAGACACCACACGCCGCATCAACATCCCCGACGGCGTACTCAGCCGCCGCAATAGAACGCTACTCACACGCTCCAAACGTCACCCAACAGCGTACTCAGCCACCGCAATAGAACGCTATTCACATGCTCCAAACATACGCACACGCCCACCTCAGAGCCGGCGCTACTTCCAACAGACTACTTTGTCACACAACGTGCTTTGTCTCCTCCAAAGTTTATGTTTCGCCGGTGTATAGCCTATGTCCACCTGCTTTGCCTCACCTTTCCAATGCTGCATGCGGCGCTATGGTTGGCGCTGTGGTTCCTGAACCTACCCGCCTCAAAGGTTTGGTCTCTCTTTATTATATTAGTATGGATTTATAGTCAAAGAAAAAATATACATTAAAATCTGAATTTGGGGGCGTGGCCAAGATGGCGGGCTGAGTGGTCGCACTCGTTGTGAGCTCCGCCGGCCCTGGGCCCTTAACCTGCTGGAATTGCACTGATCTCCCCCCCGGGACGCTGCACTCGGCGAGGCAACGGAGTAGAACGCTGGTGTGGCTGCCAAGGGGGACGCGACCGCCTGTATCTGCAGCTGAACTGTCCCGGACCCGGAGCCATTGCTGGGAACAGGAGAGGCCCGGGGCTCGGACCGGGGGTGGAGCCGGACCTTGCTTCTAACAGACGTCCGCCTTGGTGAACGCAGCAGGGCTGCCCCCCTATTTTTCCCCCCCTGACCCCGGACATTTTCACCCCACCCTGCAGCAATTCCCGAGGGCCTGAGTCACCTGGTCCCCGGGGGCGGGGCGACGGAGGAGCGAGCCTCGGGGCCGGACGCTACGCAAGGCCGTGGCTTGGGCCTGTGCTACCGGACTTCGGAGACAATAGAGGACGCAGGGAGTGGTGACTGCCCGTCGGCCCATCAGCGAGGCCCCCTGGGTACGAGGCTGCACCCCTGGATCTGTGGATGCCCCACGAGGGGTCGAGGAGCTTTGCGACGCCGCTGGGGGAGGTCCCACACGTGAAGCCGAGGCTGCGGCCTGCCTCTCCTGGAGCCCCGGAGGAGCAGAGGTTGGGTGATCTAGCTGCCGGCTGCGGAGGGGCTCAGCTGCCTGTGTAATCCCTTCCCCCGGCACCGACCCCTGGGCCAGCGTCGCCTCGGAGAGGCCGGGATCGAGGAGCTTGGTGTGGTGCTGCCCACACGGACTTGGCGTTGGTGCGGTGGCATGCTAGACGGTAGGCTCTGTCCCCCCTGCCCCTTTCACGAGGAAGGCTATACCAGGCTGGTTCGAGAAGGGCCCCCCCGGGGAGCGGGAGACCGGGAGATCGCGCCTGTGGTGCTGGACATGGTGGAAGAGGGAACAGGGCAAGGCCGGTCGGGCCTGGAGACCCGGGAGGGAAACCAGTCCCCGGAGTGAGCAGATCACAGCCCGCTCCATAGTTCATCGGAAGAGGCCTGTTGGTGGTGCGGGCTATTCCACTGGTTCATTGGTGGTGCGGTGTGGAGGAACGACGGCTCGGCTTGAGGCGTGTACCAGTGGTTGGAATGGAGCCCCACCGAAAGTTCGAGAAGGCGTTTTAGCGGACAAAATGGCGAACAACAGAGAGTCCAAGAAGGGGGAGCGCACCTTGCCGGACATGTTGGGCAGGAGCAATGCGAGACAAGCTGAATCTCCTGAGGCACAGCCGGGAGAAGGGACTTCATTACTTTTAAAAACTTTACCTGTGTAATACCTTGTGTTTTAAGGGAACAAATGCACGAACTCCCCGCACAGCGGATAGAACGCTGACGAGGGCGGGTGCTTGCTCTGTAGATCATTAAACAACAAGGGGTGGTGATGGACAGAGTTTCTGAATTAAGCAGAATACTCTCACCCAGTCAAGAGATCAGGGCTAGATCCAACACCGTTTTTTAGCTCACTGCACCATCCCAGCTCCGAACCTGGCTATATGCAAATTAGTCTGTTCCTGTCCCAGTGCATGATGGGAACAGGGCAAACCAAACTACCAAGCCCATTCTTTCACTGGGAAGGAAACAAGCTTCCGGGGACCGGTTTCTGGCATTACAGCCGTCTTCGGCCCGGCTTGCTTGAATCCTGATGGTGAAATGAGCAAGGGACTCACATCTGAGTATACCCTTCCACGCTTATGGTGGACAAAGTAATTAAACAACAAGGGGTGGTGATGGACAGAGTTTCTGAATTAAGCAGAATACTCTCACCCAGTCAAGAGATCAGGGCTAGATCCAACACCGTTTTTTAGCTCACTGCACCATCCCAGCTCAGAACCTGGCTATATGCAAATTAGTCTGTTCCTGTCCCAGTGCATGATGGGAACAGGGCAAACCAAACTACCAAGCCAATTCTTTCACTGGGAAGGAAACAAGCTTCCGGGGACCGGTTTCTGGCATTACAGCCGTCTTCGGCCCGGCTTGCTTGAATCCTGATGGTGCAATGAGCAAGGGACTCACATCTGAGTATACCCTTCCACGCTTATGGTGGACAAAATAATTAAACAACAAGGGGTGGTGATGGACAGAGTTTCTGAATTAAGCAGAATACTCTCACCCAGTCAAGAGATCAGGGCTAGATCCAACACCGTTTTAATAACGGTGATGGATCAAGCCCTGATCTTTGGACTGGGTAAGAGTGGTCTGCTCAATTCAGACACTCTGTTCATCACCACCCCCTTTTCTAAATCGTTTTTGGCCACTATAGGTGTGGCAGGGTATACTCAGACATGAGTCCCTTTCTCACTGCTCCATCAGGATTCAAGCAAGCCGGGCCGAAGACGGCTGAAATGCCAGAAACCGGTCCCCGGTAGCTTGTCTCCTTTCTGGTGAAGAATTGGCTTGGTAGTTTAGTCTGCCCTGTTCCCATGATGCACTGGGCCAGGGACAGACTGATTTGCATATAGCCAGGTTCTGAGCTGGGGTGGGGCAGTGAGATAAATAACGGTGATGGATCAAGCCCTGATCTTTGGACTGGGTAAGAGTGGTCTGCTCAATTCAGACACTCTGTTCATCACCACCCCCTTTTCTAAATCGTTTTTGGCCACTATAGGTGTGGCAGGGTATACTCAGACATGAGTCCCTTTCTCACTGCTCCATCAGGATTCAAGCAAGCCGGGCCGAAGACGGCTGAAATGCCAGAAACCGGTCCCCGGTAGCTTGTCTCCTTTCTGGTGAAGAATTGGCTTGATAGTTTAGTCTGCCCTGTTCCCATGATGCACTGGGCCAGGGACAGACTGATTTGCATATAGCCAGGTTCTGAGCTGGGGTGGGGCAGTGAGATAAATAACGGTGATGGATCAAGCCCTGATCTTTGGACTGGGTAAGAGTGGTCTGCTCAATTCAGACACTCTGTTCATCACCACCCCCTTTTCTAAATCGTTTTTGGCCACTATAGGTGTGGCAGGGTATACTCAGACATGAGTCCCTTTCTCACTGCTCCATCAGGATTCAAGCAAGCCGGGCCGAAGACGGCTGAAATGCCAGAAACCGGTCCCCGGTAGCTTGTCTCCTTTCTGGTGAAGAATTGGCTTGGTAGTTTAGTCTGCCCTGTTCCCATGATGCACTGGGCCAGGGACAGACTGATTTGCATATAGCCAGGTTCTGAGCTGGGGTGGGGCAGTGAGATAAATAACGGTGATGGATCAAGCCCTGATCTTTGGACTGGGTAAGAGTGGTCTGCTCAATTCAGACACTCTGTTCATCACCACCCCCTTTTCTAAATTGCTCTGTAGATCAGACGCTATTGGTCGGTTTCGAACGGCACGCCCACCAACAATAGCCACGCCCCCTTTTCTATAAAGCGCGCGCTGAATACGAGTGCATTGTCTTTCAAGCTGAATCTCCTGAGGCACAGCAGGGAGAAGGGACTTCATTACTTTTAAAAACTTTACCTGTGTAATACCTTGTGTTTTAAGGGAACAAATGCACTAACTCCCCGCACAGCGGATAGAACGCTGACGAGGGCGGGTGCTTGCTCTGTAGATCAGACGCTATTGGCCGGTTTCGAACGGCACACCCACCAACAATAGCCATGCCCCCTTTTCTATAAAGCGCGCGCTGAATACGAGGGCAGCGTCTTTCAAGCTGAATCTCCTGAGGCACAGCCAAAGCTCATAAAAACTAATAAAGCTGGTACTGACCCCGCCAAGTCCCCAGGATCAATACAATTCCACAGACAACCTTTGCGTGGGGCTAGAGATAAACGTACCTACGCTGCCAGAGTAGGGTACCAAGATTATAGACAGCAATACCAATCTTATCAAGGTCAATATACGTCATAATACAGACAACCACCTGCAGCAGCTTGCAAACAACCAAAAAGAAGAAAACAGCTCACCAGGGATCAAGACGTCATTTTAAAGCACTGAGCTTTCTCTTATGCTGGCTGCTTACCACAATCCAAACAACTGGGGGCTGTCTTTCTCATTACATCCACCAATTCACCAATGGTCTATGATAACATCGGACAAGTGGCTACTGGACATCATAGCTTGGGGGCATACCCTTGAATTCACCGACAAGCATATTTTTTTCCGCCATATAAAACAATTGCTGAAGGAGGCTACTATCATGTTACTAAAAGGTGCAATAGAGAAGGTCCCGAAGTCTCAGAGGGCATTTGGTTGTAATCCTGTTTCTTACTGGTCAGGAAAAAGTCAGAGAGACTGGATCTTGGATCTCCGATAGCTAAACAAATACCTGAAAGAACTGTCATTCCGGATGGTCACCCTGCAGGACATTTTACACCTTCTCAACCATGGGGACCACATGACAGCTCTCGGCCTTCAAGATGCATTCTTTCACTTCCCAATTCATTACACACTTCGGAAATTCCTACGTTTTCTGGTAGCAAGCTACACACTATCAGTCCAAAGTGTTCCCTATTTGTCTACGATCAGCCCCACAAATATTCACAAAGAATACGGCCCCGGTGGCAGCCCATCTAAAGCTAAATGGAGTTTAAATGTTCCCGTATTTAGAGGATTGGCTAATAAAAGCCCCAATGCACCAACAAGCCACAGCGGACATAGAACTCTTCCTTTCATTGTTCAGAAAATTGGATCTCATACCAAACCTGCAAAAATTGGCTCTCAACCTGAAAACGTTACAGTTTCTAGGAAGAGCCTTAGACACCAAGTCAGACAAAGTTTCACTTCCCAGAAGGACAATACAATAGCCAGCTATTGGCACAAAGGCTTTACAAAAGAAAGTCCTTTCTGTCCGACTGTACAAGTCGTTTCTGAGAATGTGTTCCTCCTGCATTCCCCTGATACCAAACTGAAGCTACATATGTGTCCTCTATAGGAACAGCTCCACAAGCAGTGGGTGTAAATTCACGGGTAATTCACCAATGTAATCCTCATAAACCCGAAAATGGTCATAGCTATGGAAAGGTGGACAGTGACAAACAATATCTCACAAGGGATTACTTTTCTCTCACAGACAACAGATTTCGTTATCACCACATATGCATCCCTGGAGGGATGGGGTGTCCATCTGCAGGATCTCTCTGTCAGTGGTAAATGGACAACCTCCAGAAAAAGGATGCATAGAAATTTACTAGTACTAAAGGCTATAGCGCTGGCTCTGTTCTCGTTTCTCCCAAAAATTGCAGGCTCATCTGTACTTATCCGTATGGACAATACCACCAGCTTGCATTAACTAAACAAACAAGGAGGGGTGAGATTGGTTGCTCTATCACATAAAGTGCAAACAATTTGAAATTGGGCCTTGCAGAACATGTAACACTTAAAGAAAAACATGTTCCAGGGGTATCCCAGGTGCTGCGGACACTTTGAGCAGACTCGACTTCTTCCTTACCGGGGCACACCACATCTCGATCGACTTGCAACTAAGACAAACAAGAAATGCTAATACTACATAAGCTGGCATCCCCAGAAAGGATTCTGATTAAATGCCTTTTTAATCGGATGGTTGAAAATTTTTGCTTATGCTTTTCCATCAATTACGTTGATACCAAGAGTACTCAGAAAAATGAAAATAGAACATTGCAGATTAATCCTCATTGCTTCAAAATGGCCCAGCAATTCTAGCGCTATATAAACCCGCAATTAAATTAAATTAAATTAAATTACACACTGTTTCTCCTTCTCTCGGAGGAAGCTCATATTCCTCTGACAATCACTCCAATGTCACTCTCCATGAACACGAGTCAGGTACTTTATTCCAATCTGACCTCTCTTCATTTGTCGACTTGGCTACTGCGTATTATGAGCTCGAAACCTTAGATATCCCCAGAGACTCAGGGAGAAATCATCACTAAAGCTTGAGCATATTCCACTAACAAATCATATCAACCTAAGTGGAAATACTTCTGTGTATGGTGTCAAGGAAAAGAATTACATCTGTTATTCTCTACACCAGTGCAGACCTTACAATATCTTAATTATCTAGCCAAACCGGGCCTTGCACATTTATCAATAAAAGTACACACATCAGAGATATCTCGCTTTAGAAGATCGGGAAACTCTTTCTCTCTCTTGTCCAAAAGAATCATTAAGCCGTTTCTCAAGGGACTTTTAGAAATGTTCCACCTGTGAAGGAACCTCCTCCTTCTTGGCATCTCAATGTGGTATTAAGTAAGTTAATGAAATCCCCTTTTAAGCCAATCCACAAGGCAAATCTGAAATCTATTTCTTGGACGACGGCGTTAGTATTAGAATTAACATCAGCTCGGAGAGTTAGTCGATTGCAAACATTCACTTCAAAACAACCATTCATGCAATTCAAAAAAGACAAAGTGATGTTAAGGACTAATCCTAAATTCATTCGAAATACCTTTGGTTTTCTATTTCTACAAACTATTTGTTTTAAAGAAATGTTTTCCAATCCCACAGACTGCTGCTGAAAGGTCTCTACACACCTTATATGTTAAAAGGTGTATTAAGATTTAAATGCACAGAACAAGGCAGTTTGTGTAAAGGACTATCGGTGTCTAAACCTTCCATCGCAGGATGGATTGGATTAGGCATTCAATTCTGCCATAACGCAGCAGGATGACCCTTAACTACCCGAGTTAAGTGTCATTCAATAAGAGCTGTTTCTACATCTATTGCTCTATAAGCGGGTGTGCAGATCTAACAAATGTGCAGAGCGGTGACATGGTCCACCAGGCATACCTTTACCGAGCATTATTGTCTGGATGCTGCAGTCAAAGATGATGCAGCTGTGTGGCAAACTGTATTGCGCCATCTATTGCAGTAAGTTGAGCCTTTAATCATTTTCTTTTCCAACCATCCGCTATGTGTTTTGCTGTTATTAATATTATTATAGTTGTTATTATGACTTTGGATAACATTTCCTTTTGTACTGTATGTTAATATGTGATCCTGTTTACTGCTAACTATTCTAATCCAAGAATAGGAACCTATGAAAGGTTCAATACTTGAGAAGTTATTTACCTGTAACTGCAGTTCATAGATTCACATGTGACCCACCCTCCTGCCCTACAGGCTCCCCTCACACTTTGGGACTATATTTATTCCCATTTGTGCTTGAAAATATGAGGGATCTGGCCTCAGTGGGGAGTGTTTTAGAGGATGCTGTCGCCTGATTGGTTATAGGTCAAGTTTGGTCCCTTTTTAAAAAGGACATTGATAGGATATAAAACTCATCGCCTAGTACAATTATAGCCTATGTTTATTAACTTGTTGCTTTATTATAGTACTGTGGGACTACCAGTTGGATGTTGGGGATTGATTCAAGCTTGTGTGTTTCATCGCATACACTGGGAAATCGTTCTGCGACTTTCTAAAGCCTCTACAATCTTTGGTATATTCCTTTCTTATGTGGTGATAATTCCAACCCACAGTGGGTAAAATATCTGTCTTCTGCATTAAAATCGGTTCTTGATTCAGGAAAGGTCTCTATCTGATCAATCCAGGAGCTCATATGGACAGCTCTGTCAAAAACGTAGCCCACAACCGTGACTCTCAAGTGCGAGATTTCCCAGTGTATGCAACAAAACACGTGTCGGCTAAAGAGAAACTATAGGAATAAAGAAAGAAAAACAAGCAACTCAAAATACTGTGTTAATATGTATGCATACAATGTGCAGTTAAATGTTTAGATACACTACAGACGTGGGATGAGGATTTGCTATGTGTATTCAGTGGACTCTGACGGAATTTCGGGGTAGGTCGAAGATTCTCCTCATCTTATAGCACCGTCCAGCATTCAGGATCTATTGAAACTAATATATGTGCGATTTTTCTGAGTGGCGCTATTTCACCTAGCTAAATACCACTGTTTGTTCAAAGGCCTTATTGATAGCTACACTGTATGCATACTTTCCAGACAGCCATTACTCAGGAAGGGTTGAGTGTGACAGGGTTACATCTGCATACTGATAGTCATCCTGGGCTGGGAAAGAGGGAGGTTGAATGCACTTATATTTGTATAAGCTGCGTCCTACCCTCAGACAAATGGTTGATTTATTCCCTTATGATGTCTGGAGCCAGGGCAGTGGTTGAAAGGGAGTGTTGTACACTTCTGATGTTTCTTTTGAAGTTGACTCTACATCGAAGACATTGGGGTATACGTACAGGGGCTTTAACCCCATCATTTTATACACTGCATGGACTTGTAACCTGATTCTGCTGGCTCTACATACTGCACCAGAGGACTGTTGTGCTCCCAGGAGAAACTGCCTTTCAGATGTACTGCTTTGCTTCTTCTATACTTCTTTCAGTTTGGTAGGCGGAAGGAGGGACTGCCAATTTGCCACTAAACTTGGATGTACTGGCTTGTGGCCTGCCACCTTTACCTGGGCCCAATGATAGTGCTCTCCACGGTGTAGGTTTGTCCAACCCTTCCCTTGTCTAGTTTTACTAGAACCACTCTTTACTCCAAGAGGAGTGCCCAGGGAGCAGAGCATCTGGTTTGGTGAGCCTCAGAGAGCTAAGCTCCTAGCACGAGTACTACAAGAGGTTCTGTCCACTGCACCTTAATCAGTCGTGTTACACAGACATTCAGGATTTCTTTGGACCTACACCAGAAGGCTGCATTGTTTATCCCTACTCCCCAAGAACGCCAGGTTGTTGAACTATGGGGGCCCCGCTCTCAAGGCCTGCTGTTGTGTGTGCAGTCCAACTTAGAGGGATCCGATGACCACCTCCAATCTTTAGGTATCAGGGCCTAAAAACTGGATGTGGACTCTGGGACTCTGCTCTCTTTATTGCGATAACTGAGGAATCTTCACAGTCGCAGAAGATAGTCCACCATCCTGTGCTCCCTCGCAGGTGGATTAGGCTTATCACAAAAGGAGTTCTTCAGTGTGTGTTAAGCAAATGCTCCAAGCATTTGAGGACAGCAGCACTTACCTCTTCCCCCGCCCACCCACCGCCCATTGGGCCGTACCTTGTGGGGGCACTGAAACCACTGTGGTTCTTCAGGGTGAGTCCTTGACAGAGGTCCCCGTTTTGTTGACCAAGGAAAATGACTGTATCACTCATCACAAGCAGACAGGTGCTTCTGCGCCCTACGTTCATGCCAGCAAACCATCTTTCTCTCTCGAGCTCATAAAGATTACCCTAACCGAGCTAATAGGGGCACAGGGTTTCATTTGCTTACATGGGCTTACTATTGCTGATGTGTTTATGGTAAGATTTTATGATTTCTGTAGCACTGGTGGTTCATGTGTTTGCTTTTTTTGATCAACCTGCTACATTTCATGCAATGTTTAACAATGTATACTGTTTTGATCCTTGCACTGTTCAGGATCACGATTATTACTTTAGGATTTCCATAATATACACAGAGGTTATGGGTTATGTTGTTTCCATCTATGATTTATGTATAATATATACTATGTTATTATATAATACCATGTAGTGACTCTTTTGTGGTGTGTTCATTGTGTGTCTGTGTGAGTGTGTTGCGCAAACACTTTACACATTGCTTCCGATGATAAGCCTGCTTGCCCTGTGCCAAGCTATCAGAGGGTAAGCACAAGTATCTTTGGTGTGTGACTTACTTGCCCTGACTAGAGTGGTGTGTTCTGCCTGTCTTAGGAGCAAACACTAGCCAACCAGAAACCCCATTTCTAACACAGACGTACACATTCATCATGCAAAGTAATATTTCTTTACTAACTCTGAAAACTGCCAATGAATGAAGTGGGCTTAGCTTAGCTCAATGTGCATGCTGTGATTGATAAAAGCAAAATGTGAATGACAGTTGAACAGACCAATTTATTAACAGTACTGACTGAAAGGTCCTGAATATTTGTATATATTTATGCATTTTATTAAAGAAAGCAAACGCTTTTGGTTAACAGCAGATGTTTAAAAAATTACTTACATTCTAGATTCATCAATAAATCTAGAGTAAAAATACTAAGCTGTAAACATTTATTAAGTATAATGTATCCTAAATAATTAAGACAGTTCAGAACAGGATCTGATAAAGTCAATATGTATGACCTTTACATAGTGCTTTCATACAAACACAGCATCCAAGCACACAGAGACACAAGGGACACATACTGGGTAATATGCAGAGGGAAAAAAATAAATCTACAACCACCAGGGCATTTAGAGTAGCCAATAAAAAAAGTACAGGTCACTTCCAACATACAGTTAAATGTCACACTACCATACATTTAGATACCCAGCTACAAAAAAATCACAGCCAAAATATTGAGAAATGGAATATCATGAGGGTAAACATGCTTAACTGATACATACTCTAGATTCACTATATTAGAGATACATACATTTGGAGTTACTATCTACAGAATTTGGTGATCCCAAGATGTAGTTTCAAACTCCAAATCCTTGAATGTCAATAGACATAAGGACTGGTTTTCTGTTGCCCATGACTGGAGGGAGAGGTCAATGATGAGATTCCCTGTCTAGTGCCGTTCTGATGCCACTGCATTGATTTTCCTCTGCCTCCATTCACAGACTTTTGCATACTCTCTTCATACATCTACTTCAATAACAACATTGGTTCTCACATTTCTCCTCTCGCAGGTGGTTGTAAATGATCTTCTTACATTTGGTTAAATTACCATTGTTGTCTCCATGCTCCATGTGCAGGTGAGTGTAGACTATCTTCACACTTCTAGTTCAATAAACACATCACTGGTTCTCTCATTCCTCTATGTGCAAACAGGTGTTGATTATTTTTATCAGTTGAGTTCAATATCAACATCATTGATGTCTAATCCCTCAATTCGCAGATGGGTATAGACTACCTGCTTATAAGACTTAAACTTGAAGGAAAGGCCTGTGCTCCTACTGAATAAGTTCTAAAAAACAAAGGAAGGCCTGTCAGTTCTGTTGTAGATTAAACCTTGAGGGGCTGATGGGAAGAAAAACGTCTGCTGAGGAACGAGCATTGCTGTGACCCACAAAGTACGTGGGAGCACTGAATAGTATAATAGATGATGGAAGTAAATCTGAGCAGGAGGGATTTTGTATAGAAGGTTAAAAATGCAATTTGAGCACTACCTTAGCGGTAGAATCAGGGAGCTAATTTCCTTGGTCCTTATGAAAAGCCTAGTGGATAGGCTTGAAACATCCAGACCCTTAGAAGGGCAGGTGCATTATCTCCTTGCCATCCCACTTTCTCCCGGTTTTAAACCATACCACCTAGATGATAGCTTAAAAGATTCACCAACCTATGAGGCAGATATTTTTTTAAATTCAAGTCATTTTTATTGAATTATATGCAAAGAAATACATACAAGAAAAGAATGGATACATAAAAGAGATAATAAAATGAAAATGAAAAGAAAGGAAAAGAAATAACTAAACCAATATAAAACCAATATAAAATGGGTCCGACTGAAAATAATCCATACAAAAGTAAATACATACAAAGTTGCGCACTCAATTACCTGTTGGCAACACCCAGTATCGACAAGAAAAGTAGGCAGTGTGGATACAGCTGTGTACAAAGCTAGTTATTACAAATTATTACAAGTTATTACAAGCGGCATGCTCACAAATTGTGTGGTTAAAGTCAGGACAGTGGACTTACTATTGAGTTACATACAATACTGTAAGAGGAGGAAATCACGGGGGATCAAATGAGAAAGCAGGGGATCTAGTGTCTGGCGGTCATTATTGTTGGATAGTTTTGGTTCAAGTGCACCTAGGATGACATATGAGAATTCTCTAGGGGGTTTGAAATAAAAAATGTGTTCAATACATTCATACATTTTCCCCAATATATATGTAAGGAAGGGCAGGTGAAAAAAAGCATGTGAGCAAGGTCTCCGTTAGCAGAATTACAGTTCCAGCATGTCGGATTCACTTTTAAGCAAAGTTTTTCCGGGGTCCAATATGATCTATTGAGTAGCATATATTTGGTCTGAGACAGGATAGAAGAAATTTTATTCAAGAAGGCCGTGTTATAAATTCTGTCCCAATCGAGGTCCCAGAGGATGGTAGAATTAGGTAACGCTTCCCATTTGTATACATTTTGTTTGTTCAATTTTCTAGGAAGGGGTAGAAGGAGTTTATATACCTTTGAGACAAAGTGGCCTGCTTCCAAGATTCGTGGTATCTGAAGCGTGAGCCACAGGTCGTAGTGTTTAATAGTGTGCGCTGAGAGGAGAGCTTTCAACTTCAGGAAATCATAAAAAATCGATAGGCGATAGATTGTGTATGGCCTGAAGCGTTGAGAAAGGTAATGGATTGGGTCCCTCATAGAGGTCTCTTATTAAGTTTATGCCTTTCCTAAAGTCTTTGGCAACGTTCCCTTACCTGCGCTGCTCACTATGGACCTCTCCCATTTGCTTCATTCTAGATACATTCTCCTCAACACTAATCGTGCCCTACTGAGACTAGAGCAGACACACAAATCGTAATTATTACTCAACAAGTCTAATTTAGTTTCACTGTGGTGGAATCTCTCGCTTAGACTGGAGGGAACATTTCTCCACTGGGAATCCTGGTCTAGGAAAGGCATAAACTTAGTAAGAGACCTCTATGAGGGACCCAATCCATTACCTTTCTCGATGCTTTAGGCCATACACAATCTATCGCCTATGGATTTTTATGATTTCCTGAGGCAGGTAATTTTAACCTTCTACACAACACCCCTCCCACTCCTATTCACTTTCATTATCTTATTATCTTATTATACTATTCAGTGCTCCTGTGTGCTTCGTAGGTCACAGCATGAGCCATTACGCAGTGGAACAGGAAGAACCCAATGATGAAGCATGCTACCAAGGGCAACCCTGTTAGGTGAGGGTTATCTAAAAAAACATAGGTTTTTCCCAATCATCCTGTGGAGGGTTAATCTATGCCAGAATGTACAGGCCTTCTCCTGTTTATCAGAACTCAATCATGTAGGCTATCTTCATAGATATATTTCAGTATACACATCGTTGGTCTCTTCTTCCTCGATGCACAGACATGGAGTTCAATAACCACATCATCGTTTCTAATGCTCCTTCATGCGCAGTCAGGTTTAGACCAAGTTCAATAACCATTTAACTGATTCTCAACTTTCTCCATTCCCAGGCAGGTATAGATTATCTTTCAATCTACCTTGTGTGAGAAAGACTGAGTCTTGGTGAAAGAGGAGTTTTGTCAAACGCTCTGTCCACCTGCCCAATTTTGAGTTGGGGAAGACTACTAGATTTATGCTAACAGATTAATTTAATATACTCTGTCGGTCTGGCAGAGTGGGGGCATGAAATTATATATTTAGCACCATTTACCCTTTTGCGGGTGAATGGTGTTATGTGTGTTTTTTCCTATCCATTGCTGCCTTGCAAAAGCTGGTGGTGAGGGACATGAAAAAATAAAATAATAAACCATATGTGTCCCATGATGTGTGGGCCATTAGGTTTCCCTCCCCCCCCCACAACAAACAAACTCCTGGTTTGGGACTCTATTTTTGAAAAATATATATTTTTTAAGTATTTCAAAAGTTTGTCTGCAGCCTGTCATGTTTGACTGTGAAACATGGACAGGAACCACTGTGATGGTGAG
This sequence comes from Lissotriton vulgaris, assembly GCF_964263255.1. Classification (NCBI taxonomy): domain Eukaryota; kingdom Metazoa; phylum Chordata; class Amphibia; order Caudata; family Salamandridae; genus Lissotriton; species Lissotriton vulgaris. The sequence continues at coordinate 742,748 of NW_028250319.1, read as the reverse complement.
CCCTGCCAATGTACAGAGAGGATATTGGGGCTGATGGATATCTCTAAATTGAGCTGGTGATGTAAAGTCAAATAGGTGGGCATAAAGTGCTCCTCCACTAGCTGCCTTTACTCTTTCCTTCCAAAAATAAATGTGTCCCTACAAGCGTTTATATTTCTAATCTAATCCTAAACCTTACAGAAAAGAAATTACCATAAAGCAGAATCCCATACACATCATCCTGGGTAGAAGATAAACATTGGAATCAAGCTCCGGAACCTCCCCATCAGTTTGCATAATGATAATTGTAGGTGTCCGTAGCAGGTCCATTTCCAGCTTTCAGTGTGGAAAGTCTTTTTCCATATCAACCAGAGACTCTGCATCACCAGCAAGAGGCTCCCTTCCACAGCCGAAAAGGAGGTATCTGGAAGCAAAAAAGATACAGCTTGTGTGATGTTTGGGAACACAAGAAAACAGATGTTTGTCAGAACACACCTTCCACATCTCCTTAACCTCCCCTTTGATGTCTGTGGCCCCAGCCCTTTTCTCACTTCACCTGAGTATGGTTTTCCTTTCAAATTTACAGTGCCCAGCATCCCATGTAGGGGAAGCTTCAGAGTACAGAATGAGCTGAGGAAACCACTGAGCTCAACCCTAGCCTGGCAATGCCCAGCTGTCTATACAAAGACTTGGTGAAAACCAGGCTTAACCCCTGGTGCCCAAATTTGAGTGATGGTGACTAGCGCCTCAGGGTTTAGCAAGAAGAAAGCCTTCACTCAAGGACCAAAAGCACGTACACATTAAATTATGCATTTTATTTTGATTGTAAAGCACATTAAAAAAAACCTTGTCACTAAGCCTATATCATCAGAATCAGGTGAACAAGAGAGAAGAAATATCTTCCAAATGTCAGATTTTATACGGATAAACTGTAACCCCAGGAGAATGATAACAGAGAAAGGGAGCCAACCACAATGATTACCTGTGTGTGGTCCATAGTTTATATCCATGAATCATGGAGAGGAAAAAAAATAAACCAACAATTATATTTCCTTTCTTTATCTCTGGGCAAACTGTAAATCCAGACTGTACTAGACCTTCCTAAAGTCATAGTGAACTACCAATATATTAGGAATACTGTGGGCCCTGGGCTGTAATCATCCTGCACGACTAGCTCATGGGAGAGATTTTGCCTGTAGTGAAACATTGATTTTACTCCAGCAGTGCTAAAATTATACTCATGCAACAATGCAATAGTAATGCTGAACGCACAGTGATGCTGCACAAGTAGTGCTAAGGAAATATTTTTCAGCAGTGGTGCAGTGCACCATCACTGTCACAGCGAATGTATCTGGCATGGCTTCCTAGGCTCTTCATGATTTCTCATCTACAACCTCTGATAAAAGATTTCTCTACTTCATTCTTCAGGAAAGTAGATATTCATATATATATTTATGATATATACTTTTGGACAACTATATATTTCCATCCCTTATATCTGTTTATTTGCCTCCAAGTTTGACTAAGCAGACAAGGCAAAAAAGGCTCTCTTCATTTTGAGACCAAGACAGAGTCCTTCATTCTCTCCTATCACCTAATGGGGTTGGCTCATTTGTAGGGGGATTCCTGGCTATACACCTTCATACATGCTTTACTTTACTTCTGGTGTCTTTGATGCCCACAGGCCTGGAGAAAAACCTGGATGAAGCACAGTCACAGACAATGCCCTTAAGCGAGGGCAGGACACAGCCTATAAAAATGTAAGTGCTCCCCATCTGCCGCATTCCAAGCCCAGGAAGGACCTTCAATATGCAGATGCACCCAAACGCTCCTGTGTGATGGCTATCTGTTAAGTATGCACCAAGTGTAACTGTCACTGCACCCTAGACATGAATTGAAGTCAGGCTGCAAAGCACATAGAGTTATATGCACAGATAAATGTTCACTTTCTCACAGTGGCATTTCTAAAATCCACCTAGACCAATAAGCATGATTATTCACTACTATTCTAAACGTACCAAACATGGCAGCGCTACTCCCTTCAGATTAGGAATTACCACTTAAACACATGTGAGGGGATTCCCAATATTAGCCTATGGAAGGAAGAGGCCTCACAGTTGTGAAAAACGAAATAGGGTGTTTGTCACTGCTAGGACATTCCACAAAATAAAGACACATATTCCACCTTTTACTTACACAGCATCCTGCCCATAGGAGTACCTAAGGCCTACCTTTTGGGTGACCTAAATGTAGTAAAGGGGAGTCAAAAGGCTTGGCACCTAGTTTTAAATGCCACGTCATGGCGGCAGTAAACTGTCTATGCAGACACTCCAATGCAAGCCCTAAGACAGGTTTGAAAGGGTACTTCTGTATGTGGTGGGCCAATAGTAGCATTTCATTTACAGGCCTTGGGTATATAGTATACCATTTTACAAGGGAATTAAATGCAAATTAACTATGCCAAACAGGTGTAAACCAATCACACCATGTTTTAGGGGTGAGAGCACATTCACTTTAGCACTTATTAGCAGTGGAAAAGTGCCCAGAGTCTTAAAGCCAATGAAAAGAGGGTCAAAGAACTAGGAGGAGAATGGTAAAAATGTTTGGGGATAACCCTGTAAAAAGGTCCGGGCCCCACAAAGGTGTTTACACCTCATCTAACAGAGTGGCTAGTAAATTATCATGGCAAGGCCAGAGCCGTCACAGCCTCTGCTGCCTGTGATATGCAATACTGGCTTCTCACAGTCCTGGGGAAAGTTACACTCGACCCTAAGGCCTATTTGGAACTAGAGCAGGTGGAAAAATTAGCTAGTCAGAAGGCAAGTCACACTTAAAGGCTGGGCACACCGTTAAGGTGGGAAAACTGAAGTGAACAGTCAAGGTTTCATCTTGTTTTTGGTGAATCTAGGAACTCTGGGTCAGGATTATGTCAACTCTCCACAGGAAGTGGTCATATAGGGGGTGTATTCACCCAAAAGGTAAGCAGCCCATTAGCTACTACCCTACACTTCTAAAAAACCCTAAATCTAGTATCCACTGATACCAGGTACTTAGATTCATCTACCCAGGAACCAAAGAAGGGCAGAAGAGAGTAAGCACCGTAAGAACTGAGAACTTAACCTGAACTTGTCGCCAAATCCTGTCTTGCTGCTGGTGCCTCAACCATTGCACTGATCAAGCTCATCCAAAAACTGTGCATCCTTCAAAGCCTATGGAAGACTGTCCAGCACTTCAACAACAAAGTAGCATCTCACTTGGGGTGAAGGAGACATCCCCTGCAACTACAGGCACTATCCATACTTGCTCTATACATGCACTTGCTGGCCATCAGGTCCATTTTGGGAGCATTTATTTTATTTATTTTGAAAGTTTTATAGAGCGCTAGCAAAGTCCTGGCAGATATCAGAGCACTATACAATCAATAAATATGTACAAAGCATATTGTAAAAATCAGCATAGGAAGATGCAACATCAAGTCTGTCTCATGGTTGGGAGCGTGTGTGCATCTCGTCTCAAGGTTTCAATAGACCATACTCATGTGAATTTGGCCTTGAGGATGGATTTTACTTCCTTTTTAAAAAAGGTAGTGGAAGGGTTAAGTCTGGTTTCTGGAGGTAAAGCATTCCAAATTCATCTCATCAGGAAGAAGTCTGTGTTGCTCCAGGAGGTTAGATCTGTCTCCCTGCTTCGTTTGGAGATGCCAGGCCCTCCAGGAGTCGCCCAGCACCACTATCCTGTGTACCGGTGCATTAGCCACAAACAAGGCTTATTGTGTGTCCAGTCTGGGCAAAACTGATGCTAACATCGACCTGCTCATGAGGGACTTCAAGATCACCAAATCCAACACTGAGAGTGTCCCTGTTGTGCTGTTTTCTCTCCCTCTCCAGGTCACCAATAGCTAAGTGAGAGCCTCTTACTACAGCAAACTGCTGGCTAAAACACCTCTGTACCCAAGCCACCCAGCCCAGGCTCCAAGAAACCGACTGCGTCCCTGTGCTCCAGAGACCCACAAGAGCTAAACCCCCTCTTTGGGTTCTGCTGGGACTTTATTTTGCATGGAACTTTGCCATTGACTCTACTGCATAGGGCTCAAGGCTACTAACACAACCAGCACTCTGCTCCCAGACCCAGCAGGGTGGGTAAACCTGAACTGCTGATGGTTTCGTGAACCTTGGTCCCTAAGCACCTTAAGTCCCTAAAGGTATCCCTCAAAATGTATAATAAGTGTATCTATGCAGTGTATGTTCATCCCATAACATAACATTACTGTGTTTGAGGCGCATACCTCAAAACCATTATTTGAATATTTTTGCCTATTTTAAAATTTCATATCTCTGAAAGTACTTACCTGATATTGATGATCTTGGTGTCTAAATGTATATACAAAGCTGTGTCATTTCTCCAGGCAGAGAGATGGGGAGTGCCTGGGAGTTGCCAGGTCACACACGCTGACCCCTGGGGAGGTGCCCCGATCCCGTGCCTCTATTGCCAGAGACACCCAACTTGTGGGACGGACCGGCCGAAGACGACAAGCTGTAGCCATGTCAGGCCCCAAAAGCCCAAACGTGACCCAACAAACCCGACTTGACAAATTCACCATGCCTAAACCAGTTACCACTGAGCCCCACTGAGAGGTGGTACGGTCACCGGACCTGATGCTGAGCGTAGCAAACTGACCCTGCAGGATGTAATGGAGGCGATATCGGGTGTGCGTGCATCTCTTGAACAACGCATGGAAACAATCTCCACTGATGTCACTCTTATCAGGGTGGAAGTGGCAAAAATTTATAAAAAGGAAAAACAAATGAAGATCGTCCAGGACGACACAGTCTAACTGCAGCAGGACGTCCAGGAACTCCAAGAGTTTCTTAAGTAAGCAGAGGATAAGCTTGACGACTATGAAGGTCACTCCAGGAGAAAAGATGTCTGCATAATTGGGGTACCCAGGAAGGCGGAGGGTCCAACGGCGGACTACTTCATATAGGACCTCATTCTCAACCACTTGCAGCCCAAGGGCCTGTCAAAGTTCTTTGTGGTGGAAAGGACAAACAGAGTGCCAGGAAGTTGGACACACCAAGAGCGTTGCCGCGTCCCATCCTGGCCAGATTGCTTAACTTTAGGGACAGGGCCATCATACTTCAAACTGCCAGGGTGGCTTCACCTGTCCGCTATCAAAATGCAGACATTTCCAACTTTCCTGACTTTACCCTGAGAGTTCAAAAACAGCGGAGATCATTCCGCGAGGTGACAAGAGAGCTACACAATGAGGGGTAAAATACACCATGCTTTTCCCTGCCAGGTTCAGAGTGGAGGCGGAGGTTGAGGCGTGTTTTTTTTAACGTCCTGAAAAGGCAGCAGACTGGTTGGAGAGCTGGCGAGGTGCAAGGGAACACAATGTCAGGTGAACTGTGTCTGGGATTATGTTGTTCACCAGTCTATCTTTGGGAGGTGGGGGTCATCTGTCAGGCTTTTTCAACCTAATTGTATGTGTATTATGTTTGGGGGTAATAGGGGGGAGCTCTTCTCGATATGGCACCTGGCCGCAGCACCGGCTGTCCGTTAGTGTCCCTTTTTCAATGGTATCTCCCCTCTCCAGGAGGCTATGATTACCTGATTGCCGGGAGAGGGAGGTAGCGGAACCTCAATCCCCACAGTTACTTCTTTTAGTTAATGCATTTGCGACAGGCACTCTGCCTTGTTTGTTTGCTGGGAAGTTTGAGGCCCAAAGTGTAGGGAAGCAGGGAGGATGGGTTTTGGGTTGTGGGGTATTAGTTGTTGTTCAACATTCAGGGATGACGGCATTGACTCTTAATAGACAAGGTAGGAACTCCTACTACACAGATATGCAACAGCCCACACACTGGGATAAGGGCCTTAAGCTCCGTAGCTGGAACGTTAATGGTGCGGGAGATAAAGTAAAGTGATGTATTGTCTTAAAGCACATCAAACAGAACTCCCTGGGCATAGTGTTCCTCCAAGATACACATCTTGTTGGTAATTCCTGCCAGGCCATGAACATTTGGGGGTACAAGCTGGTGGCACACTCAGGGTTCACTTCGGGTTCCAGAGGAGTGAGAATCATGCTCAAAAAGTCTTTCCCACTTTCGATACAACACACATGGACAGACAACTTGGGTAGATATGCAGCCATTACCGGGCAGTGGGAGATCAAGATACTGTCGCTGATTACTGTCAATGACCCTCCAGGCCTACAAAGCTGTACCTAGAAAGACTTGGGGGCGATCATTTTGTCATCCCGGATGGTCAATTCATAGCAGGGGGAGACTTAAATTTGGTGGTGTCTGGCACGGTAGACTGCTCTCCTCCAAGTGACATAGACTCCTCGTACGCTGGCTCCCAGATTTTCTCGAGGAGATGGGCCTGTCGGATGTATGGCGAACGTTTCACCCTACCACATCCCAGTACACTTTCCACTCCAGAGCGCACAATAGTCTCTCCAGTATCGACTATCTTTTTGTACCGGCTCTCCAGGTCAGCAATGTTAGGGAGGTACGACACTTAGTGAGGGTATATCAGACAAATGGGCGGGCAAGATTGCCCCTATTAACCCTTGGTATGAGTGAAACCCGGTGGTAAGAGGGGGTCTCCTTTGAGTTATAGATCACTATTATTCGGAAAAGGATTGGTCGCGTCGCATCAGACTCTCGGGGAGGCCTTTAAGACTGTACTAAGGGGACAGGCCCTCTCACTAATAGCAGGTGTTCGGAAGGAAAAGGTGAACGACCTGGTCCAAGTGGAAACAGATATCCTCTGACTGGAGGGTAAGTGGGATAAAGAGGCCACAGATGATACACAGCACAAACTCAAACTCAAGAGGGAGAAACACAGGGCCATTGCCACAGACATGGCCAAAACCCTAGGCAGAGAAAAGGAGGGCAGGGTCTATGATTTGGGTGATAAAGCTGGCAAGCTCCTTGCCTGGCTTGATAGATGGGACCTGGCTAGCCGCCTCATTCCAGAATTAGTAGACGAACAGGGGGGAGTCATAACAGACCCGCGGGCGATTGCAAATGAGTTCGCCGAACATTACCATCGAGTGTACCATTCAAGCACTGATTTGCTGGAAGAAGACTCAGAGGCACTGCTTACAGATATACAGCTTCCTGCCCTGTCAGCCGAAGAGAGGGACTATGTGGACAGTGCTTTTAAGAATGACGAGATTGCACAGGCGATACACAATCTTCAATCCGGTAAGGTGTCAAGCCCAAATGGTTTACTGATAGAACTCTACAAGTTAAAGCCTGACTCTATTGCTCCCCGCACCTGAAAACAATGTTCGAAGAAAGTAGGGAGAGGGGGAGACTTCCTTATGATCAGCGGATAGCCACCCTAGTGACCATCTATAAGGAAGGGCAGCCAAGCCCATCTCGCTGCTTAATGCAGAACCCAAGATCTAGGCAAAACTGTTGGCAACCCGGCTAACCCCAGTTCTTATTAAATTAGTACACACGGACCAGTTAGGCTTCTTGCCTCATGGAAACACAGCCCTGAACCTGTGGCGGCTCCATGGAGTGATGTGCAGGATCAACACGGTCCAAGAAGCAGCGTGGTGGTGTCTCAGGTTGCCAATATGGCATTTGACACTGTTGAATGGGCTTATCTCGTTGTGGTCCTGAAAAAGCTAGGTTTTGGTCCCAAAGTTATTGGGCGGGTGTGGCTGCTGCTTTGTGAGTCCTTGGTGCAGGTTCTGGTCAACAACAAAAAGTCTGATGTGTTTGAGTTGACCCGTAGGCTACGTCAGGGCTGTCCTTTGTCTCCGCTGCTATTTGCGCTCTCCCTCGAGCTGCAGGCAGCATGGATCTGGTGAGATCCGACAATCCGGGGCCTTAAGTGGGCCGACACATTGGGAGGACCATATTTCTCTATGCAGATGACATTCTCCTTTATCTCGCCTCCCTAAAATCATCACTTCTCAACGCCATTAACATATTCAATATCTTCGGGAAAGACTCTGGTTATAGGATCAACTGGGACCAAGTCGCTGGTGTATGTCCTCAGTGGCGAGCCCCCAATCCCCTAAAGGGCTATCCAATTCAGGTGGCCCGAGAAGACTTCCGATACCTGGGTATCACAGAAGATCCATAGACTAGCACGTAACCTACTCCCACCTCTCCAGCGTCTGAAACGGGATGTAGCTCACTCTAGGGCGCTCCCGCTATCTCTGCTGGGGCGAACAGCACTTTTTAAATGATGGCTCTGCCCCGTTTCCTGTATGCCCTGCAGAACCACCCAGACTTGATTCCAGCTCATTACTTTAAAGACATTGAGAGCCTTCAAAGAGAGCTGCCCTGGGAAGGCAGAGCCCGCATTGCTTTACCAAAACTAGTACTCTCATGGTATGATGGGGGAACGCTCTCATTGATATTAAAAGATATTGCTGGGCAGCTCAATTAGCAGCAATTAACCAAAGCACATATCGATGCTGGGATGACCCTGGGTATAGGATGGACAAATGGCAAGTTCCTGGGGATACCTTTAACTGAGCCATCTACTTTTATGCTAAAAAGATCCCACTGACTGGGCCTGCCTGGCAGGCAGTACACGTCTGGAGAGCAGCAAACAAAAGATTGGGGTGGGACAGGAGGCTCAACCAGGCCACGTCGCTATGGGATGCTGATTAACTGAGCACTCTACAGACCTTTAACAGGTTTGAAAATTGGGACTTGATTGGGCCGATTCTGAATTATTCCTGTATTTGCAGGTATGGCATGCACTAATGTCAACCTTGCCCAGAGGAGAGTCTCCCCCAGAGTCATTGCCGTTTGAAGACAGGTTATTAGATGGTTACATGCCCAAAAAAGCGATGTCCCTCACATACAAGAAACTAATAGTCAATACCCCAATCCACTAGTCCAGATCCGGGGGCGGTGGGGGAGAGACGAGTAAGAACTTGAAGATGAAGAATGGCAAGAGTCGTTGTCGTCTCAGAGAGTAGTTGCAATCTCCTCCAAACTCCGCTTGGTTCAATTGAAGATCCTACAAAAGGTTTATGTGTCGGGACAGATTTGTTAGCATGGGAGTGCGTCTGATAGGATGTGCAGGAGGCATTGTGGTCAAGAGGGCACTTTCTCACACATACTATGGGGATGTGTCATTATCCAGCGATATTGTAAGGGAATACATGAATGTATAAGTGAGGTGCGACTCCAGCCTGAACCCAAACGATGTCAGTTAAACGTCTGGGAGACTACATATGTGAATAGTAAAGCGAAAACCTGTGTCACATTGGGTTTGTTGGTATCTAAGAGGAATATTGCCCGACTGTGTGGCTCTGGAGTGGCATCTACATTGGCCTCCTAGAAGGCAGACATAGACTGGTGCATGCTGAGGGAAAGACGAGTGTATGTAGCACGGGGACTCCCCAAAAAGTGGACAGCAATTTGGGACAAATGGAATGTATATAGAGGGAATATTTGTATCCCACCCTCCGCTCCTCCCTGGAAGAACGTTTCACACCCTGAGTCCTCCATGACCTGATTTGATTTGTAAAAGTAATGCTGTCTATTTATATCTGAAATGATATTTGTCCTGTACCAAAATGCCATTCTTTCTGAGTTCAATAGAACATTTTTTTTAAATGTGTGTAATTTTTCTAAAGTGTTTTTTAATTTTCTTCTTGAGTATGATTCTCATTTATTGACTCTGTGTGTGCAACAAATGCTTATCTCTACACTCGGTGAAGCCTAAGCTGCTCGACCACACTTCCAAAAATAGAGCACTTGGGGTTATTACCATAAGTCCTGTAAACCAATAAGGGTCCTCTGGACTTTTCCCACGGTGTGTCCTTACATTGGCACTACCACATCAAAAAATGGCTTCCTACACCTACTGTGTCGCAAAGTGCTATAGAAGGGATCCTACATGTTACAAGGTATCCCCTGTCTGTCTTGGTTCAGAAGCTCTGTCAATCCTTGAGTCAGAGCTCCAGCTGGCTACAGGGTGTACACATCCAGACCCGAGCTCCATTTTCTAGCCCACCATGTCCTAAAGTCCCCAGGATGAGATCTTGCAAGTCTGTGGATGTCTCACCTATGTGTCCAGGTTAAGAAGCTCTGACTGGGCCCTGGCCAGAGCTTCTGCTGGCCCAGGAGAGAACGCCACTGGCTATGGGCTCCTCATCTTGGTCCTCTGTGTCACGTAGTGCCCAAACAGGGTCACGTTGCCCCAGGCAAAGTTTCCCTGCTTGGATGGGAGAAAAAGCTAAGACCAGGCCTTGATTCAGAGCTCTGCGAGATACCTATGCCTAAGACCCTGGCACCCAAGGGCAAGTGGAAACTGATCATTAAGATATGGTGCAACCAGGTGGCCCTCCTCCAAGCTGTGTAATATGAGGTTGGCTGTCTGGTCACTCTTGCCATAGGAATGGATAGGTGCCCAAATGGCCAACCTGTCTTGAAAGTCCAGATTTGGACTAATTTGACTCTTTGAGTGCAGCCAGAGCTCTCTTGTTACTCGGGATATAAGGATTACAAGCTAGGCAGGTAACCTTTCTCAGGATTAGTACTGGCAATGTACTAGGAACTACCTTGTTATCCATTTGTTTGCCCTACTTTCCGCAAGGGCCCTGAACAACCTGCCCTAGTCCCTTTGTGACCCAGGTCTGCTGCTGCTTTCTAGCCCTATGCAATGGGCCCTTCCTCAGAGCCTGCTTTAATTGAGAACAGGGAGAAATGTGAAGTTGACATCTACATAGAGGACTGACTGGTCACAGTTGGTTTAGTAGCACTGTACTCTGATCGAAATGAGCACACTTGGTCGATTTATGGATGGACTGCTTGCCCAGCCTTGGCTGTTGTTTCAAGCAAAGAGCTTTCACTCTGCCAGGGCTGTCAGACACAAGAGTCTGCCTTTTGTGGGGCCCTTCAAGAAGAGTGAAGGCCAAGCAGCCTTGAAGCTTGAGCCCCTCTCCCCGTGATCTGACCAGAGTGGGTGGGTTGGGTGGCACTAATCTCAGATGCCACCTGGCAATCCAGAGCCAGCGCTCCTGCCTGTTACCCATATCAATTCAGCACATTTCTACAGCAGTTCAGAACAGCTCCATGGGGTGTCCAGGCCACCAGGACCAGCACCTCAGTGTCTCGCTCAGGTCGAGACTCGGCCTGCAGCTTCTTTCTGGTGTAAAAGAGCAGGCCGGTCCCACCAGTGCCCTTGTCTCCAGATCATGCAGGTAAGCAAAGACTCTCACAGTAGACTCCAGAAGGGTGTGACAATTGGTATGGGATGGTTATGTGGCTCCCCATTCTGTAGTGTAGTGTAGTTCCTATTTTCCCAATGGGCTTTGCGCTTTGGAATATTATATCCTATAGATATGACGTAGGACTTAGGTCAGTAGGTCTCTATCAAATATACTGAACTTAATTGTGGGTGCCAGCTAGCTCAGAGGTCACTAGAAACTTTCTTGAATTCACAAGAAGGGATTAGTTTCTGACCCAGTCAGATCCGGTCGCTCCACCCGCTCCTGGCCGTCCTCGCATCTCATCCCCACTCTGTGCCCTGCCAGCCTGTGCCCCGACCTCGCTTTGCTTGGTATCGTATTTACTGCCTAATTAAGCATCTGTGCCAGCCTGAGCCCCGATCTCGCCTTGCATTGCTTTCTGCTGCTGATATCGTATTTGCTGCCTTAGTTAAGTTGCTGCCTTAATTTCTGCTGCTGATATCGTATTTGCTGCCTTAATGAAGTTGCTGGCTTCATTTCTGTTGCTGATATCGTGTTTACTGCCTTAATTGAGTTGCTGCCTTGGTTTCTGTTGCTGATATCGCATTTGCTGCACTAATTAAGCATTTGTGCCAGCCTGTGCCCCGATCTCACCCTGCATTGCCTTTTGTTGTTGTTTGGTGCCATTTTGTGTCCCAGCACATCTCTCCTCCCCGCTCCCTGCCGCTGCTGCCCTGCGGCCCCACCCCCGCTCCCTACAGCATCCTCAAGCAATCCCTTCCCCATGCGCCACCCCACTCCCGCCTCCCAGCTGCTCCTCCCTCGCTCCGCCCCCCTCCACTCTCCACTTATGGCAGTACGGCATACGCGCCCTATGCGCGCCGAAGGCATGCCAAAGGTAAGCCCGTCTACGCCCGTCCGCGCCGGGACCGCGCCCAGCGCCAGACCCCCTGGACCCCGCAATCACCACTCCACATGCCTAACATACGACGCCGCAACCCTCACTGCACTCAACACCGGCCGACTCCCCGATTGCCACCAAGCCGCCCCAAGGCGCGCCCATGGACCCTTCACCTGCCAATCCTGCAAGTTGTTCTGCATCAGAACCCACACTGCAACCGCAAACACCAAACAGAGCCCAAACAACAACCACCTGAAGTGCATCCTGCTCAAAACCCGATCGGTCCACAGACACGCCATTGAACTATAGAACCTACTCGACACCACAACTCCGGACGTCGCCTTTCTCACGGAAACCTAGATGAACGCCTCATCAGCGCTCGACATAGCCATAGCCATCCCCGAAGGATACAAGATCATCCGAAGGGACGCATCAACCAAACAGGAGGAGGCATCGCCATCGTCCACAAGAACTCCATCCGCATCACGACCAGCTCCGACGACACCCTCACAGCCACCGAACATCTTCACTTCCAGATTCACACCGACCCCAAGACAACACTTAGAGGCACCCTCGTCTACAGACCCCCAGGATCCCGCACACAATTCTGCGAAGACATCACTGACTTTATCAGCCCACACGCCCTCCCCTCCGAGGACTACATTCTCCTTGGGGACCTCAACTTCCACCTGGAAAAGGACAACGATAGCAACACCACCACCCTTCTGGACAACCTCGCCAATCTCGGACTTTAAACAACTGGTAAACACCTCCACCCACTACGCTGGACACACGCTCGACGCAATCTTCTCCTCCAGCACACACATCTCCTTCAACCACGCCACAGGACTCCACTGGACGGACCACAGCTGCGTCCACTTCAACTTCAGAAAAACCACGACACACCACCACCCACAACAAGTTCCCTGCAGAAACTGGAACAAAATTACCACCGACCAGCACACCACATCGCTAAACCAAAACCCCCCTGCCAGAGTATCGGACCCAAACCATGCAGCCATCAATCTCGCACAATGGATCACCCGCTGCACCGACAAATTAGCTCCCTTGAAAAACCACCACAACAAGCCAGGAAGCAAAAGAGCCACCTGGTTCAATGACGACCTCAAAAACAAAAAAAAAAAAATGCCGCACCTTCGAGAAAGCCTGGCAAAAAAACCCAGCCACAGACAACATGACCGCCCTCAAGCACGCCACCCAAAACACCACCAGCTGATCTGATCGACCAAGAAATCAGCATTCAAGGATCGACTCGACAACAACGCTCACAACAGCAAGGAACTCTTCAGCATTGTCAAAGAGCTTACCAACCCCAGCACCGGCACCAACGACATCACTCCCTCTCAAGACCTCTGCGACTCTCTAGCCTCGTTCTTCCACAGCAAAATCGCTGACATACATAACAGCTTCGGTGAACAACTCACTCCCCTCACCACCGAACTGAAGCCCCCCACCACCACCCTTTGCGCCTAGACCCCGATCAGCACGGAAGACACCATCCGCTTGATGAACTCCATCCACTCCGGATCACCAACCGAACCATGCCCCCACCACATCTTCAACAAGGCCGACTCCATCATCGCACCCCAACTCCGGGATATCAACAACTGCTCTCTCTACAACGCTACCTTCCCAGAAAGCTGGAAACATGCCGAACTCAGCGCCCTCCTGAAGAAACCTACAGCAGACCCCTCCGAACTTAAGAACTACTGCCCCATCTCGCTCCTCCCATTCCCTGCCAAAGTCATAGAGAAGACTGTCAACAACCAGCTCGCCGCCTTTCTAGAGTCTAACGGCACCCTTGACCCCTCACAATCCAGCTTCGGAGCCAAACACAGCACTGAGACCGCCCTCATCGCAGCCACAGACGACCTCCGAACACTACTAGACAACGGGGAAACAGCGGCCCTCATCCTCCTGGACCTCTCCGCCGCATTTGACACGGTCTGCCATAGCACCCTTGTACAACGCCTCAGCAACGTCGGGATACAAGAAAAAGCATTGGACTGGATCATCTCGTTCCTTGCCAGAAGAACCCAGAGAGTCCGCCTCCCCCCCTTCAGATCAGAGGCCACCGAAGTCATCTGTGGAGTACCACAAGGATTATCCCTGAGTCCCACCCTCTTCAATGTCTAAATGAGCCCCCTCGCTTCCATCGCACGCCAGCACAACCTTAACATCATCTCCTATGCGGACGACACACAGCTGATCCTCTCCCTCACAAAAGACCCAAACACCGCCAAAACCAACCTACACGAAGGGATGAAAGACGTAGCCGAGTGGATGAAGAACAGCCGCCTAAAACTGAATTCAGACTAGATGGAAGACCTCATCCTAGGATCATCCCCCTCTGCATGGGACGACTCATGGTGGCCACCAGCCCTTGGCAGCGCGCCCAAACCAACGGACCACGCTCACAATCTGGGATTCATTCTAGACTCCTCCCTCTCAATGACCAGACATGTCAACGCCGTCTCGTCATCATGCTTCAACATCTTACGCATGCTCCGAAAGATCTTCCGATGGATCCCCACCGAAACAAGAAAGACGGTCACCCAAGCACTTGTCACAAGCCGACTGGACTACGGAAACACCCTATACGCCGGAACCACAGCCAAACTGCAGAAAAAACTCCAACGCATTCAGAACGCCTCCGCCCGACTCATCCTAGACATACCACGCCACAATCACATCTCCTGTCACCTGAGAGACCTTCACTGGCTCCCTGTCAACAAGAGAATCAAGTTCCGTCTCCTCACCCAGGCACACAAGGCCCTCTACGACCTAGGACCCAGTTACCTCAACACGCGCCTGACCTTTTACACCCCCACCGTCAACTATGATCGTCCAATCAAGCCCTCGCCACGATTCCACGAATCCGAAGAGCCACCATGGGAGGAAGATCATTCTCCTACTTAGCGGCCAATACCTGGAATTCTCTCCCCACCCACCTCCGCCTTACACAGAACCACCTCTCCTTCAGAAAACAACTCAAAACCTGGCTGTTTGATAAATAGCGAAACCCCCTCCCCCAAGCGCCTTGAGACCCTCTGGGTGAGTAGTGCGCTATACAAATTTTGACTTGACTTGACTTGACTTGACAACCGCATAAACATGACAACTTTGTTTCCCTAGGGCTGGAAAATATCTTCAGAGTCGCAGAAACAATAGATAAGTATTTCATTAAGTCAATCGTGCATGCTTTGTTTCTACTGAGGGTGCACAGAAATAGAGAGATGAGCGTTTCAAAAAAAGGGTTTTTTGAACAGTCTTCTTTCTCAAGCAAGAGAGGTGAACTGCTACAATCGTTAATCAGAATGCAAAGTATAATGCGTACAGCGAGAATAGTATTAAAAAATAATACTGTAATAGCTTTACATGGTTTCTAAGCCATATAAAAATACATACATAAATAACATAGGCTAAAATACTCAACTGGTGCTTCTAAAATATGCCTTCTCCAATGTACCTAACCTAGATCTAGTACGAGGAAAGAAGTAAATATTGTTTAGCATAGGTTTTAGTTCTGCCAAGAAATGGCAAAAGTTTCTCTAGGTTTTAATCAGCTCCATACCTTAGAATGAATGTGTCTCTGGACTCGATATCCCAACACCCTGCAAGGGTAGTCAGAAACTCTTGAGCTGGATTTCTCGGCAGAGGAGGGCAGCTGGGAGAGTCGGCTTCCTTCGGCAAGTAGCTCGTCGAACTGCACCGTACCACCATACTTTGCTATAGCAAGTGAAGGTATAACTATACCATGAAGGTGTTTAGGAATGCCAGCTTTGACGTAAAGTTGGACACATGAACATCATGGATGAACCCCTAAGGAATAGTTGTTCATGCATAATAATGAGTTTCTTGGAGAAATCAATATCCAGGCTAGGGGAAGTCCCTTCTGCTTAAGAGCCTGGTTTTCCAAGAAATCGTTGTGACGTTGATGAACGGATAGAAGTAGCCATGCCTGTATTTGGGTAATATGGGCTAAGCCTAAATAAGGGCTTGATTTCTATGCCCATATAAGGGCAACATGGATTGTACCTATATAAGGGCATGAATCGGGAAAATTAATTCGGAATCTAAAATGCCATACAACAATCCTATCCAGTAGGTGCCTCCACCTGTTTCTTCCTGCCAGTAGCATACCACATAATTAAAGAATAAATTGTATTTCCATGGAGCATTCAGAGTAAGGTTGAGTGCCTATCTTGATAAGCAGGTATTACTAAAGGGGTGAGTCACTAATTGCAGAGCAGTGAATTGTAGGATGGACTTCTTATATAGCTTACACTGATTACCCAAAACAATACTCCACAGCAGTGCAAGTGAGACAATGTGTAAAATATACCTGAAATCCTAATCGAATCCATGTCATGAGTTAAGGGCCCGTACTTGCAGAACCAGATGAAGATGAACACTAAAAGGGAATAAGAAAGGCAGAGAGTATTTAAGCTTTTACTTCACAACCGGAGCCTCCATCACATCTGGAATTCTCATTCATCCAGAACACCAAACACCCCACTCACCCCAGGCACCCCTGGCACCCTTACTAACTACCAACAGATCACATTATGCACTTCCATCGCACCACACAACTCCCACATTGTGACTCACCACACCCCTAACATCTGGTATTCCTCTCAACATCAACCTTAACATCTGGAACACAAACTAGTCCAGTGCTCCTACCAAGCCCAGCAAGAAAAGCACTGCTGTTACCCTTGTATCCAACTGGCTCTCACACTCAGCATCTGCTCACATCCAAGCCCTCTTCACAAAGTGCTTAAGATGGTATCCAGACACTACTTCTCACTCAAAAGCTGCTCACCCATCACACAAACATTCAACACCTTCTCAAGCCCCTCCCTACTTTCTATCTGGAAAATCATCACCGTACAAAATGTCACAATCGCTCATATCCACTACGTCCAAGATCACATAACTGACATTGGCTTATCTCCATGCTCCCTAATACACAAGGTTATCTATGTTACTTTAATCTCAGTCTACACAGAACACCTGGTTATTTACATTACCTAAACAACAGACTTCATAGACTACAATAGAATTCACATTGCCATAACCCCATTCTGTACAGTATATGATTACGTATATTAGCAACAAACCAGCCTGCATAGTACACATGGTTACTTACATTAGCTTAACCATGGGCTGCCTAATACACAGTTACCTACATTACTTAACCTTGGTATACGCAGCACACAAGGTTACCTATGTTACTTATGCCTGGTATACCCAGGACACATGGTTACCTAGGTTGTATTAACCCCTGTCTGTACAGTACATGATTACCTAAATTACCTTAAGACCTGTTTGCACACTAAACATAATTACCCATGTTAGCTTCACCCAGTTTGCACATTAGACATGGTTATTTTCATTACCTTGACCACAGGCTGCCTAATACACAAGGATAGAAAATGCTAGTGTAAACCCAGTTCACGCACAGTCGAGACCCAAATATGGAAACATGTAGACAAGTAATTTATGACTCCAAAGCCAGCAATTAACATTCCTCACCATTTTTGGAAACTTTTACAACCCATCATGTTTTGTATAAAAGAAGGATACCTACAGATTTTAAATTGAGACAGTTCTCTGACTATGTGCCTGTAACTGTTCTCCCGGCTGTAAAATTTAATTAAGCAAACTGTTCCTGTTTTGCCATAAAGCCTCTTGTCTTCCGTAATTCAAGGGGTCTCGAACCCAAGCACAACAGTACATATCATTTATCCCAATAGGGGCCCCAAATTTGCTGGATGTGGTCATGCTGAGGCTGATTTCTTCCATGTAAAGTAGCACTGCTCATTTATAACAAATTACTGGGAGGAGATACTGGCCCAAATCAGGACTGTATTGAGGTGGTAGGTCCCCTGCGTACTTAAACAATGTCTGCTGGGCCTACTCCCAGAGAGTGCTAAAAAGAAACTCACTAGACGGCTCAGGATGATGGGCCTTATAGTGGGTAAGAGGCATTTTGCAATCAGTTGCTGAATTCTACGGCCCCCCTTCATTCTGGATCGGAGGAAAGACTTGCTGGAGTGGACTGGGGCAAAGGAGGAGAACATGCAAAGAACATGGTGGGGTGAGAGGGTGACAGATGACTTGCTTTCCTGGATAGTTATGGTGCAGGTGCTGACAACACCTTCGGAGGACTCGATTCCCAAGTAAATGCACAACTATTAACATTCTGTGTGTTAGAACTCTAAACGTGGTGGTGCTGGACGATGGATAGGGCTTGCGGACAAAGATGTGATAATCGACCCTCTGCAAACTTGCACAGCCTATCTTTCCAAAAACCATGAGTGGGTTCTCAATGCCAACGTGCTACATAGCATCTATCAAATAGACTTGTTCATAGAAGCAGGTAACACAAAAGCTCAGACTGAGCTTCAGGATACTATTAACTTGGGTGGAATGAGAATGCCCTTTTGATGGACAGGTCAGGGAGAATTATGTATGTGTTTTCTTGCCATGTGTTGGATCCTGAATGTGTTGCTCAAGTGCACTGTCGCAAAGCCAGAAGGAATTGATTGCACCCGAGTAGCCACATCAGGGGCCTTCTTTATTTATTTGAGCAAACACACAGGAAGTTGCCACACAGACTGGATCTCCTGTACACATTTGGGGCAGATCCTTCCATTGCTGAACTTTTTGGCCTGCTTTCTGAATTCCTAAATTCTTACAGTATGGATATTTTAACCTGCCACAAGACTGCATTGGAGTATTACAAGAAGCAACGTAACGTTCCAAAAAACATAATATGCTTTTAAATGGTATAGGTTCTCTTTCTGGAGTATCCAAATCAACTGTGATCTCTCAAGAGTTCAGACAGAAGTAGAGATTCCTTACCTGCTCCACTTGGCAAGGCCTTCATCATTTGAGGGAAATTTAGCGCATCCCTGCCTATAGGAAATCTGTAAAAACTTCTTACTTTGCATTTTCTTTTGTGAAAGTTTTCCTCAAAGGAATCAGCAAAGTTTTTCCTCCTGCTAGTTCTCTTCCTCACTATGTGTGCTAAACACAGTTAATGGTTCCACCATTTGAGGCTAAAACCAAGTCAACATTTACTTGGAAAGCTGTCGCTTTGCATCAATTCACCTCTGCCTACAAGGTAATCAAACTATAGGCATTGGGCTCCCAGGAACTTTACACTATGTCCTTTAAGAACAAATGGTGATGAGAACTCTCCCAGGTTTTCAACAGAAAGTAATTTCAGACTTCTATATCAATTGGGTAGTTGCCTTACCAGCTTCCTTTCCTAACCCTTCAGCACCAGCAGAGGGAGTCCTCTACATGTGGAACACGAAGAGAGTTTTAAAATTCTGCTTGGACAGAACAATAGAAATGAGGCAGTGGATGTGATTGTTTTGCTACACTTTTGTATCTGGTAGATCCAAAGTTCACTTCACCATGGAAAAGTAGCCTTTGTGGCTCTAATAGGGAATGTCTCTATTTCAGATATTTGTAAGGCTCCAACATGGACATGCGTTTAAACTTTCATGAGCCTCATTAAGATGTTGGTCAGAAAGGCTCCAAATGGCATTCAGAATTTCCAAACCCATGTTGGATCCCATGTTTCCGCCCGACTCAAAAACATTTCTGACTTTCCAACTCAGTTCCGACTGTCATTCGGTGACTACAAATTGATCGAAGCAAAATCGTAGAGGTCTATGGACTGCCATTTCCGACCGACGTATTACAATGTCAGATTCTGACAGCTTTTCTGAATCGGTTTGTCTGACATGAAACGGCTGTCGGAAACTCACTATGGGGGCCCGTAGCAGCCCCCCTTCACTCAGCCGCCTCAGGTTGGGGCCAATAGGAGTACTCATGGGACTGCTCTATAGAACCATGCACAGTCCTTCTCTCAATGTGAGCCTGTGTTGTTACTCAGAATACAGGCTCCAATTGAAGTCAATGGAAGTCCAACCGAACGGTGTTCGGAAAGATTGGAATCAGTCCGTCAGACTCACCGAACCCGAGTCGGTCGGAAACCATTCCGACAAGGAGTCGGTTGGAATGCTTTCCGACCGACATCGTAATTGGGCCCTATGTCTTCATCTGTGCTCCTCGGCTGCTGCCCAGCTAGGACAGGCTTCCATTCTAAATTGATTTGGGTGACAGTGGATGCTGTTTTTGCTCTCTAGTCTGTCTTTTTCTAGTGGGATGGACTTGTTGTACTATGCAGTGCTCTTGACTTTTCCACCTAGGATCCTCTTGGGTTCATAAAAATTAACTGACCTACCTATCACCGTGAGGGATGATGGGACAGAGGTGAAAGGGTGAGGCCCTTCCTTCATAGCACCAGCTTTACTTCCATTTCTATTACAGTCTATCTTCCAACATTGCACTCCATCTCCTTCCTTCTTCCTTTTATAAAAGGTCTGTGACAGATGTTTCTGGTCACAATTTTCTAAGAATAGGGAGTAGTTTGTTTTTAATCACTTCCTTTCAAAAGTGAAAAGCATTTTGGCAAATTGTAACCTCCTTACATGCTACGTAGACAGTTTTTCTTCTGTGTAAATTGCGCTTTTTGCATGACATTCTGTTAAAGTTATTTTAGAAAAGTTTCCAATAGGTGTGTTTACGAATTCATATATATTTGGTGTCTTGTCTTCATCTTTCATGGTTAAATTGGTTTGTGTCTTCTCATTCCTCTTTGTTGGGACTTTCTCTAAAAAAATAACCTGGGTCTGACTCCAATTGTAGTTAGAGTTTGATGGGCCCTCACCTGAGACTTGTTCATTAGATGATTCAGAAAAAGTTGTAACTGAAAGAATAATAAACCAGTAGTTTAAATGTTCTGGCATTCAGGGAGCACTCTTTTAGCCTAAAGTTTGGAATACAAATCCTCTTTAAGCAATGTACACTGTTTCAAGGTTAAAAATATTTTAATATTGTCTTCAATGTTTATTCTTCAATCTTCTTAGCAATCATTTTGCTGATTGCTTTACTTTCGCTCAGTAACTCATTGTCTTTTCTTTGATTTTCCAGTTAGGAAAATTCCTACAGGTTTTTCTTGTTGATTCTTTGTGTGGTCTCCATAGAAATGACCATTCAGTTGCGATTGCAATTTTGTCCAAAGGCATGGTTCCTGCTTTAAGTTGTTAAAGAAGTAAGTGTCCATGAAGCTCAGTCAACATATGCTCCTTTTTCAGGACTAATAGTTTACCAGCCTCATTCTGTTTGCCAGTGGTTGAGGTGGGCTCAGATGGTTGACACAATGAGGGAGTAGCTAAGAACATCTGAATGTCTCCATTAGGATATTTTATAAAAGGGTCTCATTAGAAAATTATCTGGACACTCCTAAGAAATTCGGATCCTTCATTTTGGTTTGCGACTAGACCAATATTCTGACCACAAAAAACATTTGTATTTATTATTTGGTTCTTGCTTTCTCAGACATCCTCTGAAGTCTGTCTCCTTTTGTCATCAGACTTTTGGGGAGATGCGCAATTGGTGTTCCCGATTGACCGGAGTATGGGTTTTAATAAATAAGAAGAGGTACCATATGTTACTCGTGAAGAAAATTGTTACATTTGGGCCATGATATGATACTATTCTTGAAATGGGTTTCCTTTTATTTACTCTTCTCTTAGCATCGAGATAGCAGTTCAAATGCATTGTAGAGGTAATGATTTTGAAGTAAGGAATTTTTGTATTGGCAAATTGCAACTCTGCTTTTATTCTTTGCACAAAAATTAATCTGGCGAATGTAGCCCTAAATCTTCATCATAAATAGATGAAGACATACATTTCAGTCCTATAGAGTATTCATGTGTTATTATGTTAGTAGTTTAACCCTTGACATCTGGAATAAAGGTTTGCATTTGCACTCTGGAATCTAAGACGTTCTGAGTATAAATGCCTCCAGCTTAAATTGATGAGTACTTTGGAAGACTGGTTATCCTAAAGCATTTAGTGTTACCAAGAGGGACTTCAGGTTTTTTAACTAGTAGTCAGGTCTATTTAAACTAGCTCATATTAGTGATGAAAAGAAGAAAAAGCTTCTTACAGCTTATGGTTTTATGGCATGCGCTTCAATATTCATTTAGGAGAGTTTTTCAGCAAAGTTTTCTGAAGGGGGCTGAGGTGGGTGTCCCTGGGCCAAGACTGGAATATGGGGGGGGTGAGATTCACAAGTGCTGGTGTAAACCATATACAAGTATTTACCTGAAGGCTAAGAAGGAAGGGAGAACAGCGGCTGAGGACTGACGTAGGCAGGGACAGGCTTTGACTAGGAAACTGAAAGTCTGAAAAGGGAATCTATAGGATAACAAGTTCAACCACAAAGGTTAGCATAAATGATAGTTTGTATGCTCCCTGGATAGTGATCTATTTGTGAGGGGGGGTGATCTCATACAAAAGCAAGGAGCTGATTAATCTCACAAAGTTCATTTAGACACCCAGCAGCCCCTATGGAGAAGGAGTGCTAGTGGTTCTCTGTGCCAAAGCCATAAGCCTTGGAGTCTAAGTGGCACCCGTGGAAGGTCGGACAATCAAAAGTACAATATAACCACTAGACAGACCAACAGGGAACAGAACAAGAAAAAACAAAACATAAACTGGGCTCACGGAAAAGCAGGATTGAAATCAGGGTCAGGAACAGGACTTGAATAGACTCAGCTGAAATACTTAAAACAAGGCTAGGAAAGTACAGTAAAAAAAGACACATCAGAAATATGCAGACAAACAGGAACACAGAACACAAAGCAAGGAGTCTCAGTTAACAGAGCACATCAAGAATAGTGCAGACAGGAGACTATGATCAATGACTAACACAGGAACAAAGGTGAAGGAAAACAAGGGACAGAAAACAGATACTGCACAATAGCAAACATAAGGAACATGGGGGCAGTGAAAAGGAAACAGAATCCACCTGTACTAACAGCAGCAGGAACACAACAAACCTCAAGGACATGCAGAAATCAGTTGCAAATCACTGGAATCTGATCTCACAGGGCTGAAATAGCTGGAGGTTCCGAGGAGGAGCACAGGTACACGGAGAAAGCCATTTGCAGGGAGAAAGCCAAGTGTAATGACTTGACCTGGTGTAGGGAATCAAACAACCACCAGTTAAGGGAAGGCTGAACTTGGACCTGGAAAAGGAAAGGCCAGGGGGACCAGGAGACACATTTATAGAAAAAGAAAACCTGGAACAGAGCATGGATTGGAACAGACATAGAAAATTGTCCAGAATGCAAATATAAAGGGGTCAGAATACCCTTACGATCCAGGAACCAAGCTAGTGAATAGGGAACAACCAGCAGGCCATGATGGACCTGACACAAAGAACTACAAGGACCTTAATGCACCAGGGAAGTGGTACAAAAACCTGGCCTGGGAGTTGGGGGGAAACGAAGTATACTGTACAGAGTGGTGAATTCTTTCCTAAGTTGATGAATGGCCGATTCTCAGAGGGCCATTGGTAGTCAGTCAGTCATTATTTGTATAGCACAACACTGTTATCCCTAAGGTTATCTGGGTGCTGGAGGTACTGTGTCTCCGTTGAAAACCCATGTCTTGAGTGACATCTAGTGGCAGGATGTCAAAATCCTGATTTATGTCGTCAATTGATAATCTTAAGCAACCTTAAGCCTTCATTGGTCTTCAGGCAGCTCTTGAGTTTCCTAAGGTTTCACCTACTTGAGGACAAAAGTTTATGTTTTTCTCCTTCCTTGAATGTACAATTGCCGTTTTTTTCTTTTTAGAGTTACCGTCTTTGTGTGACTCAGCAAAACTCCTATCTGCAAGGAGTTTCTTCTTTGTAGCATGCTCCACATCAAGGAGTATGAAGAATGCAACCATCTCTATTTCCCATCTATAGTTAAGATTGAATAAGGGTAGATTTGTTTTTGTTCATGGATTATAAATATTTTTATGATGTTATTTTAAATGTTACTAGAGATTGAGGAATTCTCATCCTATTCTGATTACCAATGTCTCTTCAGAGTCAAGGTCTGAGATTCATACTGTTGAGGTTATAGGAATATTTTCTGTTGGTGCAGCTGGGGATGATTGATATCAGAGGTTCAAAATATTATGTTTTGGTCATCTAAGAGAGGCTGTATCCCTTTTGTATCTACCTGTAAGTTCTCACCATTGTTTGATTGCTCACTATTTGAACAAAGGACCTCTAAGTTAAATATAGATGTGTTCTAGAGGTGATTTATTCAAGTCATGTTTATAGACATCTTTAGGCTTTAGGCTTTAGGCTTCCACTTAGGCTATACTCTGGTTTCTCATATGGAACTCAGTGAATTCAGTTATTTTTGGAATTATGGTTTCCTTGTAATGCAGGCATTTTTTAAGGTTGATATTGAACTTATCATAGCATGTCCTTCTTTTCCTACAGTGTAGTAATGATAGCATTGTCTTTTTCCGCACCCAGGGATGGTGTTGTCTTTGTAGTATGTCTTGTGGTTTGTTTCTGTCAGACTGTGATTATGACATACTGCTTGGGCATATCCTCAATATGTAAGGAATGGGAGGAGAAAGGAGATGTGAAGGTAATGTTTAGATTACTTACCTGTAATCTTCCTTCCTCTTCTCAGTAGTTACAAGCCTCTCGGCATATGTTCCTTCTTAAGAACCTCCCTCAACAATTGGATAGAGGGCTTTGGGAACCAGGATGGAAGGGAGCAAGCTACTGGAATGAGGGTGGAGAGGAAAAGGGATGGGAGGAATGTAAGAGGGGTCCAACTGAAAGAGACTCTCTGTAAAAAAATGATCTGTTGAAGGACACAAGTAATGCATCGATGCTCCAAGGAAGAGACAAACACATGAAAAGGAATGAAGACTACTGCAAGTTACCAATAAAAAGTAAGCAAATGAGAGTGACAATGAAGCCAAGTGGTAAGCCCACTGTTAGAAAGCTAAAGGTCTTGAAGAGACAGTGAATGCTCTGTCTAGCTGTGACCTAAAATTGACACAAGAAAGAGGCAGTGGGGGTTGATATGAAAAAGAGCTTGGGAAGTGGTGACCATTGGCATCTGGAGGATAATTTGTCAATAATACTGGGATGAAGAAGGAGGAATCGTAGTCATTAAGGTTAGTGGTATATAATCTAGATGATGATTTTATCTGCATGTTCAAGTGTCTCGCTGCACTCGCACCTGTACCTCACTGTTCATGACAGTAACTCACTGTGACTGTGCTCACACCAGCTTCTAGCAGGGCTCATACATCTGCATACTTAAAAATGTATTTGCATAATTTTTCTTCATCAATCCTTATGACTTACCTGGCAGGTATTTGATGGATCTTTCAGGCAAAGGGACACATTACACCACATATAGACGTCAGGTTGGCCATTAAAGATGAATGTCTCAATCTCAAACATGACTTGCAGGGACTGGCCATTCTCAACTACCTGTACATTCATGGCTTGTGTCACTGCACAGCTGCAAAGAGAAATGCATTGTGAAGCTAGATTTTAATATCTGCATATAAAAGTACAGTGCTTCTTAAAGACAACGGACTTGCAGGGCCTGATTCACAAAGGCAAATTAAACTGAAGTCTATGTCTACTACTTTTTGGTATTCAGAAAGGTAAGTTACTACTAGTAACTTTACTACTGGTAAACTTACTGGTAGTAAAATTTATAGGAGTTCTAAACTTACTACTAGTAAGTTTACTAATAGTAAAGTTACTGGTAGTAAATTACCTTTGGGAATACCAAAAGTAGTAAACTTGGACTTAACTCCAAGTTTTTACCTTTGTGGATGGGGCCCGCAATGTGTCCGTCAGTGCCTTACAATAGCGATGGGTGAGATTTTTCTTATTTTACAAATGTGTGAATTCAGTTCTTGTTATAAATACAAAGCTGAGGTTTAAAAAAGTAATTAGTTCCCAGGATGTAATTGTTTTTTCATCTTTTTTAAAATACTTGAATATGACCTTATTTGCTTGTGGATCATTTATAAAACAAAATGAACTTCAGACTTCTCTCGTTCCAATTTAATAGCACAAAAGAACCAAAAGCCAACATATGTTTGGAAACTTTGGGGCATATTATCAAGGGGGTTTATCTCTGCTTTTTTGGCTTTAAAAGACAAGAAAGCGGAGATAAAATTATCTCCCTATTACCTAGCTGTCGCTAACACCAGTTAGCGACAGCTAGTAGGAGATAGCGACCATCTTGGGCCCCACTTTGCATGTCAGTGATATTTATCACTAATGACATGCAAAGTGGGCGTGCCAAGATGTTAGCGACTGGAAACAGTCGCTAACATCGCTATCTCCTATTACCAACTTATGGAGATATTCGCGCTAAGCGCGAATATCTCCAAAAGGTAACACCTGCCCTGAGCAGTTCTTAGCCATGTTATCCAATGGGAGGTGGATAACATGGCTAAGAGCAGTAGCTCGGTAATGCATGAATATCGCGGACTTTTCAGCGATATTCATGCATTGCGGCCGATTTTTATCGCATTTGCGATAAAACCTTGGTAATACGATAAAAATCGCTGCAGCTCAGCGGTAAATTTTTGTCTCTAACCAAGCAATAGCGATAATTATCGCTATTGCTTGGTAATATGCCCCTTAATTTTTCACTTCTTCAGGACTTAAAAATAACATGTATGGTATTGTGTAGTCAGTTATTGATATAGGTACTGATGTACAGTTTCACCATATACACACTTTGCCGTGAGCATGATAGCATTATTCTATCAGTTCTGTTTGAGTCCTGTAGTAGTAAAGCATTCAACCTGCTGCAACCAATTGCACTGAGTTAGCATGCCCACAGCTACATATATGCACTATCACTATCACAATCCATACCATACCACAATTCCATCATCCATGCATTCACCACGAAAGGGTTAGCTAACAAGTAACTTGAAATAAAACATAATAATTGCACTTAAAATTTTATTTATATGGCACTTACTACCCCTGACAAAGTGTTGAAGTTCTTTTCAGCAAGCAGCATGCTTCTCCGGAACGCAAAATGGATCAACGGTGGGTTAATAAATGGAATATATTTTTTTAATTTTAGCAGTGGACATGTAAGTCTGTTTGTTGGATAGGTAGCCGCTCTATAGAGCAACTAGAAACCATGGTATGTGAAACAAATATATAGTCCAGTCTGGCTAGTTTTTGATGGGGGTGGGAAAAGAAAGTGTAGCCGGGGTTGTATGGGTGTTTCATCTCCCAAAAATCTACTAACCCGTGGGTATAGCAAAGCGCTTCCTTGGCTTTAAAAGTTTTTGGTTTTCTGCCTTGATAATTGAAGTTATGTCCAGAAAACCAATTTGGTGGGAGGTTAAGATTAAAGTCGCCACAGACAATCATGGGTACTGGCCAATGTGCGAGTTCATTAGATAAAAACAGCAATAGTTCAGGATCGTCAATAACACACCCATACACTGAGCAGATGGTGAATTTTTTCCCCATAGCACATTGGCCCTCGGTGATTGCCCATCTGCCACATGGGTCTGCAGCAGATCTTGTGAAACGGAATTCACCACCACGTGCCAAAATAGCCACCCCACGTGTTTTGTTTGCCTGTGTTGTAGCAACAACTAATCTATATCCCACATTTTCAATAGGTGTCTTTGGGACTCCTCGACATGGGTCTCGCTATTTTTTGTCTTTTTTTGAGATCATTAAGCCCACATATGTTGATAGTCAATATTTTTAGTATATCCATTTATAGATGTAACATTTTTTTGTATATTTTCAAACATGCTCTTTTTGATCGTGCGAAGTGCCAGTTTTTCTTTCTTACTTATACGCCAAGTCATAAATTCTGAACTGCTTTTTTGCCTTTATGGTCCCCTTTTACTATCGCTGTGAATGTGCCAGCAAAGAAGTCTTCCTAACTGGAAAGGAATGCAACTCTCTGTCGGAAATTTACTCTCTTGCAAACATGTGACTATTCACAGAACATTTAACACTTAGGTTGCAAATTTGGTCTGTTATCTAAAAGGAATACCAGGTCCTGCAAAGCTCCCAATTATTAGTGTCCTTTCAAATAGAAGTTATTTAATGCTAAGCAATCAAGATTTTTGTGCAATGTGAGCTGGGATCCGAGAAACTGTCACATGTTGTAATAACATCCTCTCCCCCCCGATGCAAGAGATTGTGGATAGCCCATTGTGGCCTTCCATTCCATCTTTGAAGGCTGATTTTAACAAGCTATGCAGACTCAAAGCACTATTTTTTCATAAGGACTAGCACTAAAATATGCTTGATTAACTTTTGAATTGCAAGTTACAAGGACATCCAGTTAGATACAGTCCTTGTTGAACACAAAGCTCCTGCTACATTTTGGTAAATTAGTTCATATTTTTAAAAATGCATCTAATACAGCCACTCTTGCACATTTCTTTGAATTGTGGGCTTCGACTTAGACAGTTCATTTCAAACAATCTTCAGAGTAATACCGGCTTTTATTCATTCCCTAGTGTGTAGGATTCCTTCTGCCGTTATTCCTCATTTGTGGCATTTTAGTCCTATTTTTGCTCCTCCGCTATAGATGTTCTGTTTGCAAGCCCACTGTAAAAACCACTGCTTAATTTGTGTCCTGAGAGAATGCTTCGATGCTTTGGAATTTTCCTGCTTCAAGAATTGGACCTTGATTGATCATTAACATTCCAACCTGCCTGGTTTACTTGCATACAACCTGTGTTTTGCTATCTCTGGTACCCCTTTAAATGGCCACAGGATATTTGCCTGGCTTTGCAGACACGGGCTCCATGGACATTAAACTGCTGATGAGTCCATTAGTTACCCATTTAGAGAGTTGTCCTCGGAGGCCACAGCTTCTTCACAATGCGATCAATGAGCCAATCTTTCCAGAGCAGATTTGGGCATCGGTACCAGTATCACTTAATACTGGCTCTAAAAACTCAGATGCAGGTTGCATGGCAGCTTTCTCAGCATCGGCTGAGAACAATAATCATGTCAGTTCTCTGGCCTTTGTAACCTGAGCTGTCGATCAATTGTTTTCTGCGGGGACGGAATCAGTTTTGGATTTTTTGGCCTTTAAATTTGCAAGGGACATCATGTATACCTCTGATGCAACTTAATGTGGTTAAATTTTCTAAACTAACATGTCTGATTTTTTATTATTATTATAACCTTTTTTATAGCATGCTTAGAAGAAATGATTTGAATTTTCTTGTTTTGTGACCTCATTCTTATTAGCCCATTGTCATTTTTCTCTTTGTTAGCCTATATATGCATATTGTAAAATGCTTTTGCTTTGCACGCGTTACAAAATATCATGCTTGTTTTCGTGCCACACTTCTTTTACAAATAGGCTGCACATGTTTTCGCATTTTGCTCTTCTCCTGGGGTTCTGTCAGAACATCTCATACAAGGTTGAATAACACTGTTCTTTATTATTCTCTGTGGTCTGACACTAACACCTTCACATAATAGAGAAATTCATCTGCTGTTTTTGTACATAAATTCTTATCATTTAAGCCGGAACTTGTCAATTTGAAAATAGAAAGAAGGCATTCCCGCAGAGCAAAGATCCGGAGAGGAGAGAGCAGCACCAGCTGAGAAGTAGAGCAGCTACCTTTGTACACCACTAATCCCAGAGATCTCTAATATATCACTGTGCTCAATACTGAGGGTAGGTTAAGCTGATCTGTCATTCAATTTGAATAGTTTGTAAAATATTGTAAGATTTCTACATGTCTCTTTTCTGTTTATTGTGGACATGTATGAGTGAGAGAACAAAAGGTGATGATATACTACTGCAATACCTGAGAGGGGCTAGAGTGTTATGCTCTGGGGTGCCAATTCACTTGTCTCTCTCTGGAAAGGTTAGGAGAGTAATTGAGGCACTATGAGCTAGTCGGATTTGGGCTCATAGCTACTGGTGTGGTGTGAAGACTTAGTCCCAACATTTTGACGTCCCATTTTCAATCAATTCATAAGCAGGGTTGTGAGGCAGCCAGGAAAAGCACTGTAGTGGCTCTCCTGCAAGTCTGCAAGTTTAAAGGTGTCTGTTTTGGTTTGAGGAGGCCTGATGGCTGGAAGTCCCTGTTGGATGGAATCTGAGACACCGATCACACAGTGCAGGTTTTGCCGCTAATGGGTTGGCGTCTAAGGTCAGTGGAAATATAGTTGCATGGAAACGCGTCACAATGGCTAAAACTTGCTACAAGGCTCACTAAACGAAGGGGAGCAGAAAGAAGAGAAAATGGAGGAGACCAAGGTTTTAATCAATGAGTCAAGGAGAGTGACAACCCTATCAGATGGTAACATTAGAAAAAAGGCCAAATAAATTGCATCAATCAAACTAGAGAAGGTAGAAATGGGAAAAGGTAGTGCTATCTCAAAACCAGAAGGAATTATCAAAAGCTTTGATAAGCAAGCAGGTTATACATATAGAAGAGCCAGTTTGGAAATTTTCCTATTTATTGAGGAATCATATCTGTGATACATCCCCCAAGAGATGGTGTAATTGAGTCCAAATTCATGGTTCTTGTGTCTACAAACCCATTGCTTATCCTTCAATAGGAAAAAAACAATTTAAATAAGGAACAGTTTAATACATGTTTGTTTGTCAGTTACCATCCATCTCATTGTGTCCTCATTGTGGTTTTGTTCCAAAACATGTGTAGTGAGTTTGGTGATATGGCAGTGACAATGTAGGTAGCTCTGATGTGTCATCACAAAAAAGGGGAGAGGGTCCCAAAATAAGTTCCACCACCCCACAACCCCCAAGTATATAGTACACATACCAAAAGGGGGTGGGGAACAACAGACACTTTGACGCAAAGACAGGACTATGAAAAACTAAATTATTTGAAAAAACTGCCCGCACTCACACACAATGTGCGTGACATGCTTCATCATCGAGTCTGCCCTACTTAACTATGGGTTCCTGTACAGTGTCACAGTGAAACAAAGCAATGCATTGCGCCTAGATCATGTACTGAGTCCACACAAGATAATGCAACTCAGTTCGCTACTAGCATGCCCTGTGTAAGGAAGGAACAAGGTAAAGTGTCACAGCGCAATTCAGTACAGTGCAGTAAATAACCAATGCAGTGTGCTATGCTAGGATCCCCTATCCTGCAAGAGAAACCTAATGTAGTGAGTAGCGCACTAACCCCTGAGTACGTTAAGCACCTCTAGTGTTAGCCGTTGTTCAATAATCCAATAGTTCATTAGCAGCCAATATGCAAAGTGTTATATGACTGTTTTTAGAAGTTGTGCGACCGGTTGCCCCCAATACAGATCAGCGATGACACCCAAGTTCCACTCCGGCCTTGGCCCCTGGACTGCCCCATTCGGGACCAGCACGGACAGAGATCTGGGCCGAAGCAACATCTATAATTTATCTTTTAAAATTTGGCATGCCTATAAAGTCTTATAGGAGATCAGGACTGAAAAGAACCATTTTGATACGGCCCTAGCGTAAACTAACTCCAGACTCTTTTTTAGCCCACTTTAAACCACAGCAGATATGTCAATCTGACACTGTGGAACAGGCTACTCGCATTTTAGAAACTTCTATTTTAGCTGTATTAGATGAGGTCGCCCCGTTGATCAAGGTTAAAGTAAAAAGTAAAGCATCACATTGGTTCACTGTGGCTATGAAAATTGATAAAAAAACTAGTAAAACAGCCGAACGTCAGTGAAGGAAAACCAAAACTGACGAAGACCGCAGGAACTACAGGCAGTCTCATCCTAACTATATAAAAAACATCAAATGGGCTAAAAAACATCCCTAACTCAGCGAATAAACAATGCTGCTCACTCTAGCAAGGAACTCTACAAAATATTGAAATAATTCACTTCCCCTCATGTTAAGCAGTCCTCTTTTTCTCCTACTCGTTAAATAACATTAAAACTATTTATTCCTCTTTTCCTCATCATGACATAGATTTCCATCACCCAATTAATAATACGTCTATGGCACCTCCACCACAGGCAATAAATGACATTCCCCTGTTAACAGAATTTGAACCCATAACTACGACTGAAGTATTAGAAGGCATAATCAAGAAGGATGTATGACGTTACAACGCATACTTTTACTCCGCATACCATTACAACGCGGTATTTACAACGCATACCGTTACAACGCATAGCGCTTTGGGGTGCTGGATAGTGGTAAGTATAATTTACTATTCTAACTCCAGTCCCCGTGGACCCTAGGGAAGGTGTTGGATAGTAAATTAAACTTACCTCTTATCCTAGAGCGCCCCCCAGCGCAATGCGTTGTAATGGTATGCGTTGTAATGCCTGCGTTGTAGTGGTAGTGCGTTGTAAAAAATGCGTTGTAACAGGTGCATACCAATCAAGAATAAATCAGGTTCTCCAGTAGACACTTTTCCACCCAATACTGCATTAAGATCATGCCCCTATTTGCTAATGTCTTAACAGGAATTTTTAACATGTCACTGGAGCAAGCTAAAGTTTCGAAGAGATGGAAACATGCCCAAGTCAAGCCCATTCTCAAAAAACCTCTGGCTGGCCCTAATCTACCAGCTAATTATTGTCCCATCTCACTGCTACCCTATTTTGGGAAAGTATTGGAACATCTAGTTAAAAAAACGTCTCACTGCCCATTTAGAGAACCACGGTCTCCTGGACCCCTCACAATCAGACTTTTGGGCCACCCACAGTACGTAGACTGCAGTTGTTGAAATTATTGACAAACTGGAAAAGAGAGATTCAGCAATCCTGGTTCTCCGGGATCTGTCTGCTGCCTTTGATACCATCTCCCACAGTATATTGGAACATCGACTGTGGGAGGTAGGTATCAGAGGTAAGGCCTTAGACTGGTTTGAGAGTTATCTGGCGGACCGTTCTACTACTGTTCTCGTTGATTGAATAGTCTCTTGTAGTCATCCAGTTACAGGTGGGGTCCCACAGGGCTCAATTCTCACCCCCATGTTGTTCAATCTATATCTAACACCTCTTGTTGGTATCATTAGATCATACGGCTTTGAGACTGTGTTGTATACCAACGACACCCAACTGCTTGTCACCTGTAGTTCGGATCAGATCAGATCAGATCAACTGTATGAGTACTAACAAGTTAACATTAAATGGCAGCAAGACTGAAATCATCTTGTTTGGGAGAGCTGATGAACTCTGGGTGCAGGATTGGTGGCCCTGGGACTTGGGCACATGTCCCTCTCCTAAGACAGCTTTGTGTAACCTGGGAATCACCATTGACAGTTCTCAGTCTATAGAAACCCATGGTATTCAGGTTTTAAGGGGTCTGCTATGGGATTATGCGGAATCTCCGCAAAATCTTTAAGTGGCTACCCATTTAAGCGAGGAAACCAATGGTGCAAGGTCTTGTGATCAGCCGTCTTGATTACGGAAACTCTCTGTTTACGGCTCTAATTGAAGACTTGCTTTCCAAGCTTCAGATCCTACAAAATGCCGCTGCTAGACTTATTCCTAATCTTCCCCCTGGATCCCCCTCCACCCCTAATCTTAAAATCCTCCACTGGCTTCCGGTGCGACATAGAGGCATTTTAAAATCTTAAGTCTCACCCATAAGATAATGTATGACACTGGCCCACACTACCTATCAAAAAAATTCAATGGTATACACAGGAAGATCTTTAAGGTCTGGTGCTACATCAAACCTTGTTCAGCCTCTCATTTGAACCTTGCGTAATGGCGGCCGTTCATTCTCTTATCTTGCCCCCATGCTATGGAATAAACTACCATCACACCTCTCGTCCATAGTTGACCACAGATGCTTTCGTAAAAAGCTGAAAACCTGGCTATTCTCTCAGTAATTTCCGCTTTCGGTTTTTGGTTGCTGTCTTTATCACTGTCTTTTTGTTGCTAGCGATATGAGACCACCCGGTGAGATTTGCGCTTTACGAGAATATCTGACATTGACATTGACAACAGGCGCACACAGCTGCCAGCAGCGAGAGGCCGAGAGAGTTCCACTCCTGGCCTGCACCCTGCCCCAGGCGATGATCCACTTTACCTGGGGGGCGCGACCCCACTCTCCTTTCCTGCCGCAGTGGCTTGGCCTCACTCCAGGACATTGTCACCATGGGCAAGGCACGCTCGGGCCGGTAGTTGAGCTCCTGCAGGGCTGCCGGTCCAGGCCGCCAATGTTCAGCACAAACTCCTTCCATAAAGCCTTTCCCACAACGCTGAGGCTACCACACATTGCCTTCGAGGGCCCAATCACTTGGCCCACCTCTCCAGCACAGTCAGGACTTCTCCGTATCCTGGTGCACACGGTCTTCAGGTGTTTTCCACTAACCCCCGGCTCTCACCACAACATGCACACTGTATGTCTAAGTCTCACCTCTCCTCCTGGTGCACACGAGGTACCAGGCGCTCTCTACTAATGCCCTGGCTGCACCACCACACGCCGACCCGCGTGTCAGAGACTCACTCCAACTTAGTGCCTACGAGGTCCCGGAACTCTTCACTAGTGCCCGGAATGCCCTGCGACATGCAACCCCTTTGCGTCCCGATGCCCACAATCCACGGGCACTCACATCTGTAGCAGCACCAAGACACACACCCTGCGTGTCAGAGTCTTGATTTGCTCCGGGTGCCCACATTCACCATGGGCACCCCTTCGGAGGCCTCAGGCTGCCACGACATGGTCCCACCAGCACGCCACTTGAGATATCCTGGAGACTTTTATGTTCTTGTGTTTCCGAAAAGGAAGCCAGCTCACCTCGGGCCCTTGGGGTTTAGGATGCAGCATACAGCAAAGTCCTGCTCAGGAAGATGGTATGGCATGACCCACTGCAGTGCCCTTTCAGTCTCTCCTCGGTCAAGAGCTACAAACTGCCCACAAGCTACAGATCACAAACAAAAGGATCAAGTATCTCTCACGGCCTATTCAGCAACTCTTCCTGAGGCAGAGGTTTTCTTCCCTATCGTGGACAGGTCAAAGCCACCAGAGACTAGACCAGTCCACGGCATCTTCAAAGCACTCCCAGCACTACTCTGAATGATGCCGAGACCGTTCTCCACGACATCGTCAACATGACAAAAACCTAACCAAAGTCTTGGGGTTACAGTTCTTCTAGTTATACCATTCCTTGTCTTTAAAGTTTCCTTGTGCTCAGGGGTCCCCGACCCTTCCCTAAATCAGTCTTGCGTATCTCTACCCCAGTGTCACTATTCTCTCTTTGATTCTGGGGGTCAGGATCTTTAATCACTTAGAGGGAGATGGGTCTATTGTTTATGGCTCTGAACCAGGTCTCTTCACCTCGCAAAGACTCTCCTACTCCCCACTCAAGATG
The DNA here is from genome assembly GCF_964263255.1 of Lissotriton vulgaris. Taxonomy (NCBI): domain Eukaryota; kingdom Metazoa; phylum Chordata; class Amphibia; order Caudata; family Salamandridae; genus Lissotriton; species Lissotriton vulgaris. The sequence continues at coordinate 707,430 of NW_028250319.1, read as the reverse complement.
CAGGGCAGCCTGGCACCCTCTCCACCCCTCCCCAGGGGCACGACCTCCCTCAGCCTTTCTCACCTCTCCCAGATCCAGGCAGGTAATTCACACTCTGCTGAGACAAGCAAAAAGGTCCAAAGCACAAACAGCCGTTTCTGTACACACAGCGACAAAACCATCTACCCAAAAAGATATGTTATGATGCTGTGAGTTCAGACATACCACACTTCGCTGTTCCATTTCCAATTCTTGGGAAATTAGGCGAACAATACTACACCCAGCCTCCCCCATTCTGTCCTATGGGCAGGATGGCCATTCACCAGGGAATATGAAATGGAGCCTTTTCCACTGTCAGGGCCTAGCATCCACACTGGTACAGGTCCTGCCTTTTGCCTGCACTGCACCCTGCCTAGGGGTAACTAGGACGTCCTACACGGGTGCCCCATGTGTATGAAAAAAGGAAACTAAGGCCTGACAAGTGGTAGCACTTGTCAGGACAACATGCTAATTCAGCATAATACATGCAGGCCCTACACTGAAGACCTATGTACCCTCTCTGCGCATTTTCTTTAGTACTAGCTCTGGCACACATGGTGTACATCACTTCTCGTAAGGTAAACATACCAATCAGAGACAATCAAACACCACTAAAATGTATAGAGAGAACATCTGCACTTGCACACTGATTAGCAGTGGCAAGTACCTTCAGCACCTAAATTCACAGCTAACTGTCAGGAAAATGGTCTAGGTGAAAAGCAAAACATTTAAGTGAACTTGAGGCAACAAGGCCAAATCCAACACATGCAAAAGGGAATACTTCAGTCACAGGATGGGGGAAGTGTGGAATCCTACACCATATTTAGAAAATCATCCCATTCACTGTAAGCATTGACTCAGACCATCAATAAATACTCTTTAACCATACAGTTAACAAGCGCATCCAATTAAATAAACCTAGGACAATGTGGTGCTGTTTTTGATGCATCAGTAATATTCTCTGTAAAATAAATGTAATTTCATTGACTGGGACCCATGGTACGTATGTCAGGATTCCCTTTTCCATGAAGGTCTCATAAAACTCAATTAGTTCCTTCGTAAAAGAACAGTTCACAGCCTTGCGTACAATCCTCCATCACTCGGAAAAGGATGTAGCCTTAGGGCTAGGGCGGTCGATCTCGGACCCGGGGAACCAGTTTGAGTCTCGGCAATGACGCTACACATCCTGTGATTCTGGGCAAATCACTCAATCACCCCGTGCCTAAGAAAAATCAATGTTTTCATCTGTAACGAAACTGGTGCTCTAATACCCGATGCCTCAGGTCTAGTTTGCGCTATATAAAACTCTAATAACTAGTATAAACATACCATCCAATCCCTTAGCAGAAACTGGACCAGTAGCATAGCTTCAGGTAGGGAGGGGGTGCCCCATGTGTAAGCAAAAAGGAAAGTAAAGCCTGACAAGTGGTAGCACCCCCGTAAACATTTCTTCTGTAGTAAGTTGGGTACAAGTGTTTTCAGTTTTCAGTTAGGTATGGTGAAGTGTCTGTCAGATTTTACCATGGACTTCTACATATCGACATAGACAGAAGCACTTACATACATACACTCTCTCTCATCTCTGCCTATAGAAGATAGAGGATCAGAGATTTCGAGAGGAAGCACAGAGGGCGCTAAAGAGTGGCGACAGAGCAGCAGCAGCGGGAGTGGCGGTGAGCGGCAGCAGAGCGAGGAAGCGGAGAGAGCTGTGGCGTGCGGCGGACAGCAAGCAGGAACGCCGCCGCCGCCGGGACCCGAGATCAGAGATCAGATCCGAGGTCTGAAAGGCGATTTGAAGGGCCGTAACCCGGGAGCCGGACTCCGGACTTTGGACCCGCCGCCACCCCAGTCATCGTCACAGTGCCTGCTACAGCCTACAGCCCACAACGGAGGCGAGGGGAACGAGGCAAGGAGAACGTGAAGAACGCGGCGGTGGCGGCACGCGGAATGCAGGGATGCAGTAAGCGGTAAGCGGAGACCTGCACCTTTACCGCACTGCACCCGCACCTCACCGCCGCACCGCACCGCTAATCACCACGTCACTTGCCACATTCACCCATACATTTACCCGCCCCTCCCCCAGCGTCAAGCGAAAGATAGCCGGCTGTAGAGCAACAGCAATAGTGGCAGCGGCATCAAACAGTGGCAGCAAACTGCGACTAATTAACCAAAAGTGCACAAGCACAAGAGCACAAGTGCACAAGTGCAGCAGCAGCAGTAAGCGAGCTGCCTACCAACCTACCAACTCACCAATTTAAAGCAGCCTAGCAGCCAAGGCGAAAATCAGCGCTAGGCGTGAGGCGCGAGGATCCTTCTTGTAGCCGGCGGACCCCACTGAAAAGCGCGTGGCAAGAAGTAAGAGGCAACGCCAAGAAGAGCAACGCAGCCCCCCCACCGCCTGTACCCTTCTGAGCGGACTTTGCTCAGGTCCTCACCTGGGGGCTTTGGTTTCCTCCAATCGAGCAGCAGTAACCCAGGAGCCGGCAAATCACCTAAGCCACCTAAGCCAACCCAAAATGAGGACCAGAAACTCTACCCTAATCCAACCGCAGGAGAAGCCCCGGCCGCATAGCTCTGCCAAGAGAAGGAAGGCGAAGCTATTTTACCCCCCAGTACTAGAGCTAGGGGGACCTTACCAAGGCCCAGGGCCCTGGGATGAGGAACATGCAGGGGGAGCGGGAGCGACTGGAGCTACTCCAACCTTCCCGGGACAAGACATCGACTTCATTGAGGAACTGCCTGCTCCTTCCCTCCCAGCCCACCCCCCATCTGACATCAGGGGAAAGCCTCCTAGAACCCCGAACCAAAACATGCTCAAGCCCAGGCTCAGCATTAAAGACCGCTCAAACTGTCCCGCCGGGAACAGAGACATAAGAAGTTTCTTGAATCCAAAAACATCCTCTACCCCCACTTGTTCCAGCTCTTCGGACAGCTTGCTCGCTATCAAAGTAACAGAGGAAGAAGAGTTGAAGCCCTCAGGCAAACAGGATACCTCTCTCACCAACAATACTTACCCTCCAGAGTGGCACGCGCCCCAAACCTTTGATACTGGATATGAAGGCACTTGGGCACACCCAACCAAACATCACAGCCCAGACTCTTCCCCCCTCAGCGGACTGCCAGCGGAGCAGCCCTTCTGCAGCTACAGCGAGCATATATGTCACTTCAGACAGCTCCCATGCCGACAAGAGAGGAGGCACAACCCCCCCCACCATACCAACGCACACAGAATTGTTCTATGACTCGCCGGCCATGGAGGAAGGTGTAACCCGACAATTATTCGACAGGACCCCAAAACACTTACTGAACTTACCTAGATCGGGCCTCCAAGAAGATGATAAAACGGCCCCATCCCCGCCCTCGGATAGCGGCCCTGTAAATACTAATCATCTATCATCAATCAGTGAAGCCCTTGTCTCAATGACCGGCGCAGCGATAATGCACGCGGACAAGCTTGATGTGCAGATCAACATTCTACAAATAGTGGCAAATCTGATATCGGGGATAGATTCAAAACTGGACAACTTAAACGCCCTGATACGCAGAGCGCAGGACAGCACACAATTCAAACAAGAGTCATGCAGTTGTAGTCCGATTCTGCACAGTCTAGAAAAACTTCCAAACATCATGACCACTCTAATAGAGGACCTCAAGGGTGAAGCAAATAAAAAAAACGGTTTGAAGAGTATGCCCTCAATCACACAGGGCCCCGCCATGGCACACTCCACGGATAACAGCCCGGCCATCCCCTGCCCAAGCAGCTCGGAAAAGCCAGCACCCTTGGCCTCGCCCTCTCCTGGCGGCACAAGACTAATCCTGACAAAGGCTGAAAGTCAGGAACACCAACCAACCCTCAAGCCGTCCAGCCCAGAGTCACAAAACCTGTCAAGGAAAAACAAGAAAAAACTAAGAAAACTCAACAAGGAGAAGAAAAATAACGCATACGCCACCAGCGTTATTCACAATTGGTTACGACCCAATAAGCAGCCTACCCTGGCAGCCCCCATGCATACAGCAGAAGTCACAGGATCATCGACCGAAAACTTACACATCTTCACTTTAGCCCAGGACCGAAGCTCGCTTGCTCCCCCCCTGGCTTCTCAACCCGCGACAGCACCAATAACACAAAAACATGCGCATGATTCGCAGGCAACCAACCTTGAGGAAGCCACGCAACACCTGCAGGAGCCTCGCCAAACCAGATCTGAGAACCCAGCACAAACCAAGCTCACAATGAGCGAAGCAATAGCCCCCGATAATCCAAAAACTATCAATGTCACCATCGGAGACTCTCAGAGCGTCCCCCACGGGCCAACTCCCTTTAAACCGGAGCAAGCCGTCGATAGGCAACGGAATAAGCACTGCTCCTCCAGCACAACGCCCATGGAGGCACCTCAAGCGACAATAGGACCAAACCAGCAGACAAACTTTCACCTGCCCGGCTCGAAGATGACACCTCCAATCAAAATCCAGGGCAAAATTTGGCTTAAAGAGGCCATTCCAAGCCAAGCAAATGAATAGGACCGGAAAATACTGTTATATCCAGAATACACCTCTCAAGGAAAATGGGACATCCTGAACCGAAGTAAACTCTAACACTCTGCGCAAAACTGCCGGGACTGGAAGGTATAAAAACCAAAGACATCAAGACCATCTCTTTCCTGCCCCCAGATGCCGAAGAAAAAAATGAAACAACGGAATTAACCTTCATCAGACCAGACCTGGCGGAGGCACTGAGGAGCCAACAACCATTACTAGAAAGCTGGGGCATAAAGATAAAGGCAAAGCCGACCCAAAAATATCCTTTAATCTTAAAAGCATCGATCCCACACCGTAAGCCGGACAATCAGCCACAGGACATGGTTGACTTTACATCCACAAACGCTCCTACCACCCATCGGTGAAAAATTGAGTCCGTTCTCCAGGGGTGCAAAGGTAGCATAAACAACAGCCCAATCAACGGCACCCCAATTAAGATCACAACAAACATCACTCAAGGAAAACGATTGTTCACAACCAGGGGTCACTCCTGCAACGACTGGTCCTGGCTGTCATCTGCACTAAATCCCAGCTCCTAATACAGCCCGCCCGGCAAATTCAGTTCGAACATCTCAACATGCTGCTAGCGAGCGAGAAAAAAATCTAAAGAAAAAAGAGAAATTCACCGAGAGTCTAAAAATACTAACGTGGAATGTCTCAGGACTCAAAAAGCTGCTACTAAGCCCAGCTGCGGTGAAATTCTTGGAGGAAGCAGACATCATTTGCACACAGGAAACTTGGCTGACCCATCCACTCTCACTAAGAGGATATGCAGAATATAGTAAAGCGGCTAAAAAGACCAACATATTCGGAAGACCATCAGGGGGAAAGTGCGTCTATATAAAACATGCCTTGAACATAGAATTCTTGGAACTACATAATCTACCAGACACCCTACAGGCGGGTATTCTGAAATTCTCCAACTCGACCAATGGAATCCCACCAATACTACTAATCAATATCTATCACAACTTGCAGGAGAATACATTTAACTCGCTCATACTCGCAAATCAATTAGAAACTTTACTGCTAGGCTACCCATCATTAGACTGCATTATCCTCGGTGACTTTAACATTCATAACATAGGGGTTTCAACCAAGCAAAAACAACACCGCGGGGGGACTGAAGCACTGAATGAATTCTTAAACTCTCACAAACTGGCGACGGCCCACACATTGCTCTTAAATAACACCCCTGGAGCCTTGATCGGTCACACGTATAACAACCAAACGACGATCGATTACATCATCTTAAGCGATAACCTGCAAGACAAAATGATAAACTTCATGATTTCCTTACGTAATGATAGCAATCACGCAGCCCTAACAATAACCATGAACTTATCGGTGCAATCACGATATCAGCCGATATGCGTGGGGGCATCAGACGGCCAAGAATTAACAAAACTGCCCAGAAGAATAAAATGGGGGAAGGTAGCCACAGTAACCTTTAACAACTGGGCAAACACGTGGGCAGGCTGGCCCCCGCGTAAACACAACCAGGAGATGATAGCCATATGGGAAGGAATCACCTTGACCCTAGCGGCAGAACTTAGGGGAGGTGGAGACAAACCCAGGGCAATCCGCTGGCACCCTCCGACCACACTCGGATTCAAAGCAGAAATTAAAACCAGTGCAAAGGACTTAAACAAAAAACGTAAAGCCTACAGTAAAAACCGCACACCTAAAAACAAAATCCAACTGCAAGAGGTTGCAAAGAGCCACTCCATAAAAGTGTGGGCCGCAAAGCGTAATCATTGCGAGGCTCAGTGGCTGAAAATTTTCGATCTCTTGAGCCCCGGAAAATCACAAGAGTTTTGGAGTTACATCAGTCATCTTGGTCGAGGCACAAATCATAGAGAAAACTCCCTTGAGGCATCTGTCTGGGTCCGCCATGTAAAAGCGCTTTACCAGGAAGAAGGACTTACCATCAAGCCTCACAACACGACCCCACAAAAATTGGACCCGGCTTTAACTACTAACACAACACCCCCTCCCGGAAAAGCTCTAGTGTCCAAAATATTAAAAAAAATTCGAGCAAACGGCACACCGGGCCCCAACGGTCTACCAGGCCACCTATTCAAATCAAACATCGAATTCTGGTCTGAAAACCTGACCTACCTATTTTCTGACTATTGGCTGTCGGGGGCTGTGCCTGACTCATGGCGAGGCTCGCTCCTGCACCCAATTCATAAAAAAGGGACCAAATCAGACCCAACAAACTACTGCATGATCGCCCTGTTGGACATTGAGGGTAAAGCTTACACAAGTGCCATCCTGAAAGACCTCACAGACTGGGCAAGTGAAGAAAATCTCCTGCCATTCTGTCAAACCGGTTTCAGACCAGGGTCCTCGACCGTAGATAACATCACAGCACTCTCTTACCTAATCAATCGAGCACGGCTGCGTAAAAGCCTCCCTTTATTTGCCTGCTTCATCGACTATTCTGCTGCGTTCGATGGGGTAGACCGTACCATTCTATGGAGAAAGCTGGTCCACTGTCACAGACACGAACCGCGGTTTAAAACAAGGGTGCGTGTTGGCGCCTCTACTGTTCAACTTATATACAGCAGACATGGAGACAGCCCTGCTGGGGGCCACCTTAGTAACACCAAAGATCGGGGCAACCAAAATAAAATTTCATGCAGTACGCGGATGATCTCGTAGTTCTGGATCACACAAAAAAAGGACTCCAAAAGGCACTCACCGCCCTGGCAATATATAACAACAAAAACAGGCTGGTAGCAAACCAGACTAAATCAAAAATAGTCATTTTTGGGCACTACCCCCCAAAAAAAAGAGCAAAATGGAGCCTCGGCCATTTAACCTTGGACAGTACCCAGAAATACTTATACTTAGGGGCCTCCTTTCATGAATCAGGGTCGTGCGGTACCCACTTAAAGAAAATACAGGGTAGAGGTAAGTCCATCACCTTTGCCCTATGCAAACTACAAGCCCTTATACACAGTCCATCAGCAACAGCCATTCAAAGAGTCCTCAAGGCCAAGTTAATGCCGGCCCTCAACTACGCACAACAGGCGTATCCAGGCAAATTAAACAAGGAGTTGGAAAAAATCCATTGTGGGGCGTACAAGAGACTGTATCACCTGCCGAAATGCATAAGAAACACTCTAATCCGCCTGGAATTCGCCCTTAACCAACAAACCTTGGAAGAGATGGCAGCCCTAAGTAAATATTATTACCTCGTAACAGCGGCACGCGATAACACACTAAAGGCCGTCCTGAAACACATCTTTACTGAACCAGGGAACCCCTGGTCAGCTACCATCGAAGCTGCCATGACCCAATTGAACCTGGTGATCGAGTCGTGGAACCCAGATCTTGTCAATTACACGACCATCAAACACGTGATAAAGAGACAAGTGCGTGCACGCTCCCGGAAGCTGGACTTGGAGTCCCTCAGGAAAAGAGCCTTCCATGAGTCCTTATGCTTGCCACACATCACGCACAATCCTCGAAACCATCTCACGCAGGCCGTGGGCCTCCCAGCTCTCCACAAGATTCTCGCCTACAGATTGCACCCCCTGCCGCTCAATGAACTATATCACCCGGAAAATGCAGGCACAGGAGTTCGGGATTGCAGACTCTGCAACTACAAACGAGAGTCACTGGCCCACTTAATGTTTTGCTGCCCCGCTCTACGTGCACCCCGCACACTCTACCTTAGGCCCATTCTCAGGGACGCTGGAACACGCACAGTCAAGGAAGCAATCCATCATCTATACACCTTGAGCGTAGTAAAACAGATGGCCTCATTCGGAAAATTTATACAACAGACTCGGCTCGAGTTGACAGCAGCAAAGGCCACGCAGGAATAGAGACCTTGCTGTAGGACCCCCGGTGGCCCTCACAGGCCCCCGACTGCGTGCGCCCGTATGAACTTTGGGAACTTCTTATAAACGCTTGTCACCAGACATTCTGTGTTTTTTTGCCCTTACGAACTTTGGGAACTTTTTAACATACGCCTGACTACTGAAATGTTGTGGTTTTTTAACTTTTGTAATTTTATACCTTGATCTTAATGTAATGGTTTTAAGTAACCACACAATAAAGTTATTCATTCATTCATCTCTGCCTTAAAACTTGGTTAGTTTCAAGTATGCAGTTTGCACATCTCTCTCTTTCCACTGCATCTTGAGCCTTCCTCATGTCCTGCTTCTCATTATGCTTTTTAACTAGATGTGCCAGTGTGATTGCTGAGACATCGGAAATTTACACCCCCAATCTTATTGATCTTGTACTGGACTCACAATATCCAAGGCCCTCTTGCCCTATGGTTTGGTGGGAAACTCTTGGAGTAAAGAGGTGTTTCATGAATTACTTTTATCTTATCACTACAGTCACATCAGATGCAATCACTCGATTCTTGGTGCGGCTTCTTATGTTGCCCTCAGGAGCTAAATCTATAATTTTGCATCTCAGTGAGAAAGTTAATATCTGTTGTTCACCCCTAGAGAGTTTCCCTTCATAAAGTGCATCCTAAATCTCCTAAAGGGATTTGAGATTGATTTTTAAAACATGTTCCATATCCAGCCCTCCATCACATAGCTATCTAATTTTACTAAAGCTGCTTCTTCACCTAGACATCTTTCCCACTCTTTTTCAGCAATACTTTCACTAGATACATACATAAAACGGATCAAATCAATGAAGAACTGGTTTAATACCAGTTCTTCATTGATTTTATCTTTTTTTAAGTGTCGTTTGTAAAAATAATTTTCGTTTGTTATAGTTTATACAATATATCAAAAACTTGCTAGGTATGTACCAATTGTAATGAAGTAAGTAAGTCCTGGGGAGATTTTATCAGTTTTTTTGTAAGAATTGTTATGAAATGACATTATAAACCATTCATTCACTAGATACATAAAAATATATGTCTTCATCAAAGCTACTTTCCTAAGTATCAACATCCTGGAGACGTACCCGTGACAAACGGTTGGCAACTGCATTTCTTACACCAGGTTGATACTCCATAACTAAATTAAAACTTCTGTATCAATTAAGTAATTGGCTAAAGCATTGATAGTGAATACATGGTATGGATGGTGAACTACGTATATAGGTCCATATTTTCTAAGGGTTTGTATCAGGGTTGCAATACTTTTTTAACGCAGAACTGATGCAAAATATTTTTGGAGATTTACATACAAGGAAACTTGGTGTTTGCATTGGTTTGTAAGAAGAAAGAAAAAGGAATGCAAACCACTGCAAAGCACTGCTATGAGATCCTCTGTGTCAAGAAGGGGTCCCATGTGTGGCACATGGGAGTTCCGGCGTTACTATTCATAATTTGTAATGCAAAGTCCTATCTACTTACAATCGTAGGCAGGGTTTTGTGAAAAGATGAATGCCACTTGAAAGCAGGCATTAAAAGGGGGAAATGCTGCACTGTACTGCACACATACAAAATAAGAAAAGTTCTAAAGCCAGTCTAAGCAAACTAATTTGCACAGGAAGGCTATCCTTCCAGTACAAGACTCATGCAGACTCTATTGCACTAAGGCACAAAGGTGCATGTGTGGTTTTCTGCAGCATAATTCTGCACCAGATCTAGGGAAAGGGGAGGAGAATGCCATAGCTCTGTTGATATGGTGCTGTCCTCTCTCGCTCGCATGCATGCAGCGCAACAACTTTGGGTGCTGCGCTGCGTTGCATGTAGATTTGTAAATCTGGGCCATAATATGTAGCTGTGAGCATGATAACTGTTCTGGCAGGTTGAATTGTACAGTACTACAAAACACAAATAGAATTGCTTGAATGGAACTATAATGCTCCCGGCTTGGTATGTGGTGAAACTGTATATCAGCACCTCGATCAATAACTGACTTCAGAACGCCATAAGAAGCCCAGAAGAAGCAATAAATAAATGTAATAAGTGTCAAAACATGTTTTGGCTTTTGTTTTCATTTTGCTAGTATGGAATCATTCACAATCCAGAAGCAAGTACACTCATATTCTTGGAACTACTCAAATATTCTCAGACCTGCCCTCCTAAAAGTTTTTACTTTTACTAAAGTCTCTCCATCAGCTTGGCATCTTTCCCACTCAGTATTCAGAATCACATCTTCATCTCCTCAGTAGCAAAAACCTAGAGAGGTAAGCATTATTAAGAGTGGAACTGCATATATTACAGCAGATATCTAGTCTATAACAAAGTTATAAACATCTAACATTTGCCTATTGTAGGAGTGGAACAATTCGACCCTTTAGGGGCAAATGCATGGATAAGGAGTTTGTAATCAGTAGGGATGGAAAACTGCATACGCCCCAAAAACACCTGGATTGTCTATGGCCCAGTAATAGGCCTCTCGTTCGAATAGGTGTTTTACGATCACCTGACTGCCATTGATGCAAAAGCACCTATACATATTTTACTGCCTACATTTTGTGTTTATATGGCGCCTAGTCCTTTTGAACTAGCATCAGTTGTGAGCATTGTATTTCTATGAATATAAAGCATCCAAAAGTAGGGGCATTCTCTCCTCATTACAATAGAGTTCATGCTCTTCTTTAATATCACTCTCAGAGGATGAAGAGTATCAGGGATGTTTTATATTAAGTAGCAACAGAACTCAACGAGGCCTACAAATGTTGTAAGCTGATCTTTATCAGTGGAACAAGGAGCTGCTTTGACCACCAAGATAAGGTCATGTTTAGGTGTAATGCCTTCTCGGGTAATCATATTTCCTAGGTAGATAACTGATCTCACACTAATTTGACATTTATTTTTAACAGTGGAGTGCTCTGAGCCTTCAAGTGAATTAGCACCTTTCTGTTTTTAATGTGTTCAGCCATATCGAGTCTGTAGATTAGAATATCGAATATGTAAGAATATAGTCCTGAAAGAATATACTTTGAGAAGGTCTCCCAATAATCAGTATTTTTTAAGGTGACGGCAACCACAGCCAACACAAACGGTATTAAGTGTAATCTGTATACCCCAGAGGTGTAACAAGTGAGGGCTAAGATGACTGGGAGCTGGGTGGAGACCAACATGCTGGTATGTACAGCCAGAATCATGAATTAATAAAAAAACATCCAACATCACCCACCATCCTAAGAAACTCATTATGTTTGGGTATAAGGTGACAATTTAGGTCATGTAAATCTACATAAATACACTTTACCCTACATTCAGGTTTTTTAGCCACTACTACAGATGCAAGCCATCCAGTGACCACAATGGGCTCTATAACCCCTTATCCTGCTATTGGTTCTCATACTTCTTCTGAATGTTTCCCCATGAGGCTAGGTGCGGGGCAAACTTTGTGCACAACAGGTTTTGTTTACATCCCAATAAATGTCCCCCTTCCTTGGTGATATAAATCTTAGCTTTTGTAGAATACTTCTAAAGGGAATTTGCACAATTATCATTCTCTGGGATTGGGTCCTTGTTTTGCCCTGCACGGTCAATAAATCAATTAAACAATACAACTTTATTTGATCTAGTTAGATGAAATAGATCATTACAGTATACAGAATTTAAAATAAGCAGTTTAAACATCATTTTATACAATCATTGCAAGGTAATAATAAGAGGGAGCCTTTTTGACTCCACCAAAATAGACTTCAGGTAACTCTGGGCACAATATTTAATCATACCGCAAATCTTCCCATGGCTTTTTCCATTTAAAAAATCTAAACCCTGCAAGGTCAATCTCTAGTTATTCATGATTAGTGATTCTTCCCTGTTGGGCAAAACACTCTTGTCAATAACTGTATATGGGGAAGAAGCATCTCTTCAAACTAACTTGTTTCACTATATTTCACAACTTGGAACCTTTTTTTTTTCATCATTACCATTTGTGTGAAAAACTACTTTGCTGGCATCATGCTCCTGCACCATATTTACTTCGATTTGTGAGATTTTCCTCTAACATGTGCCTCATGGCCTTTGCTACATTTTCTTCTGCGATTGGAATTGTTAACACAACATACATGACTACAAGCTAAGTGCCCACTGTTAACAGATCTAAAACATTGTGACTGTCAGCTTTTGATTTGTTTCCTGACACATCTCAAGATGTTGGCAGCTTTGCCTGACCCCTTCTGCCACAAACAGAATATTCAGTGGGAGGCTGCACCTCAATTACACATGATGCAGTGTGTGTTATACATTATAGTATTTCTATGACATCCCTGAGGTTAGGGTTATCAACTCAAAGGGGCTCCAGAATTTTTGGTTTGTTTGTGCTTCATAATAATCATGTATTAGTAAGTCACATAAATTCACACACTCCCAAGTATTAGATACCTGGCTTAATTCGGCAACATACTTAGTAACCTTTTCATTTTTCCTTTCAAAGTCCAAAGAATAGATGTCCCCCAGGATATACATCTCCAAAATGTTCCTCCAATGTCCTATATGTGAGTTCAAAAACAATCTTTCTAGTTTCACCCTCCACCCTTTTCAATAGGTGTAGGCAGGCTTACATACACGTTATACCCTTCTATGTCTAGACTGTGAAGTCATGTATTGTGTTTCCTAAATGAATTGAAATTTAATAGGTTTGAAAACATATACTCCATTATTTCTCATGAAGAATGGATTCACCACCATCATTTAAGAAGAGGGCGCTGTGTCATGCGAGCCACTGCCACATACATAATACAATATTAACGTACTCATGTCTATTCCCATTCCAAGCAAAAAACACATAGGTTCTTGATGAATATTTGCATAAATGTATTTACATTCATTTTACTGTCATTTGATTTCTACTATTTCTATTCAACTTTTTTTCTCTTATTTATCAGTAACATTTTCTGCTGATACTCAGAGTCTTCTAATAATTGCATTGGGATCATATTGATGCTCACATTCCATTGGGCATAGGGAGCGACTAAGTTATTGTAGGAGGAGACAGGTAGATCCGTATTGAGAAATTACCACTTACCCGCCTGATATTAGTTCAACGCTGGGATCAGCCGGGTTGATGCTGGGGGAAGCAACACACCTCTCCGCCCTGAGGGTAAATTTGTCTCCATCAGTGAATGTAGTTGAAATACCAATGTAGACTGGTGTGCCCACTGCCAGGGTGTCATTTTCTAAGACTGGATGATTAAAGGAATTAGACTTGAAGGCGGCCATGGTGGCAGTAATTGATCCAGAGCCATCCTCTGATGGTCCAGTAACGTTGCTGCATATACAAAAAATAGGTTTTAGGGTACATAGAAGAGAGTGAGCTCAAATTACATAAAGAAATTTATGATTTATCTATTTAAATTGTTGATTAATAAACCCAGAATGTTATTTGGTTTAGTGTTCAAGAAAGAGGCTTGCGAACACCTTTCGCGACTCTAGTAGACACACCTGATGCAGAGGGTGTTACATACACTGACATTGATGTTAACAGAAGGGAATGGAAAGTCATAATCTGAGGAATAAAAAAACTGTGTTATGCTCAAAGGCAATTCTGAAATATAGGGCCTGATCACAGGACAGCTTTGACTGGCGCTCTTATATGTCCTTGGTGGTAAGAGATTGTTTGGTATGAACAGCACTTATCACCATAATATAAGAGTAGTTCTTCACCATGAGATGCCTTCTGATATTCATAAAAGGCAGGATCTCTATGAGCAGGTGCACGATCCAGGAAAACACACATTTAAAGATAATTTTGCATATTTCCTAGCCCAATCCATAAAAAGAAACATTATCTAAGATCAAGATTTGCTGATTTTATTTTAAACAAATTATACAAAAAGAAAAAGTAGCAGTCTATTTGGCTAAGAAAGTCAACTTCAAATAAAAAAACATGAAGTGGTGTTGCAGTGTAAATAGTACAACATGCATAAACACCTCCATACCTTTAAGAACCCTAGAACCCTGCATTATCCTATCATTAAAATGTATTTATTTTGATAAACAGATAACCCGAAAAGAAACAAGATCAAAGAAAAACAAAGTACAGCAGTGTATTTTTAAAACCCCAACGAACAAGTACATCATATGAACCGACGTGAGTGGTACATTTTTCCATCATTATGAGAACATGCTACATTATTAAAATTACTCAACACAGTAAATGGTCTCATCATGAAAACATGTCAAAGCAATACAAAAATAAAATGCAGAAATAGGAGATGGTACAATGAAAACACTGTATAGCTTGAGCAGACACATTTAGTTTATTTATTTATTTATTTAACGATTTGTAGAGCGCCTGGTGACCCGGAGGCATCCCCGCGCTATAAAAAAACATACCAATAATGTAATGTTGATGATAAAAGACCGTACAAGAACTTGAAAAACATTATTGAATCCCACAAGTTAGAACAGCGAAAGAGATGCTCTCAACTTAACTGATATTTAAATATATATTTGACTTAGCCAGGTGAGCTGATATAGAGGAAAGAGACTGTAAGAAAATCAACGCCGATCTGCACTGTCTAACGCTGGCATACTTTTGATTAGGGAGCAGCAACAGCTTTCTTGATGCTGTATAAAATTAGCAAAACAACATAACATGAATTGTACTCTGTGGTGAACAATCACCACACTGACATAGTGTAAGCTTATCAGAATATTGACCTGGGGTTGGGATGCAACCAGTTAATGCATAGGCTGACATTTAAAGCGTATTAGAAAAGATCTGTCCTATAGGTTTGCGACCCATGTAAGATATGGTGCTATTTCAGATAGAGGTTGAATTAGTAGAGAATTCCTGACAGTCAATTTCTGGAACTGCACGACTGCCTCTGGCATATTTAAAAAAGCCATAAAATTGACTCTTGACATTTGTTGCCTGATAAACAGCTCAGCCATGTCAAAACTGTGGCATAGGTTCTTTTTGTTAGACAATCAAGAACTATAAAGGGCTTTGTTGAATTTGAGGAAATGTAACAGGACCATCCTATTGAAACCAGCTTAAGGCTTTGTCCATATGGACCCCTAGAGAAGCAATGGTTGCAGGCAAATGCTATTGATAACACAGCCTAGCCCCTATTCAGTGATGAAAACATAGGTTGAGGTAATTCTAAGCACAGCAAGTAACCGCCTCAAAAATATATTTTCCCTTGCCTGAAAATCAGGGTATTCCTGCTCTCCCCAGAGTCTGGCACTGTAAGTTGCAATGGGGGAACTTTTAGCTGTGTGCACTGCCATCAACTCATTTAGCGGGTTCAAGTTCAAGTTCAGTAATTTGTATAGCGCACTACTCACCCAGAGGGTCTCAAGGCGCTTGAGTGAGGGTGAGTGCATCATTTATCGAATAGCCAGGTTTTTAGCTGCTTTCTGAAGGAGAGGTGGTTCTGTGTGAGGCGGAGGTGAGTGGGGAGAGAAGTTCAGGTTTTAGCCGCTAAATAGGAGAAAGATCTTCCTCCCATGGTGGATCTATTGATGCGCGGGATAGTGGCGAGGGCTTGATTGGATGAACGTAGTTGGCGGGTGGGTGTGTAGAACAATAGTCGTTTGTTGAGGCATTCGGGTCCTAGGACGTAGAGGGCCTTGTGTGCGTGGGTGAGGAGACGGAACATTATTTTTTTGTTGACGGGAAGCCAGTGGAGATCTTTCAGATGACCGGAAATGTGAGCTTGACGGGGGATGTCCAGTATGAGTCTGGCTGAGGCATTTTGGATGCGTAGGAGTTTTTTCTGCAGTTTGGTTGTGGTTCCGGCGTAGAGGGTGTTTCCATAATCTAGTCGGCTAGTGACTAGTGCGTGGGTGACTGTCTTTCTTTTTTCGGTGGGGATCCAGTGGAAACATTTTTTGAGCATGCGTAGGATGTTGAAGCATGATGATGAGATGGCGTTGACTTGTCTGCTCATCGATAGGGAGGAGTCTAGGATGAAGCCCAGGTTACGTGCGTGATCTGTAGGTATGGGTGCTGTGCCCAGAGCCGGTGGCCACCACTAGTCGTCCCATGCAGAGGGGGATGATCCTAAGTTGAGGACTTCCGTTTTGTCCGAGTTTAGTTTTAAACGACTGTTCTTCATCCTTTCGGCTACTTCTTTCATTCCATCGTGTAGATTGGTTTTGGCGGTGTTATGATCTTTGGTGAGGGAGAGGATCAGCTGGGTGTCGTCAGCGTAGGAGATGATGTTGAGGCTGTGTTGTCGTGCAATGGATGCGAGAGGACTCATGTACACATTGAAGAGGGTGGGACTGAGTGATGATCCTTGTGGTACACCGCAGAATACTTCGGTTGCCTCTGATTTGAATGGGGGGAGGCGGACTCTCTGGGTTCTTCCAGGGAGGAACGAGATGATCCAGTCCAACGCTTTTCCTTGTATTCCGATGCTGCTGAGGCGTTGTATTAGGTTGTTATGACAGACTGTGTCGAAGGCGGCGGAGAGGTCAAGTAGGATGAGGGCAACTGTTTCTCCGTTGTCCAGTAGCGTTCGGATGTCGTCTGTAGCAGCGATGAAGGCGGTTTCGGTGCTGTGTTTGGCTCGGAAGCCGGACTGTGAGGGGTCAAGTGAATTGTTGGATTCAAGGAATGCGGCGAGCTGACTATTGATGGCTTCCTCGATGACTTTGGCGCAAAGGTTGTGAGAGTGCTGTTTTGGTTCGGAGGTGGGTGGAGTGGTTGTTCTTCGGACAGGTTTCCAAAGCTGTTATGAATGTCGGCGATTTTGTTGTGGAAGAAAGAGGATAGGGAGTCGCAGAGGACTTGGGAGGGAGTTATGTCGTTGGTGCCGGCAGTGGGGTTGGTAAATTCTCTGACGATGTTGAATAATTCTTTGCTGTTGTAACTGTTGTTGTCGAGTCGATCCTTGAATGCTGATTTCTTGGTGGATCGGATCAGTTGGTGGTGTTTGCGGGTGGCGTCCTTGAAGGTGGTCAGGTTGTTAGTAGTTGGGTTTTTTCTCCAAGTTTTCTCGAGGGTACGACATAGCTTCTTGGATTTCTTAAGGTCATCGTTGAACCAAGGGGCCTTTTTGCTACCTTGTTTGATCTGGTGGTTTTTCAAGGGTGCTAATTCGTCAGCGCTGTGGGTGATCCATTGTGTGAGTTTGGTGACTGCTTGGTTTGGGTCCGATGATATGGTGGGAGAGTTTTGGTTAAGCGATGTGAAGAGTTGGTCGGTGGTGATTTTGTTCCAGTTTCTTCGAGGAATAGGTTGTGGTGGGATGTGGGTCGTGGTCTCTTTGTAGCTGAAGTGAACGCAGCTGTGGTCCGTCCAATGGAGAGCCGTGGTGTGATCGAAGGAGATATGTTTCCTGGAGGTGAAGATAGGGTCGAGCGTGTGTCCGGCAAGGTGGGTACGGGTGTCAACAAGTTGTTTGAGTCCGAGATTAGCCAGATTTTCTAGACGGGTGGTGGTGTTGTTATCGTTATTCTTTTCCAGGTGGAAGTTGAGGTCTCCCAGTAAAATGTAGTTCTCGGAGGTGAGGGCATGTGGGCTGATGCAGTCGGTGATGTCTTCATTAAATTGTGTGCGGTTTCCTGGTGGTATGTAGATGAGGGTGCCTCTAAGTGTGGTCCTGGGGTCGGTGTGGATCTGGAAGTGAAGGTGTTCGGCAGTCGCGAGGTTATCGTCGGAGCTGGTCGTGATTCGAATGGTGTTCTTATGGCCGATGGCAATGCCTCCTCCTGTTTAGTTGGTGCGGTCTTTTCGGATGATCTTGTAAGCATCCGGGATGGCTATGGCCATGTCGGGCGCTGATGATGCATTCATCCAGGTTTCTGTAAGGAAGGCGACGTCCGGTGATGTGGTGTCGAGAAGGTCCCAGAGTTCAGTGGCGTGATTGTGGACCGAGCGGGTGTTCAGCAGGATGCACTTCAGGTGGTTAGGGTCGGAGCTGTGTTTGGAGGAGGAGGATTTGGTGTGGGTCCTGATGCAGTCGAACTTGCATAAGTAGCATGCGAATGGTCCGTGGGTGCGTCCTGGGGTAGCTACGCAGCATTGTGGGGTGCGTCCTGTGTTAAGGGCGAGGAGAGTAGCGGCGTCATACGTTAAGCGAGTGGGGTGGGTATTGCGAGGACCTGGGGGTCTGGCGCTGGGCGCAGTCCAGGCATGGACGGGCGTAGACGGGCTTACCATTGGCGCACCTTCGGCGCGCATGGGGCGCGA
The DNA here is from genome assembly GCF_964263255.1 of Lissotriton vulgaris. NCBI lineage: Eukaryota > Metazoa > Chordata > Amphibia > Caudata > Salamandridae > Lissotriton > Lissotriton vulgaris. Next base: position 688,831 of record NW_028250319.1, on the reverse strand, counting down.
CCGCTGCGCGTGAACGCTGCACGGAAAGGCATCTGTCATATGTGGATAGTGGGAGGGGGAGGGGCGAGGGAGAATCAGCTGGGAGGCGGGGAGCGGGGTGGAGAGCCGGACTGGGGGTCACAACAACAACAACAAAATGGCTGCAAGCCAAAAGGCGACCAGGACGAGCTAGGGGCACAGTTAAAGGTATCGGCGGTCAAAACAGCAGTGAAATCGGCACAATCAGGCACGAATCGGCACGCAGGCACAGGCAGCAATGTGCAATTAATAAATAAACAATGAGCAGTCTAGCAGCACAGCGTGACAATGAAATTGAAGGCAGAGGCAGCAATGTCCAACTAATCTAGAAATAATGCGCAGTCTCCAATTAGGCAATGGCAGAGCAGCTTAACCCAAACGAGTGCAGCAGAAGCAGTGCGAGCTGCGCTACGATACCAGGTTAGGGCTTGGAGCAGCGTGGGGAGCAACCGCCTTCGTGGATCTCGTGATCAACAACTTGGAGGCAAAGCCAACAAGCATTGGCATAGCCAATAGGTCTCGCTTTTGGGACCTTATAAGTATTTAGTTATGTAGCACAATATCCTTAGTGCAACAACATCAACTGTTGCATGGCTGAACACTTATAAGGTCCCAAATGTGTGCTCTATTGGCTATGCCAGTGCTTGTTTAAATAAGTTAGCCTGTCTACCCATTATCAGCAAGCCGTTATCTTTTGCAGAGCATGTTAAATTGTCATTTTTATCTAAATACTGACTAGTTATAACACCAGGTAACACAAGTCTTATGCAAACCCCTCAATATCTACATCAGAAGGTTTAACAGTAGATATGGAAAGTGAAAAAGTATGGCGATTTGATGTATTTTCATCCTACTTGTTCAGACCAGATGCATCTTGAATTTTGGAAAATTGCCACTTGATGTTGCAAGGCTTGCTTTACATCCATAAATATAGAGCCATGGTACACATTTTGTTTTCCAATCCACCCATGAACCAGGTATTGCAATACATCCCGGAATAGTGCACTTCCCCACCTGGGGACACCAATGCTGTTCAAAGAAAGAGGGGGAAAAAAGTTACACTTCACTAAAAAGTCTGTAAAGTGAGGCTGATGTGTTTGGATGTAAATAAGATCAATCTGGCCACTTTGCAACCAACACTCTGGCTTGATTTATTTAGTTATGTGTTTATTTTTCATATTTAAAACCTTTTATTTCTCTCCATCCTGAGGCAGCACCTTGTAATAGAAAAATGTCATAAAAAGAGCATTTTTTCCACAAGAGTGTTTTACTTTTTTGGATCCATTTCACAGGGAAGCAACTAAATGAAAGAAGGCTGTGAACCGTTTCTTCAAGTCACGGTTTTCAGTAAGTGAGGAGCAAGATAGAAATAAAGTAAATAATAATAGGAAACAGGGGGGGGCAGCTGCCAGCACAGAAAAGAAGAGGACAGTGCCTGTGTCTGTGGGCAGGATTGGAAGGGCACAGCGTGACCCTACTGCTTTTATTAAAAATATTCTGTTCCCCTACTTCTTCTTTTCAAAACTGTGTCCCAAGACGGCAGAAATACCAAAGGCCTCCAGAAAACACTCTGCTTGCTTTCGTGGACGTTTGGGACGGGCAGAGAAGGAAAAGGACTCTATCTCTTCCTTACTGCCCAGAGAAGACACAAACAATGTCTATGTACCTACCTAACTTCAGATAAGAGCTCTTTTTTATGATACAATATGAAGCACCTGTGAGGAACAAATGATTAGAAGCACACACAGAGAATGCCCAATTTTATATTTCTAGATATTCTGCCTGCATAATTTCTGGGCAGATGAGGTGCTCACAGATTCTGAATCCCTTTGCTTAACAGCAGCGATTCCGAGTCCTCATTAAGCGAAAAGAAGCAGTCCCCTTCTGGCGAGCCTGCTCACCCTCTATCTTGCATTATCCCATTTGGGTCAACCCGCATTTGATCCTTTCACCAGGTACTCACGATTCCCTAGGATGCGGCAGAGTCTATCCCCCCGGGGATCGATTGTGCTCCTCCAGGCTGACATGAACTTCAGATGCTACAGGGTCTCCAATGAAGCCAGAATGCTCTCTCCGTCTCTCGCCCAGCTGCTCAGCACCGGCATTCTCTGTACTCTGATCCCCACTCCTCGATGCTTCCTCAGGTGGGGCCTGCAACACTGTAGCACAGCGTTGCTTAGTTACCGGGGTTTTGGCGTCCTCGAGGCAGGCTTCAGCGTTGCTCTTCTCCGCGCTCTCTGGGATCTCCGGCAGCTGCGGCTCCACTGACTTGACAGAGGAAGCCCTGCCAAGGTAGGCCGACGAAGAGAGGGATCTCTGGCCTTAGTTACCTCTTTCATGCCTTTCTGTGTACAAGCTTTCCGGGCACGATCAGCAGTGCCTTTACTTTGAACGCCTTTGACAGCCGCATTTGTGGTGGTGCCGCCGTTCATTTGTTGCTCGCTCACTTTCCTCGTAAGCGTCATGGGGGGCGTTCGGGCTGTCCCAGCGGATTGAAGGGCTGTGGTAGCGGAATTCGGGGCTGGGTTATCCTTGCTGCCATCCTTAGTGCATTTCTCAGGGTCCCCTGGGTCTTTCAGGTACTTCGCCAATTTCGGCCCCCATGGAGCCACCCTATACTCTGTTCTTGATCTTGACAGCAGTGTCACTATTCTTGCGCAACCATATCAGATAAATGAGAGAAGTGAAGCTGCTGGGTACAGTAACCAGTGCAGTGTTACGCAGTCCTGCTGCCTCACTACTGTGCTGGAATCCTGGCTTGTAGGGGTCCAAAGCATCCTTCTCAGCACACCATGCTACACCGGGGAGGGAAGAGGAAAGTCTGCGACTGTATGCTATGGTCAGTGACCATTTTGCCCCTCGAATGAATTAGCCCTCCCACACTTTCTGTGATTTTTGGCAATTTTTGGCAATTCTTCTAAAGAAATTGTCATGAACTTCACATCTTGAAGAGGCAGACATGGGTAAATCTCCAAAGCCTCAGAGGAATAATATGTAGCAGACCCTATTCAGAGACAAGGATGACGAGCAAGTGTCTTTCACCACCCTCTACAACAATTTATGTTCATTCAGGTAAGGAATGCTAGGAGCCAGGCAACCCTGACAGTGTAACTCTTATCTACGGGTGTGTACTGTGTGTAGATACAGAACCCCATCTGTGCCTGGAGAGAGAGAATATTTACAACAAGGGGGGGTGAGGGACAGAGTCTCTGAATTAAACAGAATACTCTCACCCAGTCAAGAGATCAGGGCTAGATCCAACACCGTTTTTTAGCTCACTGCTCCATCCCAGTTTCAGAACCTGGCTGTATGCAAATTAGTCTGTTCCTGTCCCAGTGCATGATGGGAACAGGGCAAACCAAACTACAAAAGCCAATTCTTACACTGGGAAGGAAACAAGCTACCGGGGACCGGTTTCTGGCATTTCAGCCTCTTCGGCCCGGCTTGCTTGAATCCTGATGGTGCAATGAGCAAGGGACTCACATCTGAGCATACCCTTCCACGCTTAGGGTGGACAAAAATATTTACAACAAGGCTTGGTAGTTTAGTCTGCCCTGTTCCCATGATGCACTGGGCCAGGGACAGACTGATTTGCATATAGCCAGGTTCTGAGCCGGGATGGGGCAGTGAGATAAATAACGGTGATGGATCAAGCCCTGATCTTTGGACTGGGTAAGAGTGGTCTGTTTAACTCAGACACTCTGTTCATCACCACCCCCTTTTTTAAATCGATTTTGGCCACTATAGGTGTGGCAGGGTATACTCAGACATGAGTCCCTTTCTCACTGCTCCATCAGGATTCAAGCAAGCCGGGCCGAAGAAGGCTGAAATGCCAGAAACCGGTCCGCGGTAGCTTGTCTCCTTTCTGGTGAAGAATTGGCTTGGTAGTTTAGTCTGCCCTGTTCCCATGATGCACTGGGCCAGGGACAGACTGATTTGCATATAGCCAGGTTCTGAGCCGGGATGGGGCAGTGAGATAAATAACGGTGATGGATCAAGCCCTGATCTTTGGACTGGGTAAGAGTGGTCTGTTTAACTCAGACACTCTGTTCATCACCACCCCCTTTTTTAAATCGATTTTGGCCACTATAGGTGTGGCAGGGTATACTCAGACATGAGTCCCTTTCTCACTGCTCCATCAGGATTCAAGCAAGCCGGGCCGAAGAAGGCTGAAATGCCAGAAACCGGTCCCCGGTAGCTTGTCTCCTTTCTGGTGAAGAATTGGCTTGGTAGTTTAGTCTGCCCTGTTCCCATGATGCACTGGGCCAGGGACAGACTGATTTGCATATAGCCAGGTTCTGAGCCGGGATGGGGCAGTGAGATAAATAACGGTGATGGATCAAGCCCTGATCTTTGGACTGGGTAAGAGTGGTCTGTTTAACTCAGACACTCTGTTCATCACCACCCCCTTTTTTAAATGGAGAGAGAGAAGACACAGTTTTAAAGCTTTACAGCAGCACTAAAAAGGGGATGTGTGCTTTCTTTCCAACAAATCCCTCCAAAGATTCCCCTTACCTAGGTCTTCCATTCAGTGGACAGCACTTGAATTCACCTGCAGGAGGGGCAAGGAGTGATGCAGTAGTGCCCGAAGAAGGAATTTGGGAGTGAGTGTTGTTCTCTGTACATTCTGGTTCCAAAGAAGGACATTGGTCTAGGTCTGATCCTGGACTTCAGGATTTTGACATTTTACCTGTGTAGGAAAATGATGCTATGCCTGTTTCAAATGTTTTTGTTCTGAAAGTGGATGACTGAATGGTGTCCCTCAACTTTCAGGATGCGTACATCCACCTACAGCTCTGGCAGCTGTACAACAGATACCTGAACCTCATTGAAGGATCCACCCACGATGCTTCTATTTGGACTGATATCAGCCCCAGGGTCTTCACCAAGTAAATGGTGATGGCACATCTGCACTCAGTTTTCCAGTAACCTGGGTGATTGGCTGCTCATGGTGGGCATGCAGCAGTTGATGTCATACCATCTGAGGGTAATGTATCTCTGCTGTTCGACTTGGGCTGTTCCATAAACCTTCCCAAGTCGCACCTACAGTGTTCTCAACACTGCCGTTCATAAGGACAGTAGTCGTCATAATACCTATATTGTATTTTATGTCCTGTATGTTAAGAGTCATTTTGGATATGATTGCAATGTTTTGGAAGGACCTTGTGTTCCATCCCATATTGTGCTTCATCTGCTAGACCTTTTAGCTTCCTACCGGTCACCCAAGCATGCTGGCCCATCAGAGCTTTCCGGTGGTGCTTCTGTCTGCAGTTGTTCCAACATGAGTTCCTCTTATGAACACCATAATGGTCTCTTTAGATACTGTGTCAGATCATGTCTAGTGTTTGGTGGGGGAAAACCTTTCCAATGCTAGCAGTTGCTATAGTAGTGATGAATGCCTCCATATTAGGGTGGGTGGCCACCTGGAGATTAAAGGTAGCCCTCCCTTCACATCGGTTGGTTCAGTTCTCCCTAGAGACCATACAAGCACAAATTAATATTTAAATAAACATGGAGGCGTGGCTTCCTATCTTACATGCATGGATACTTTGCGTCTCTGGGCCTGAGTGAAGGTGGATGCAACTGGCTGCTTGCCAACTATATGGCAGTCTCCCTGAACATAAGAGGTGACAGCCTAAGTCTATGTTATCTTGCCAACCATGAGTGACATATACATCAGGAGGTGGTTCAGGACATCTTATTTCTCCACAGTCCTATGCCCTCTAGGTACCATGGCAGGCAATCTTGAGGAATATGTTTCATTTGACAAGGATTTTTCAAATTCATAATGTATTTGTCCTCAAATCATTGTGTCCTTGAATATTGAGGATGCTGCTGCAGGGCAGGTTTCAAGGTATTCTGATTACTTTGGGCTGACAAAAGAGGATGTGGATGCAGACCTTCTGAAACTCTTCTTGCATCCCCAGCTCTAGCTGCATTTCAGAGTCAGATTGTTCTCTCAGACAGAGGGGCAAGTCACCATCATGCAGCGCCTCCACCTCCATCCATGGAGATTGATCAGGGACTGCTGAGCTTATTTCAAGTGATACTGGAGATGGTTGACTTTATTCATTTTGTTTGTCGCCTCTCCATAAAGTTAGCTAATGCAAGACAATGGACAAGTGTTGCTTGGTGTGCAAATAAAGGGTGGATTCTTTGAAGGTCCACATTTCCTGAGTTTCAAAAAAAAAAAATGTACGTGGGCCATGTACCCCACAATCCTTCTTTGTTGAAATCCAAATTGTTGGAAGATTATGTAAGAGACTATTGTCATATAGATATATATTGCCTGTATGCTGTGTTAAGTTAGCATGAGCTTTTTAGGAGTTTAAATGCCATTTTACTTTTCTGCTGCTTTTGCACACGACAAATAGGTGTTGCTTTATCTTTGAGCCTAGTAGAGTGTTTTGATTCATGCGAGAATAATATGTTGTTACTCTGATATCAGCCTTGCTTGGCGAGCTGTGTCTGTACAGTGAGTGCAGAAACCTTCAAGTATATCTCAACATAGTGGTTGTTGTGAGGTCTGATCTTTGCACGTTCCTAGACATAACATACATGCAGCTGCGGCCAAGTTCTGGCTTTAGGCGCGTTTTATATTGCTTTGCACAAGAGCATACAAACACACTTGATGGTGCTTCGCATACAGAGAGCTGGTGGAAGATGATGTGATCCCTTACCACTAGGATCCTGAGGTATGGGCCTGCCCTGCTAAAACCCAAAGAGACTTTCTTAGATATAATATAATATACTTGCTAGGGAGGGTGAGAATTAGGTGTTACTAAACCCTATTCATTTTAGCATAATACCATGCTTTCACCGTTTGTGTTCTATGGACTAGTGACTATGCTGATTACTTTGTTTCTTCTTATTATGTTTGCTTGTATTAGCTTAGATACTGCGTTTGAGAACACTGCATTAGTGAATAAACATTTCAAATATGCGCGTGTCCTCTTTTACTCCATGTTCTGGATTGAAATGATGATATAACGAAAGAGTGTTTATGTGTTCCACGTTACCTGAGGTGTACTAAGCCCATGTTCTGGTTTTTCTAAGCATTGGGAGTTTGTGATAACCAATGAGACACTGTAGCTAGTCTGGTAGGGGATTTTTGGGTACTAAGGTGAGTTTTGGCACACCCTAATTCACTGAGGTTCCAAGCCTCTATGCACAGTTCTGTATGAGGACGGAATCCCTGCGACACTATGTTTAACGTTTAAAATTTCACCATGCACCCTGCCCCAAAGGGACGCTAATTTTGCTCTGACATGTCTTATAGAGACTCTATAGGAACTCTTACACAGCAGACAGTTTCAGTTTTTGTCTCTGAAGACTATGTGGCTGTCACATAAACCCAGTGTGTCATTGTGCATCATTACGCCTGTTACCCCATGGACAAGCTGGTTCTCAGCACTAAAGTGGCTACCTAATATTGGGCAGTCCATCACACTATCCACATTTTTTATTCACCTCATCCGTCAAAAGAGGATGAGAGGTTACACCAGCTACTCTTTGTAGGGTGGTCAGTTTCTAAAATGGACAGGATGAAGCTCCAGGGATAAAAGATGATACACAGAGACCCCACCAACAAACACGGATGAGGCACTGTCATCATCCACAAGAAAACCCTCCGATGCATGACCACCCAAGATAACTTGACACCAATCAAGGAACAGCTTAACTTCTATATCTGAACTGACCCACAGATAACCATCACGGAAACCATCTCCTACACACCCTCGGGCCCACACCCTGGCTTCTTCAAAACCATCTCTGAATTCATCTCCCCTCCAGCAACCAAATCCAAGCACTACATCCTTCTTGGAGACCTCAACTCCACCTTGACAGCCCTACAGACACCACTTCCACCAAACTCCAGTAGAGCATGTGAAATATCAATCACATACAGCTGGTCACTAGCCCCACACACATTTCAAGACACTCACTGAACCCCATCTTCACAGCCCGCTACAGAGTCAAGTTCAGCCACGTCTCAGAGCTAAAGTTAACAGACTACAGCAAAGTCCACTTCACCATCACGGGTGCCCCGGGCTCCTCCACCAACCCCCTGACTACCCCCACCACAGATGTAACAAAGTCACAGAGATCCAGTATACTACCGCCCTCAACACCACCAGGCCTCTCACCATCAGCAACCTGGAGGTCGGTGTCCTGAACTTCTCCAACTGGATCTTCAACTGTGCAGACACAGTCACACCCACACAACCAGTCAACACCAGCATATCCAGCAAACATGCCAGCTGATTCACCCTTGAACTCGGTGGTCCAAACAGGAATGCAAGAATTAGAAAGACGATGCTGATCTACCAGGAACCCCACTGACCTTGACAACTTCAGAACACCCCTCAAAAATACCACCATCACCTCAAAGAAACCAAGAAAGACACCCTATAAATTAGAATCGAAGCAAGTGCCAACCTCACTAAGGAACTCTTCAGCATCATAGGAGAGTTCTCATGTCATTCAGGCACTGAGAACATGATCCTTCCATCCTAAGCTCTCTGCAGCACCCTAGCGGACCACCTTCACAATAAAATAACCAACATTTACTGCAGCTTCAACTGCACAACCCACAGACATTGACCACTCCCTGACACCAACCGGCACCTCCGACCTTCACCTACTCACTGCATGTCACTAGCGCAAGAGAACACCTCCGCCATTATGACCTCCACCAAAACCACAGCTCCAATGGACCATTGCCCCACTACGTGTTTAACCTGGCGCACAAAGAAATCAGCTTCATACTCACAGGCATCCTCAGTGCATTTATCTCCACGTCCAAATCCCCAACGCATGGAAAAACGCAGAGACAAAACCACTTACGAAATAGCCCTCCAAAGACTCCAGAAACCTAAGTAAGTAAGTAAGTACCGCCCCATCTTGCTGCTCCTTTATCCCACCAATGTTTTCATTAAAGCTATCAACCACCAGCTCACCCAATTCCTTGAAGGAAACAACCTCCCAATCCAGTTTTCGCCCCAACCATCGCACCAAGACCCCCCTCATCACTGCAACCAATGACAGCAGAACCCTCCTCGACTGAGGAGAAACAGCTGCCCTGATCCTCCTCGACCTATCAGCAGCTTTTAACACATTCTCTCCTCACACCCTCATCAGAAGACTCCAGCACATCAGTTCCCAGGGAGATGTTCTCAAATAGATTACCTCCTTTCTCACCAGATGAACTAAGAGAATCCACCTAACACCCTACACCTCCGAGCCCAAGAGGATCCTCTGTGGTGTCCTCCAAAGCACCTCCCTCAGCCCAACCCTGTTCAAAACTGACATGACTCCGTTGGCTGACATAGTACACACCCTCAAACTCAACAACATCTCCTATGTGGACGACACTCAACTCATTCTCTTGGGCATGGAAAACCTAGCAACCACTAGAACCAAGTTCAGTAACGCAATGACAAATATTGCAGACTGGATGAAGACCAACTGACTAAACCTGAATTTGGAGGTGACACCTGGTGGCCCACCGAACTCGGATCCACACCCACTTGGACCAACCTAGCTGGCAGCCTCTAAATCATCCTGAATGGCAAACATTCAATGCAGCACCAGGTCAACTCAGTATCTTCCTCCTGCTTTCACAAACTTCATAAGATCTTCAGGTGGATCCCCATCAACACCAGGAAAACAGTCATGCAAGGCAGCCGGCTCAACTACAGAAATATATCAACGCTAGACCCTCCACACAGTTCCTCAAATGACTCTAAACCATACAGAACACAGCAGCCAAACTCATCCTCAACCTTACCAAATGGATCATCACCCCCCCACCTCAGTTTCCTCCACTGGCTCCCTGTCCAGAAGAGATGTCTGTCTGAAATGTTAACCCAATCCTTCAAGGCCCTCCAAAACGAAGAACCTGCATATTTCAACTACATCCTGACCTTCCACCAACCCTCCAGAGAACTGCCCTCTGCATCCCCAGCTCTTGGCCACATCCCCAGCATCCACAAAAGCCACAGCAGTAGTCATTTCTTCTCCTACCTTGCCACTGAGTACTGGAACGACTTCCCTCTACACCTCCGAACTGCACCTTCACTATCGGACATAAGACCCAGCTCATCAACAAAGACCTGTGACACATCAACACCTGGATACCCCCTCACATGCGGTGATTAGAAGCACTTTACAAATACTGTTTGATTTAATTTGAAGATCATATCTTTGATGGTTATGTGGGCAAGAAGAGCAAGACTTTCCAGAAAAGGAGTCCATCATGATGGATTGTCTTCTGCATTGCTATAAAAAAAGATTCCACAGAAGGAATGCAGGCTCATTCCAATAGAGAAAAGACTTCTACCCTAGCATTGCCTACATGAGTGCCCATAGCAGATATATGTTGCAAATCTTCCCTTCACATGCACATTTACAAAGCATTAAAGCTTGGATCGCACAGTGTTTCTTGTTCAATGAATCAGGATTTCCTGGCCTTGCTACTCTCCGAGACCTACTGCCTAGGAGAAGGTGCTGCTAAGTATGTATTGAGAATGGGAGCAATCTGTGGTAGAAGTATCCATAAGAATAAAAAGTAACTTCCCTACAGTACCAATCTTCCTAGTGGATACTCTACCTATAGATTCCTCACCATTGCACCTACCTCCACAACTCAAAGCATTCTCATAGGCATCTGTTGAATAAAAAGGTTGTATTTTCTATTTTTCACTTTGAGTCATGCTGACCATGCGTTGGTATTGTCTCTTTTAAGACTGACCAACCACAGTAATTTTCCTTTGTATTTTATTTTTTAATATTGAGTAGAAGCAATATCGGCTACCAGTCTTGAAAAACTACTGTCCGTAGACTCCTGGGATGACCCTCTGCTGCCATTCCACATATTGCACAGTGGCTGTACAAAATGCTTCATATAAACATAATGGAAAGAAACAAATCAGAACAAAGCAGGAAGAGAAAGTAAGGCAAAAAAGAAACTCAGAGTAAAAATATTTAACAAAAAGCAAGAGATCAACAGTATTCATGGATGTATTGGTGGATTGGTGGAAATCATTCCTTTCTGCATTCAGCACTTTCCATGGGTACTTACCCAGGAAGAGGATGTAGCGTTGTGAGCAGGCTGGTCTGCATTGTCAAGTTATATGTACATGAGAAGTTGAACCTCAGGCTGCTGCTTATTATAATCCCACTTGCATCGTCAGGGGGAATATAGAGGAAATTTGAATAAGTCACTGTCTTGTCATATATCTAAAACAAAAAATACAGCAATAGAGACACTAAAAATCACTGTTTCAAAAAATATAAGACACACTTTTACATATGTTCCTATTTTCTTTTGTTATCACAATAAAAAGCATGTCATTGAGTAAAAATACAATTTTAATTATGAAAAAAAATCATTAACCAACTTTTAAGAAAATGTATGAAATTTACAACCATTACAATTAAACTAACTAATCTAATTTACGAAAAGACCAACTTCTGTAATGGCATTTAACCACTACCCCAAGTCTGAAAGGAGGGCATATATATATATTCACTTAAAAAACCATAGGTTTCAGGCCTTATATAGTTAGGAATTAGCATTTAAAAAACCATTGAAATTGCTCCTATATTGTTAGTTGTACTAACTATATTTTGCGCACCCGCAATCCACTGCTGATGATGTCACATATTACATCATTCATGGCATGGTCAGTGACATCACTGATGACATCACTGATGACACCTCAAATGACATCACTGATGACATCTCATTTGACATCACTGATGACATCACTGATGACATCATCCTGTGACTGTGTGTTTCTGTAAAGTTTAAATATGTTTTACATATTGAAGAATGAGTGGATGTATAAGTGTCTGGATGAAGGATTTAGTAGGTGCGTGACTGACTGTATGAGTGAGTGATTAAATGTGTCTTACTAAATGCATGGGTTAGTGACTAAACTGTCTGAACGTGTGCATCAGTATGTCTGTTGTTGTGTACGCTTCTGCATGTGTTGATCAGTAGCTATATGAGTGGCTATATGGGTTTTGATTGGTTGCCCAAGTATTTGAATTGGAGACTGAGAGTGTCTGTGGGTGGCTGGGAGGTGTGTGACTCTGTGCATAGATGTGTGAGCAGTTGATTCACTAGGTGTATGAGTTCAAGAGTGCATGTGGAAACAGCTATATGGGCGGTTGACTGTGTGCATGGGTGTGTTGGTGAGTGAATGGATATCTCAGTGCTACATGTCCAAGTAAGTACATATGTAAAACACAGTGCATGTGAGAGTTGGCATATATAAATGACTATACATGAGAGCCAGTGAATGTGCGAGTGGCTGTATGGATCATTGTGTACTTGTATCAGTGATTGTATAAGAGAGTAAGTATGTGTTAGTATATGTTTGAATAAGTAAGGTGTTGTGTGTATAACTGTATAGTTGAGGAAATGGAAGTGTGATTGATTCTTTGCATGACTGACTAGGTGTGTGAGTAACTCCATGGATGAGTGGCAGTGTGTGAGTGTCTGTATAGGTGTATGAGTGCATATGATAGTGTATTATTGATGAGTGACTGTATGTATGAGTGATTCTATGGGTGAATGAGTGAATGTGTGTGTAGACCTAGCAATCAGTGAGTGCGTATGTAGTAACTGGTATTGGTGTGTCAAAGGTTATGCCAGAGGGTGAGGAGGTGCATCATATTATCACATAAATGATATCATCAGTGATGTGATCAGTGATGTCAAATGAGATGTCATCAGTGATGTCATCAGTGATGTCATGTGAGATGTCATCAGTGATGTCACTGACCATGTCATGAATGATGTAATATGTGACATCATCAGCAGTGGATTGCGGGTGCACGAAATATAGTTAGTACAACTAACTATATAGGAGCAATTTCAATGCTTTTTTAAATGCTAATTCCTAACAATATAAGGCCTGAAACCTATGGTTTTTTAAGTGAATTTGCGAGGTTTTTAAAATGCTAATTCCTAACTATATAAGGCCTGAAACCTATGTTTTTTAAGTGAATTTGCAAGGTTTTTTTTAAATGCTAATTCCTAACTATAATACTATATAAGGCCTGAAACCTATGGTTTTTAAGTGAATTTGCAAGGTTTTTTAAATGCTAATTTCAAACTATCTAAGGCCTGAAACCAATGGTTTTTTCAGTGAATTTGCAAGGTTTTTTAAATGCTAATTTCTAACTATATCAGGCCTGAAACCTATATTTTTTTTCAAAAAATTTCAAAGGTTTTGAAAATGCTAATTCTATTAGCGGATAACATTTATATATGTTATTATCCTTCTGGGACCACCTGAGCAGCCATCTTGTTTCTCAGGAGAAGTGAGACACAAGAGAGCACAAAACAAGAGTGGAAAACGCGAAAAGGGGGCAGGGTAGAGACCCCCTGACCCCCTAGCCCTTCTCAGGGGGTCCCAGAAGGACCACCAAGTGCAAAAACTATTTTTTTTTTTGCCCTTTGGGGTCCTTCTGGGACCCCCTGAGAAGGGCTAGAGGGTTGGGGGGGTCTCAACCATGCCCCCTTTTCGTGTTTTCCACTATTGTTTTGGGCTCTCTTGTCCCTCAGTTCTCCTGAAAAATAAGATGGTTGCCAACACTTCCTGGTTTGGACAGTTTGGAATGTTGACAGTCGACTGCCAGCCAATCAGAAACTCGCTCGCACACGTAAGGGTACACGCACATACGCGTACGGTATGCGTACCATACGCATACGGTGCGCATATGGTGAGCGCATATAGATATATAATTTCCTCAAATTCAATTTCCTCAACAACTACTGGAGGGATTTTCAAGAAATATAGAAAAGGCAATACTGCATACCTGTCCCCACCATTTTGCCAAGTTTGGTGTAATTCCGTTCAGCCGTTCGGGCTGTAGCCGTGTCTAAAGGTCCCTAAGGAAATTAACATGGGGAAACACGTTTTGGGACCCCCCTTTTTTCTCGGCCCCCGCTTGACGCAACCCCCCGAAACTTTCAGGGAAGGAGCGGAGCGTAGATGAGCAAATTTAATGAAAATTACACGCAGATTCCTCAATCGGCGCCAAAGTTATTCTCAATAGAATGTTGGGTATTTCCTATGGTAACTAGGTCCTAACTATATATATACCTACTGGCGACCGGCAGTAGGTAATATATAAATATATATTACCAACCGTCAGTAGGTAATATGTATTTATATATGTATTCACTGAAAAAACCATAGGTTTGACACCAGTTATAGTTAGCTGGAAATTTTACTGACATAAAACCATTGAAATTCCCACGTTATAGTTAGTTGGACTCACTATAACTTGCCCGCCTGCAATGCACTGCTGATGACGTCACATATTACATCACTCATGACATGTATATGCAAAATAACAACCTAGGCAATCGGAGTTTACACAAACACAATTGATAAAGAGTAATAAACAACTAGCTACAACTGACTAAAAGACATCATTTTTTTATTAAAACAGTAAACAGTTCATTTGCATAATACACAGTTTAAGAAAGTCACAAAATTATTCAACAAGTTAAAAATAAATTATACAGTAAACAGCAAATTCATTATCTATAGTGGATGAGTGGCAAGGTTATATGACTCTACGCGCGTTTCGGCGGCCAGCGCCTTCTTCCTGGAGTTGCCACGTAATATCTATAAGAATAGAGACGTATGTCATTTCACTTTCATATATATAAACAATTCTATGCATATAAAATTTAACATTTTAAAACTTTGTCTTTTAGTAGCTGTATTAAACACATACATGGTTATTTAAAAAAACAATTTAATCTAAAGTTTCCTCTATTATCCCACAGCTTGACTGTGCAGGGCTACATATAGATAGATATATCTCAACCAGAACTCTTTATATTTAGTCCTCTTTTGTCACTTCCTTGTAATCCTCAACATTTGATATCAACTTTCAAATTCTAAAATCTTTCCTTCATCAAGATGGCCCTTCAAAAAACCTTTGGTTTTACTGATCAGGAGTTTGAAACCCTGGTAGGAACAACATCTGCTTTTGGTAACACCACCTCAAACCCCAGTCAACACAATGATGATACCAAAAAGTTAGTAGAACTAAAGAAAAAGTTAAAAAGAATTGAAGCACATGGAGAGTTTATGCTGGCCTATCTACGGCTAGGCATTATCCCCATGGGTCTCAGGGTGAGAAATATTCCAGGTCTCTTTGTCCACTACAAAGCATTTCTAGATAAGTGGAGCAGAATTGCAAGTAGATGTTCAAGAGACCTGATGATGCTCATTGTGGAGACCGCTAAAGAATTAGCAGCAGAAGTTAGATCAGAAGTAGAAGATTTAGAAAACAAGATTAAAAAGATGGGTGATGTAGAAGAAGCGATGAAGAAAATTGCTGAATGTAATAAGGAATTAGAATCATTCACCAATTACCTAGAAAAAAGAAAAAACGATAAATTACTGAAAGATAAAAGGTTTGCAACTATAGAGAACACCTATCCTTACTTAAGATCAGACTTCTACCAGCAGAACCACTACACCACTGAAAACAGAGATCAGCAACCACAAAAACAACGTGTGAACACCTTTTCAGAAACCTCAGACTCAGAAAACGATAACAATGAGGGCTACTATGACTCAGACTTGACTTATAACCAAACTACCAATAGAGGAAACCGTAGGCAGCCTTTTTTAGGGAACCGTGGGGGGGGGACGGGGGCGCCCAAGAGTCCATTTCCAGGGCCAACCGAGAGGAAATTACCAACCCCAACACCACCACCAACAGGAGGAACCGCAATTCGTCCGCGAGACCAGGAGCCGACAATATTGGAAGCAGGGCATGTGATTCCAATTTTCAATCTATCCAAACTTGAACTAGATAAAAGCAGTACCAACTTACTATCTAAAGGACTGTCCTATGTCCCCCATTCTACAGCTAACCTGTTTGAACTATATTGCGACATAATTTCTTTTTTTCGCAAAATCCGTCTAAAAAAATTCTTTGGATCAAATACCGACATAGAGGAAGAACATCCATCTATAAAACCCCTTTGTCTCCCATCAACTTTTTGCCCAGGCCTTGAACAATTAGGACCTGAGGTAGCAACCTTTGAACTTGTTGTCCTCAAAAGATTAGACCAGGCATTAAGATTTATTCCCAAACCGATCTACAACTTAGACAAAGAAGAACATCAAGCCCTAATATCTCTTTCAAACAACAAAGATATCACATTTAAGGGATGTGATAAAGGAGGAGGTATAGTTATTGTCGATACCACACAGTATGAAGCTAACATGTTTAAAATGCTAGATGACCCAACTTTCTATGTCCCCTTAAGATCACACTCTATAACAAATCTGTCCAAGAAAATTATGTCTCTAACAAAATCTGCCTTAGAAGATGGATTGATCAATGCCAAAGAATTTGACTTCCTAAATCACCATCAAGGGAAAATTGCCTGTATATATGGCCTCCCCAAAATCCACAAACATGCGAATAATCCCCCATATCGACCCATAGTGTCTACAATAGGAACACCAACTGAACCACTTTCTAAATATGTGGACAATTATTTACGTCCATTTATCCCCAAAATAACTTCCTACATACGCGATACAGGCAACATGATACAAAAAATTGAAGGACTCTCCTTTAATTCCAACAATGAATTGCTAGTTACTATGGACGTTGAATCATTATATAGCAACATCCCACTAACTGACGCAATGAAAACCACCAGTTGGTTCATTGACCTACACCAGATTCCATGTCCAAAACAATTCTTACTTGCCTGTCTGGAAATTGTACTCACGGAAAATGTTTTTGATTTTGGCACCAATTTATACCGCCAAATCAAAGGCGTAAGTATGGGGGCTTCTGTGGCCCCATCTATAGCCAACATATTTATGGCGGCGTTTGAAAAAGATTTCATTTACAATGAGATTGCTCCCTTTTTTGAGTCCATCTCCCATTGGTCCAGATACATTGACGATATCTTTTTTGTCTGGACCGATGGGAGGGAGACTCTAACAGAATTCCTTCAATGGATAAACGGAGCTAACCCCAATTTGCGCTTCACTTCCCATGTCAGCAATGAGATGGTAGAATTCTTAGACATAGAAATCACCAATGATGCAGGAAATTTAAAAGTTGACCTTCATACAAAACCCACTGCAAGGAACACGTTACTGCATTATCGCAGTTTTCATCCCAGAACTCAAAAAAATAGTATACCCTTTTCACAATTCTTAAGAGTCAGGCGCAACTGCACAAACTTGGATGATTTTGACAAACAGGCGGCAAAAATGAGAACTAGATTCATCGATAGGGGTTACCCCCACCGTTTAGTAAGAGAATCTTACAAACGAGCAAGATATTATGATCGTGACTGTCTACTAAGAACAAAATCGCCCAAATCTAACGATCAGATAGTCTGCATAACAAGGCACTCCACCCTAAACGAAAAAGTAAAACAAGTTATAAATTCTAATTGGCACATTTTAAATAGCAATTGTCAGCCTGATCAAAAATTAATGAAACCACTGTATGCCCACAAAAGAAACAAAAATATTAAAGAATTCATTGTTCACTCACGTTTTAAAAAAGGCGGTAGTGAGGAAGTTTTAAATCAAAGATCCATATTAACAAACAACCCACTGAAAGGAACATTTCCTTGCTCCTCATGCAATTTGTGTGGAAGTGTTTTAAGAGGAGAAGAATTCGAACACAACGGACATAAAACCAAAGCCATGGAAATGTGGAATTGTAAATCAAGTAATGTGATTTACTTTATACTGTGTCCCTGTCACCTGGGATACATAGGTGAAACTTCCCGTAATGTACAAACACGCCTTAATGAACATCGTTCAGCCATAAGGACTAAGAAAACCGCATGCCCCATGGTAAAACACTTTATAGAAAAGGGACATGGTGCTGACGAGTTCAAATGGAGGATTTTAGAGAAAATCCACACCGCTGACTCCAATGGAGGAGCAACTATACGAAAAAAGCGAGAGGTCTTCTGGATTTTTGTTTTTAATACCTTTCGCCAAGGTTTAAATAATGAAATACCGTGGGAGCACGCTATTTGCTGAGGAACAGATAATGTACGTACTATATGTACGCACACACAATCTCTGAAATAATTGTGAGTTCTCTGAATTATAAATCCTGCCCTACCTACTAAAACCTCTTAACAACTTACTGAATATTGCTAAGATTACACCAAGAAGTTATGATAGCCTAAGCAACCGAGAACTAAGATGAATTCTGGCCTTTCATAAGAATATAGAAAAATCATCCAAACATTCAAAATAAATGGTCTCAAACATGGACTCTCTGCGCCTATACACAAGAATACACAATTTTTTCCTATTTTTTCTGTAGAAACATCATCTAAACATCTAAAATAAATGGCTTCAAACACAGACTCTCTGTGTATATACACAAGAATATTTCTTAAAAAATAATATGTGTTTTGAAAAACCTGATATAAGAATATGTCTTTCTTAAGAAACTAGAAAACATTAAGAGAAGGATTGACTTATTATTAAGAATGAAGCTGGTCAAATCCGGCTCATCCAATCCCAATAATCTATACGAAATTATACACATGACACTGGCCAACCATTGACATTGATTGACAATGATGTGACCGAAAACAATACATGACCTTCCATGAACTTTGTGAGAAACGAACAGAGATATTACCGTCTCTCGAACATAGAGAATTGATATGATATAATCAAAATAAAATAGGAACGTCATGTTAGATACTCGGTGTTGTTTTTATAAAATCCAAAATCGGCAGGTGCTTTAACTGATCGGATTACCTAAATAAATGATAGAGTTCACAATCATATAATCCTCCGATGTAAGAAAATTGTCACGTTCAAAGGTGCGTCCCATGTTTGTGTTTTGGGGCGAAGGAACACAGACCAACCAATCGTGAAACCCCTAACAAGACCCGTTAATACTATCCACCAATCAGCACGGCTGATACAAAACTCCGTGTAAACAGGGATAACTACACGACAAGAGCGCGCCATTCCAAATACTTGGTTTTCTCTTATAACAATTAAAATCGGCAGATGTTTTAATCTATCAGATTACAAAGGTAAAAGACGGAGTTCACACTCATATAATCCCTCATTGTAGAAAATTAGCATGTTCAGGAATACGTTCCATGTTTATGTTTTAGAGCGAGAAAACACAGGTCAACCAATTGTGAAATACCAAACAAAACTCCCCTAAGACTATCCACCAATCAGCAAGGCAGATACAAAACTCCGTGTAATCAGGGATAACTACGCGAAAATAGCGCTGCCCAACCAGCAACTCGAGGTCACCAGGTGAGCACATTCCACCAATTAAAACGCATATATAAACTAGAGCTCCCAACAGGCATCTGTTCAGCACTTTGCCGCGCTTGCAGTTGCCAGTTCGAGCTGCCCGCCACCGGACGTATTGAGCCCTGCCGACCATCCTCAGGTAGGTGTTAGGATTGAACCAAGCCCCAAGCCCTAAGATACCATAGCACAAGCAATACTTTGTAAGAAATAACATACCCCTCCGCTTTATTTCTCTATTTTCTAACAGGCAGGGATACTTTTAAATATCACCCATTTACTCAACTCTACAGAATTCATTGCAACTCTCACCTTTCTCCTTGCAACAGAAGAACTTATGCCTCTAGGTAAGATGGCCAAACAACATATTGGGAGAAATAAGACTGGTCAGAATAAGAGATAGTTAATGAATCCTCATATTTACCCCCTTTCTCTATAGGCATATAGGAAGTTCTCCTAAAAACAACATCTGGCGATCCCCCCTTTTTCTCCATGATTGAAGAACATATATAAAAACGAATACAGGAATAGCCTAATTCGAATGGGTAAGCCTGATCACAACTATGAATAATGGAATCAAATATTAGTTTTAAGTTATCTAATAGCAACCTTAACTGAATTAGCATCATTGAGAACTATTTTGCCAAAAAGAGGAAATACATTAAACATTTCTTTAATTTCCTTTTATTTGTATATTTTCATTTATAGTCTCCAATACATTAGACACCAAGGACAATTCAAGAAAACCCAATCGGTGGACCATACAGAGCAAAATCCACACTAAGGGTTCCGGTGGCGGACGTCACCCATTTATCCTTTTTATCAATTAGGTAATTTCACTTGAAAATAACTGCCTCAAATAATAATGACAAACTAAATTATTCAATAAATTAACATCAAGTACCACTTTCTCTTCTCCATCAAGCTTCGGCAATTCGTGAGGCGACAGAAACTATAATAAGAAAAACGGAATTTTTATCTTGACTGCCCCGTTTGAAAAAATAAAATCAATTATCTGCTCTTTTCTAGTAGTAAGTATCTAACCCAGAAGAATTGAATAATTCGATCTTTACCAACTTAGAACAGATATTAACACTAAATACTGTATATTCTCACTTATTATGCATTTATATTATGCATCTATACTATGCATCTATGTTGGACTCTTTCTATACCAACATATTATTTTTCTTGGGGTCTAAAAAATTGTCTGCCCTTCACCCCAAAAATAGATATTGTATTTATGAACCATGGAATTGACAAACACGTATGTCAATTTCCTCATACATCATTCATGAATGAGTACATCTCTCCTCCCCAGGATTAATACAAGGAAATGACAATAATAGAGGAAACTTTAGATTAAATTGTTTTTTTAAATAACCATGTATGTGTTTAATACAGCTACTAAAAGACAAAGTTTTAAAATGTTAAATTTTATATGCATAGAATTGTTTATATATATGAAAGTGAAATGACATACGTCTCTATTCTTATAGATATTACGTGGCAACTCCAGGAAGAAGGCGCTGGCCGCCGAAACGCGCGTAGAGTCATATAACCTTGCCACTCATCCACTATAGATAATGAATTTGCTGTTTACTGTATAATTTATTTTTAACTTGTTGAATAATTTTGTGACTTTCTTAAACTGTGTATTATGCAAATGAACTGTTTACTGTTTTAATAAAAAAATTATGTCTTTTAGTCAGTTGTAGCTAGTTGTTTATTACTCTTTATCAATTGTGTTTGTGTAAACTCCGATTGCCTAGGTTGTTATTTTGCATATATATTGTTTTCCCTGACCTAGGAATTATATAATTCATACCTTCAGGGGGTCCTTGCTAAATATACACGAATCACTCATGACATGGTCATTGACATCACTCATGACATCACTGATGACACCATCCAGTGAATGTGTGTCTTTCTGAAAAATAAATATGTATTATATATGTATATGTAAAGGTCAATTGAAGAATAAATGTTTAAATAAGTCGCTTAATGGATGTTCGTTTTTAAAAAAAATTGATTGGTTAACTGGCTTATTAAGTGTATCTTAGTGAATACATATATTAGCGAGTAACTTTTAAATATTGAAATATATGTATCAGTGTTTCACTTTGTGTATAAGTGGCTGCATGGATTGGTGACTGACTCACTGTTTGTATGTGTTTTGAATACAGCATATGTGCAGGACTGTATGGGTGGATGAGTGTGTATATGTGTGTGTTAGTGAGTGAATGGCTGTCTCACTAGTGTCTTTATCAGTAACAAGATATGTTTTAATCTAGTATATGTGAGTAATGATGTATATAAGTGAGTATATGTGAGAGTGAGAGATTGTAAGAGTTCCTGTTTAAATAAGTATGTGTTTCTATAAGTGATTGTTTAAGAGAGGAAGTATGTGTAAGTTTCCTTAGAAGTAAGGTGGTAGTGTGTGTAAAGTTGTATATGCAAATAAATGGATGTTCAATACTTTATTTGCATGTGTGAGTAACTTTTGGATGACTGTCAGTGTGTAACAGGATGTATAGGTGTATGACTACATATGATGAGTGAGTATATGTATGAGTGACTATATAGTAGTGTTGGTGAATGAGTAGATGTGTATATAGATGGTGGAATTACTGAATTGGTTGTTGTAACTGGTATGGGTATCTCAATTTTTTTGAAAATGTTAGTTTCTATTTTTGAATATGTGTTTCAACGGCACCATTACACTAAAAGGAGGTCTGTCACTCTGTCACAAGGATGGTGTCATCAGTGATGTCATGAGTGATGTCACTGACCATGTCATGAGTGATGTAATATGTGACGTCATCAGCAGTGCATTGCAGGCGCGCAAGTTATAGTGAGTCCAACTAACTATAACGTGGGAATTTTAATGGTTTTATGTCAGTAAAATTTCCAGCTAACTATAACTGGTGTCAAACCTATGGTTTTTTCAGTGAATTTAATAGGTTTTTTAAATGCTAATTCCTAACTATAACTGGTGTGAAACCTATGGTTTTTTCAGTGAATTTCATAGGTTTTTTAAATGCTAATTCGTTTCTATATCGAGTTTGTAACCTACATTTTTTTTAATATGCTGTTTTGTGTATTAATTAGTATTTTTTTTTTTAATAATATATATATATATATATATATATTTTTTTTTTTACTAGTTTTTCTTGGGGCGCTCTGGGTCTGCGCACCTGTAAGCTCTCCGGAGAGCGCACCCAGAGCGCTACTTGCGTTTGTGTAAAAAAATATGAATGAAAAGTAAATAATAACGCAAGACATTTAGTACCATACATATAAAAGCAGTTTTTTTGAATAAGGAAATGAAAATAATTTAGCATTTCCGTGAAACTATCAAAACGTCACTTCGGCGCGCCGCGTAAGCACCCCCGGAAGCACATATGTTCGCGCCGCGTATGCGCCCCCGTTGCACGCAGCGTCAGCGCGTCAGGTCATGTGACCTTAAAATAACACTTTTCATTGGTTGCTAACAGTTTTTTTGCAAAGAATGAAATCCCCACCCATTTCCTTCACTTCTTCTTTCACTTTTGTGACTGAAAGACCTGCCTTTTTTCTCTTCGATCTTGCTTGGTTAATCATGGCTGCCAGACCATCCAGCAGTGAAGATGAGCCTGAATTAATCGATGAAGAGCCTCCTCAGCCAAAGGTGAAAGAGCATTTCATCTGGAAATTTTTTTCCATACCAGATGACCAGAAAAAGGTGAATGCTCCAAAAGTGGAGTGCAGGATCTGCCATACAGTCCTGTCACGGGTGACCCCAAAAAAAAATATTCTTTTGGGAACTATGTGGAGAGGAAGCACCCCCAGAATTATTCCCGGGAAAGTGCCAGGGCTCTGGCACAAGTGGTTCCCAGTGATGGGGCCTCTACATCCACCGGAGGAGCAACTACTTCTGTGAGGGGGCGATCGCAGGAGCTGGTTCCAAACATTCAGCCTGCATTCAACAAAGGTGTCCTGAAATACAGATACTGCGATCAACTACTTACCTTTGGGGAGCAAAGTGTCCTGCTCATGGTTCGAGCATTGGAGAACCATCGCTGCTGTTCCCAGCCCTATTTTTTTTTGTTTTTTTGCTCCTGTTGAGCAGTTTCCATTCCCTGTTTTTGTTTCTGTTCTAAAAAAAGAAAAAAGAAGAAAAACAAAAGTTCTTTTCAGAACTACCTCCAATTCTCATCAAAGAGCTATATTCTTAAAAAAATGAAAAAGAGTAAGTGAAGTGGAGTACATTGATAATGGAAAGGAAAATGAGTAAGAAAGAACAGAAAGGTATGAGAGGAGAAAGGAAGTGAAGTAGGGGGACTGAAAGAAGGTGAGTGTTGGGAAGGAAAGTAAGGAGAAGGAGAGTGAACATGGGGAATATGGATATTCAAAGGAAATGTTGAAAAGGAACGGGGGTGTGGAAGGGTAAGAAAAGATGCATTGCTGGAGTTGATCATTTTTGTGACACACTCCAGCAATGCATCACTTTTGCACTTAAAGATACGTCTGAAATACTGACGTATCTGCATGTATGCAAAAGGGACGTATTGACGCAAAAAAAGGGTCGTAGAGATGACGCAGTGAAATCTATGAGATATCACTGCGTCACTTTTATGACGCTGTTGCGTCCAAATCTTGCGCCTGTATCACAGCAGGCGTAAGACTGATGCAGGCCCTTTCACATGGGGCCTGGCCCCATGTGAAAGGATGCATTGCTGGAGTTGCATCATTTTTGTGTCACACTCCAGCAATGCATCACTTTTGCGCTTACAGATACGTCTGAAATACTGATGTATCTGTAAGTACTTGCGACATAACACGTCATATATTTAATATGACGCATGACTAGAAGACTGAAGGTCTCATTTATGAGGCCATGCGTCACTTTAACACCACTGGTGCGTCACTTTTTGTGACGCACCAGTGCTGTAAAAAATGCACCTTATTCAGTCATATTTACAAAGTGACGCATCTAGGTAGATGCGTCACTTTGTAAGCCCCTGCGCCACATTATACCTACGTCAGGAGTAATGTATGCAAAAGGGGCGTATTGACGCAAGAAAGGGTCGCAGAGGTGACGCAGTGAATAAACTGGGTTTTCCCCATGCTACGCTCCCCGGTCCGCTCCCGGGTGCGCGTACCGGGCACTCCCCCCGTGCAAATCAAAAAAAAAATTTTTTTTTTTGCCCCGCGGGGCCCTTTTATAGCCCCCACATCAAACCTATAGGGTAAGGGGGGGTCTACCCTGCCCCCTATGGTCATTTCCCCCTTTGTTTTTGCCACCTCTTGTGTCTCGATCCTACCGAGACACAAGATGGCGGCCGCTCCGCGCTTTCCGTGCGCAAGTCGCGTAGCGCAGCCGGTGCGCTCCCCGGTGCACGTACCGGGGCGCGCCTTTAGATATATATATTTTTTTGAACCTAAATTACTAAAAAAACACTGGAGTACATATCTTGAGACATAGCAAAGGCACATCGGGCTACCAGTCCCTACAATTTTGCCAAGTTTGGTGCAAATCCATTCAGCCGTTCTGGCTAAAAGTGAGTTTGACCGCCCTATGGAAATTAACATGGAGAAAACACGTTTTGGGACCCCCCTTTTATCTCGGCCCCTGCTTGACAAATCCCCCCCACATTTTCAGGGAAGGAGCGGAGCTGAGAGGGCCACAAACTTTGAGAAATTTGCGAAGATTCGTCCACGGGCGGCAAAGTTATTCCCAATAGAATGTTGCGGATTTCCTATGGAAAGTAGATCCTAACTATAACTACCTACTGGCGACCGCCAGTAGGTAATATATATGTATATATATATATATATATGTACAGAGAACACTCCTTTAGAAAAAAGAGAGCAGAGACCCAAGGGGATATATTTGGAGGCTTTATTCTGGAAAATGGCGGATGCATTTCTGACTGTTCGTCAGCGCCCAAAGCCTACCCAGGAATAACACTCTGTTGCAAGCTCAGCCTCTCTCTTAAGCTCGATGTGACGGGCCCGCACCTCCCTCAGGGAAACCTGATGCAGCACACCTGTGTAGTATCCCGTGTGTCTGGGAAAACTACAGGTCCCAGAATCCCTTGTAAAAGGACCATGGGGGTTAGTGCTGGGGGGATAGAGTAAAAACAAAGTTCTGTGCGTGGATGCGGAAACCAAGCAGGGCGAGCCCTGAAAACAAAACGACATGCTCCGTTTTTTTCGGCTGATTTGTCCACAATAGAGCCTCCTCAGCTCCCCTTCGTACGCCTCAGCCCCAGATTGCAGGTATCCATTGAGCAGGGGCGGCGAGGACGGTGCCTGCAGCCCACAGCGATGTTTGAATAACCTCGCCACTGCCGGTTTTTCCTCCTGTGTCCGAGGCGGGATTAGGACCAACCAAATCACTCTGGTGAAGCAAGAGGACTGTAAACAGCCCAAGCCTGTGATGTCCGATCCCAAGGTGAGGCGGGGTACTCTGTGATGGCGTCTCAGGCTGACGCGTCCAATATGTACAGAGAACACTCCTTTAGAAAAAAGAGAGCAGAGACCCAAGGGGATATATTTGGAGGCTTTATTCTGGAAAGTGGCGGATATATATATATATATATATACATTACCTACTGGCGGTCGCCAGTAGGTAGTTATAGTTAGGATTATTTTCAATGCAAAATCTCAACATTCTATTGTGAATAACTTTGGCGCCGGTTGAGGAATCTGCCTGAAAATTTCCACAAATTTGCCTCGCGGCGCTCCGGTCCTTCCCTGAAAGTTTGGGGAGGGATTCATCAAGCGGGGGCCGAGATAAAAGGGGGTCCCAAAACGTGTTTTCCCCATGTTAATTTCCATAGGGCGGTCGACCTCACTTATAGCCCGAACGGCTGAATGGATTTCCACCAAACTTGGCAAAATTGTAGGGAATGGTAGCCCGATGTGCCTTTGCTATGTCTCAAGATATGTGCTCCAGTGGATTTTGAGTAATTTGTTCAAAAAAATATATATATCTATGGCTACGCCCCGGGACGCGCACCGGGGAGCGCACCGGGCGCGCCACGTGATGTGCACACGGAAAGCTGATTGGCTCTCGGGTGTCTGTAAACATTCGAAACAGTCCGGAGCGGCCGCCATCTTGTGTCTCGGTAGGATTGAGACACAAGAGGTGGCACAAACAAAGGGGGAAATGACCAAAAGGGGGCAGGGTAGACCCCCCTGACCCCTTAGGTTTGATGTTAGGGCCATAAAAGGGCCCGCGGGGAAACATTTTTTTTTTTTGATCAGCGCGGGGGGAGCGCCCGGTACGCGCACAGGGGAGCGGACCGGGGAGCGTACCATGGGGAAAAAAGAATGATAGAGTTTTCAAAAAATGTAGCCTTCTTTTATAAATTGGAGGTAGTTCTAAAAATAACTGTTTTTTTTCTTCTTTTTGTTGTTTTATATTTTTTTGTTGCTTTTTTGAACATTTTGTACTTTTTTTGGCTTTTATGAACTATTTTATATTTTTTTTGTTGTTTTTATGGGGAGAAACAAAAAACTGGGAATTGAAAATGGCTCAACTGGAGCAAAAAAAAAACAGGAAAGGAGGATGAGCTTTATGCTTTGCTCACCATAGGAGATGGTCTTGCCACAAAAAATACATGTGATCGGGAATTCACCGAACCGTGGTTATATGCAAGGGATCGTCTCCCTTGTCTCTGGTCCCAATGGAGTGGGTTGTTTTTGTTTGGAGGTGCTGGGTGTAGATTGGGGAAGGTTGCTGGCCAGTTCTCTCATCTCTGCGGCAGCATAGTTGTTTGGATGCTTGCGCTGCATGTGCCTAATCATGGTATTATTACCGAAAGAATATTTTTTATTAGGGTTCCCCCTTGAAAGTTCCATGTCACAGATAAGGCAAGTCACCTTTGGCGCATTCACTTTCTTCTTTCCCTCAGGGATGGAAAAAACTCCCATACAATGTGCTGCTTGGGTTTGTATGGGGTATTGTCTTCTGCCAGCCACCTCCTCCTCCTCCCCCCTCCTCCTCCTCCTCCTCCTCCTCTTCTTCTTGACCACCAATGTGATGTTGTGGTGGTCCTCTTGGTGGTGGTGGTGGTGGTGGTGCAGATGCTCCAGCTGCTGCTGCTGCTGCTACTGTAGCCATTTTAAAGTACAAAATATACCACAAAGATCTCAAAACAGGTCTTTCTCAGTCAAAGGACAAAATCAGAATAAGGAAAAAAGGTGGGGGCTTTCATCATTTGGAAAAAAAAAATGTCCTGAATCAATGAAAAGTGTTATTTCCAGGTCACAAGACCAGGGGTTTCATCATTATGAAACCAAAACTGTTATGAATCAATGAAAAGTGTTATTTTCAAGCGTGACCCGACACGCTTACGCTACGCGCCCCGGGGCGCGTCGCGTAAGCGTGTCGGATGCTTACATAGCGCGATCGTATGCGCTCGAGTGCTCCTGGGTGCATTTACACCGTGCGTATCACGCGGACGCGGCACGTCACAATGATGTTTTCGGCTACAGCTTTGGCGCTAACGGGACGCTCCCCCGTTCGCTCACCGGGGCGCTTCAAAAGACTACGATTTCCGGGGCGCTCACCGGGGCGCGCACCGGGAGCGCTCCAGGGCAAAAAAAAACAATAAAAAAAACCAATATACATAAGAAAATTGTTTAAC
Organism: Lissotriton vulgaris; assembly: GCF_964263255.1. Lineage (NCBI taxonomy): Eukaryota > Metazoa > Chordata > Amphibia > Caudata > Salamandridae > Lissotriton > Lissotriton vulgaris. The sequence continues at coordinate 660,849 of NW_028250319.1, read as the reverse complement.
ATAAATATATAATATAGGATTCATTTTCAAAAATATTACATTTCATAGCTATAGACATTTGCTATTAAAAAAACAATGAAATTCACTGAAAAAAACATAGGTTTGGGGCCTTATATATAGTTAGGAATTAGCATTTAAAAAACCTATGCAATTCACTGAAAAAACCATAGGTTTCACACCAGTTATAGTTAGGAATTAGCATTTAAAAAAACCTATTAAATTCACTGAAAAAACGATAAGTTTCACACCAGTTATAGTTAGCTGGAAATTTTACTGACATAAAACCATTGAAATTCCCACGTTATAGTTAGTTGGACTCACTATAACTTGCGCGTGCAATGCACTGCTGATGACGTCACATATTACATCTCTCATGACATGGTCAGTGACCCAGCTAACTTTTCTACTACTATGCCTACTATTATGCAGAACAGTGCATCTTCAAATTTGCTCTGTAGCAGTTGCCTAAACATTACTATTCTTCGACTGTTCACTCATCAGGCCTATGTGTCTTACATCTTCATCCGTTATCTGTTCGTGTACCATCAGCAGGCCCCCAGTGGTGACCCATAACGATCACAATTTACATACGCTGCAAAATAAAACCTGCCTTCCCATTTCCTAGTCGAACGATGGGCCAATCCCAGCGCGGCCCTGAGGCGAGCCCCCTGATGACGTCAGAGGCACAGAGAGAGCGCGGCACTGCAGACACTGCAGCCAGTGCGCATTTAGAATTGGGAGTGAATGGTTTGAGTGAGCTTGCTCCCAAGTATTCTTCCGCCTCAAAGCTATGCTAGTGTTCCGTACTAACATCCATGCAATCTATACTGGAGTTTGCAACATGCACTCAAAATATAAGAACGTTTTGTCCGATGCTACATTCGCCAGGCCAATGCCGGACTAAAGTTGCCCATTGTCTTGTAACAGTGTGTTTGATCACTTTAAAACGTTGTGACCACTTTATGGAGTCTTAAACGATACAGTAAACTCCTTTCATAGGTTGCCTGATGCCCAGCTAACTTTTCTACTACTATGCCTACTATTATGCAGAACAGTGCATCTTCAAATTTGCTCTGTAGCAGTTGCCTAAACATTACTATTCTTCGACTGTTCACTCATTAGGCCTATGTGTCTTACATCTTCATCCGTTATCTGTTCGTGTACCATCCGCAGGCCCCCAGTGGTAACCCATAACGATCACAATTTACATACCCTGCAAAATAAAACCTGCCTTCCCATTTCCTAGTCGAACGATGGGCCAATCCCAGCGCGGCCCTGAGGCGAGCCCCCTGATGACGTCAGAGCTCCTTGACCAATCGGAGCGCGGCTCCTTCGCTGGCCCCGCCCACAACCAGGCGGCGGCCATCTTAAGGCAGCTCGGGTGGCGGCGGTGATCTCGGGGGCCAAAACGAGGGGTGGGCACCCTCGAAATTAAAATAAAAACATTAAAATGAAAGAGACAAACCCCCCAAGACCCCCCAAGCCCCTCCCCCCCCCAAAAAAAATCGCGAAAAATCGCGGGGTGCGCACACGCGTTCGCGCTTATAGATATATAATTGATTTCTCTTCTAATTTTCTCAGGAACCACTGGAGGGATTTACACAATTTTACCAAAAGCGTGATCTGCATACCAGACACTACCATTTTGACAAGTTTGGTGTAATTCCCTTCAGCGGTTCAAGCTGTAGCTGAGTCTAAAGGTCCTATGGAAATTAACATGGGGAAAACACGTTTTGGGACCCCCCTTTTTTCTCAGCCCCCACTTGACGAATCCCCCCCAAAGTTTCAGGGAAGGAGCGGCCAAAGTTATTCCCAATAGAATGTTGGGGATTTCCTATGGGAAACCGTCCTAACTATATATACCTACTGGCTACCGCCAGTAGGTAATATATATATATATATATATATATTACCTACTGGCGGTCGCCAGTAGGTATATATAGTTAGGATTTTTTCCCTATGGGATTTTTGAAAATTCTATGTCTAATAACTTTGGCGTTTGTGGACGGAATTGGCTGAAATTTTCAGGAAAATGGAACATTTTGTTTCTGAGCAGCCCCTGAAAATTTGGGGGGGGTTCGTCAAGGGGGGCCGAGAAAAAACTGGTGTCCCAAAACACTTTTTTCCAATGTTAATTTCCATAGGGCGGTTGGCCTCACTTTTAGCCCGAACGGCTGAATGGATTTGCAGGAAACTTAGCAAAATTGTAGGGACTGTTAGCCCGATGTGCCTTTGCTAGGTCTCAATATATGTGCTCCAGTGGATTTTGAGAAATTAACGTTCAAAAAAAGATATATATCTGTGACAGCGCTCCGGGTAGCGCTCCGGTTTGCGTACTTTTCGCGTAACAGAACTTTGCGAAGCAAAGCTGATTGGCTGTTCGGTGTCTGTCAACATTCTAAACAGTCCGGAGCGGCCGCCATCTTGTCTCTCGGTAGGATCGAGAGACAAGAGGAGGCCAAAACAAAGGGGGAAATTACCATAAGGGGGCATAGTAGATCCTCCTTGACCCCCTAGGTTTTATGTGGAGGTTTTAAAAGGGCCCCGCAGGGCAAAAAAAAAACAACATTTTTTTTTTTGCGTGGGAAGCTCCCGGTTCGCGAACCGGGAAGCGTTCTGGGGAGCGTACTATGAGGAAAAAAGAATGATAGACTTTTCAAATACTGTATGTTAATTGATTGTTGGTTTTGTTGATTATTTTTTTAATTTCTTTATTTTTTAAGCAATTATTTATTATTGTGATTGTGTTTCATAATTTAATAAACTTTCTAACATTTCATTGTCTGAAATGTCATTATTTTCATTGAATATAGTTTGTAATCTCTGAGGGTGTAAAATGTCCTCATTTTGAAGGAGGTCATCTACTGCTTGCACACATTGCAGTAGTTCTTCGTCCCAAGTTTCATCCATAAATTCAATATAATCTGGATCAATTATTTCTTGGCTGCTCTCTTGCAGGACAATTTCAAATTCAACTTTGTGTTCGCCTTCCATTTTGCCTGAAATTTGGATAAAAAAAATATATATTAGTAGAGATAGGGCACTGTTGGGATTAATTTTAGATAGGCAGTTTTTATCAGTGAATTTATCTTTGGGCAGTGTATAGTATCAGAGTGGAAGTAGGAATATAAAAAAGTGTATGTGATTTAACGTAAGTATATTCATAATTATACAAGAGAAGCCTAACTCCATCCATAACTATAACAGAGAAGTCTATCTAAATCTATAACTACTACAGAGGGATAGTATATAACTATCAGAAAAAGTTTACCATATTAACTTATAGTGCACAATATACTTCAGTTTTAAAAATAACAACTTACCTTTACAAAGAAGTTGAAGTGATTGGTGAAAATCCAATTGAAATGTACAACAAGAAGTAGTAGTCAAAATGGCTGTGTTTCCTTCTCTTCCTTTATATATATATTCAGGTATATAACCAATCATATGTCAGGTAATAAAAGTAGAAAATGAAAGTAACATTTTCATTAGTTGTCAATTCCAACACTTCAGATGTGTTTTGTGAAGTAATTTACCTCACGGTATTTAGAGAGGTCTACAGGCTAAATGGCTAAATGGAATTTCAATCAAATTTGTGAAAATGAAAGGGATTGGTATGTAGTATGAGCTAATCTATATTTGGTGAGAGTGTCTCCAGTCGTTTTTCTGTAAATTACTTTCCCACCTTTTTTATTGGACCGCTTCCCGGGAAGCGTCCCGGTTCGCGAACCAGCAGCGTTACGGGAGTCCACCATTTTGTGTTTCGGTCGAATTAAGATACAAGATGGAGGACAAATAATGTTGAGAATGGGTAGAAGGGGGCACGGTAGACTTATCTTGACCCCCTAGGTTTTCTGAGGGTGGCTGAGGAGGCTTATATGTGCGAAAAAAACATTTTTTTATGAAATTCCGCGAGGTTTGCTTTCGGTTCGCGTACCGGATAGCGCTCCGGGGAGCGTATTTTGTTGAAAATTAGTGAAAAAAGTTAGAAAAAAATAATAATTGTGAGTGATCAGATGTAGGGTAGCTCTGAGAAGAGCTTTTGGGATTATGGTACATTTAGGTTACTTATAAGTAGGTACCAATGCACAGTCTTAAATTCAGAATGAAAATTCTGTTGCCCTCATCTGAGAAGTGAACTCCATCTCCTCTATAGATATCTTGCATGCAGTAACGCAAGTTATTGTTGTACATGGAGCCCATTCTATGGTCTCTCATGTAAGCTGAAACAGATTTGTTTACATGTTTCCTCGACTTCTCAATTTGTGGACAAAATTGGTTCGACCACCTCCATTTCTGTCTTTGGCATATATTTGAATATACCAAGGCAGTCTGAGGAAAAAGTGCCATTAATTGCTCAAAAGTGTCCTTTAAAAGCATTTCCAGACCTACTCCAGTCAAAGTGCCCAAATCATTACCTCCACAGTGCACAATTAACAGGTCAGGTTTTGGCAAATGCATAAAGGTTTTCACCAATGGTATAAATTGGTGACATTTTAATCCTCTTTGGCCCAACCACTTAATTTCCACATCTTGTAAATTGAGGTTAGGTAAATTTCTGTTCTCAGCATACCTTTGAGCCCAGTAGATGTAACTATGTCCAACAATCCAGACATAAAACATGGTGAGAGAAGGTTGTGCTGCAGTCAGATGAAGTGTGGTAATGAAAGGGCAGTTGAAACAGTAGGAGTTTGTAAAGAAAAAAAACTGTGGAGTTTCAGTGCTAATGATTCATTAGCAGTGATTGGTGGATTTCTATTTCTGAAAACAGAAAGTTAGGGTGCATGGATGTGTTCTTTGAAAGATGTAATTTGAATGGTCAAGGAAAAAACATTTAATGAAAGATTGCACTGGATACGCAGGTGCACTGAGAGTTCGGAGTTCAATTGAAACATTGTTGTGTGAACTTGCAAACATCAGAGGTCTTTCAGGAGGTGGTTGCTATGCAAAAAAGGCAGAGAGGGCAGAGGGGAAGGGTTTTGATTTGAAAAAAGTGAGGGAAGAGTTTTGATTGGCTAACATGAGAGATATGTGTAATGAATATCAGCATTTCTGTGCTTTCTATAGCTGCAGCCTCTGGAGTGCATACTCTTTGTTCTGCTGAAGACAATTTGGTGTATTTCTGAGACTGTTTTGAAACTCAAAAAGTATTTGCTAAGGTGAGAAAAGATTTATTTAATTTGGATAGAGAATAGTATGATTTAAGGAGAAAATGACGAAGAAAGCTGTGTTTTTAAAATGTTGCTTTGTCTCAAGTGATATACAAATAGATTTTGTTTCTTTGAGAAATTGTAATTGCACATTCTGTGTTGAAATCTTGCATGCAGTAACGCAAGTTATTGTTGTACATGGAGCCCATTCCATGGTCTCTCATGTAAGCTGAAACAGATATGTTGTGTTTAAAAACGATTTTTGAAATCAATTACATTTCTGGATATGCACTGCTAGAGCTTCAGAGGTTGTTGGAGCCATATTTATAAGGCATTTGAGTGTCTATGATGTTATTTTTCCCATTTAAATTGAAGAGCTTTCTCCATGGGGCAAGTTTCTTATAAATATGCTCCCACCTGTGCTTGGCAAATTTAGATTTTGATTCTTGGAGTTACATAGTCATGTAAAAAATGACCCAAAAATGGTGCAAGGGCAATCAAAAAACGCTTTCATGTGTCTTAAGGACATTTTAAGTCATTTCCTCTTGAATGTAGGTATACAATTGATTTATATGTTGTGTTTAAAAACGTTTGTTGAAATCAATTACATTTCTGGATATGTACTGCTAGAGCTTCATAGGTTGTTTGGGGCATATTTATAAGGCATTTGAGTGTCTATGATGTTATTTTTCTCATTTAAATTGAAGAGCTTTCTCCATGGGGCAAGTTTCTTGTAAATATGCTCCCACCTGTGCTTGGCAAATTTAGATTTTGATTATGGGAGTTACATAGCCATGTTAAAAATGACCCAAAAATGATGCAAGGGCAATCAAAAACGCTTTCATGTGTCTTAAGGACATTTTAAGTCATTTCCTCTTGAATGTAGGTATACAATTGATTTATATGTTGTGTTTAAAAACGTTTTTTGAAATCAATTACATTTCTAGATATGTACTGCTAGAGCTTCATAGGTTGTTTGGGGCATATTTATAAGGCATTTGAGTGTCTATGATGTTATTTTTCTCATTTATATTGAAGAGCTTTCTCCATGGGGCAAGTTTCTTGTAAATATGCTCCCACCTGTGCTTGGCAAATTTAGATTTTGTATATGGGAGTTACATAGCCATGTTAAAAATGACCCAAAAATGGTGCAAAGGCAATCAAACAACGCTTTCATGTGTCTTAAGGACATTTTAAGTCAATGAGGAAACACAGGTGATGTAATTGTGAAATGAGGAAAAGAAACTCCATATTTTTCAATTACATCACCTGTGTTTCCTAAGTTTACGAATGACATTGTGCAGATGAAGTTTAGGTCTGTCCACGGACACAAAAGAGGTCTGCCCTTTGTTCAAGAGTGAAGTGGACATGATTTACTTCATTGGTAGGCCTTCACATGTATTATCTCCTCTGTATTCTTCAACAAGCATAAATTTGATATGCAACCCTGAGTAGGCCTCACCTTATACAAACCTTTGGAGAGGCCACACCTTATCGTCATCCTGAATCAATCATTTAACATGTTAGGGACAGATTTATGATAGGTGTATGCCTCTTTTGCGCCACTGTGCGTCACTTTTGTGACGCAGTGGCGGTGGAAAAGTTTTGCTATAAGGTGACAAAATTACAAATTGATGCATCTAGGCAGATGTGTCGTGCTGTAAAAAAACCGTGCCACATGAAACCAATGCAGCAGTGATGCAAAAGATGCACCATGTTGCAAGATAGGACTCACTTCATCTGCATCAAGATACTGTTAGTTAAAAATGTATATTTTTAGGACTGTGTAGGGGCATGGAGAAGCAGAGGCTTCTGTGTCAAAGTTGTTGAAAAACTGTCTTTCATTTTTTTCCCTTGTCTTTTTTAATTTTTAATAACATGTTTTAATATTTTTCAAATGTTTGTTCTCTCTTTCACAGATTGAAAGTATAAAAATAAGAAATGACTAACTTATCGACAATTATAAGGTAAATGTTTTGTACTCTTTTCGTTATATTTCTATACCATTTAACTTCTATTAGTTCCACTGCTTCATTTCTTCAACCCTTACTTTCCTGCCTTTGCTACTTCCCTCATTCCTTTGTCTATTACTTAATTACTCTACTCCTTCCACTATTTTTCTCAGTCCCTCTCTACTCATACTTCTTCACTCTTGTTCACTCACTCTGTCTCTATTATTGTTACTATTTCTGACTGATCAAAAAATTTGTTTTAAAAAAAGAACAGTAAGTATAAGGGAAGGAAACAGACAGTTATGTTAAAAGAAAGACAGCTATAGGGAGTAAACTAGGGATACTGTTACCCGCAATCCACTGATGATGATGTCACTGACCATGTCATGAATGATGTAATATGTGACATCATCAGCAGTGGATTGCGGGTAACAGTATCTCTAGTTTACTCCCTATAGCTGTCTTTCTTTTAACGTAACTTTCTGTTTCCTTCCCTTATACTTACTGTTCATTTTTAAAAAAAAAAAAATGTTGGTTCGCTCCCGGTTCGCGAACCGGAGAGCGAACCCGGAAGCGAACTAAAAGAAATAGAGGTTGGCAGAGTTCCAAATATTTTACCAATTTCTTTTATAACGGGGAGGTAGTTCTGAAAAGAACTTTTTTTATTGTTTTTTTAAAATTATTTTTCTGAACTTTTTTTTAGTTTTTTTGTATTTTCTGAACGTTTTTATATTTTTTTGGTTTTTTTTTGGGGTGGAGGAAAACGAAAACGATTCATTGTAAAGGGCTCAACAGGAGCAACAAAAGAAAAAGAATTTATTGTTTGGGGCGTTTCGGGCAATCATCATTGTCCATAGCTCTGGTGATTAGAGTGATGCTACTTTCTCTGTAGCAAATTATCTGATTGCAACGCACGCACACTTGTTTGATTTCCCCAAACCTCATTTGTATATTGGGGACCATCTCCCTCACCTCTGGTCCCGTCACTTCCTGTACTACTGATCTTCTGGCCATCGAAGGGGGATTATCTTGCTCGTCACGTAACTGCGCAGCACTGTAGTTGATTGGATGCCACCTACTCATGTGCCGATGCATTGTGTAGTTGCCGAAACTATACTTCTTGTCGGTCCCTCTGGACAGTCTAACTTTACATATAAGGCAAGTTACGTACCTTGCATTGACTTTCTTTTGGCCCTGGGGAAATTTAAAAAATTGCCAAATATAGTTTTCTTTCCGATGATACCTCCTGGGCTCCTCATTCAAAAACTGTGTCTCTTCCTGCTCTTCCTCCTCTTCCTGTTCTTCCTCTTCTTGCTGAATTATAACTTCAGCAGGTGGCCCTCTCTTACTTGGATGTGGTGGAGGTGGTGGGGAAGAACCAGCTGAAGCTACTAATGAAGCCATTGGTCACTGTTAACAAAGGGTCTTTCTCTCACCAAGATGAAAGTCAGAGTGAGAAAACAAGGAGGGTTTTCATCATTTGGGAAGAACAATAGTTCTAAACCAATGAAAAGTGTTAATTTTAGGTCACATGACCTAGTCTTACATCATTAGGAAACCAAAAGTGAAATGAACCAATGAAAAGTGTTATTACCGAGTCACATGACCTGCTGTGTTTACGTTACGCGCTTTGCGCCGCGTTCCGGTTCGCTTCCGGGTACGCTAACTTGGCGCGTCACATGACGTATCACGCGAAAACGCGAAACGTCATGCTGACGCGACGCATGACGATGTTGTTTTCTAACGCGATAGTTACGCAAACGGAACGTTTACCGGTTCGCGGACCGGGTCGTGGCTCCAAATTGAGCTAACGGGAAGCTAACCGGTTTGCGGACCGGGAGCGAAACAATAAAAATAATTTAAAAAAAATTGTACTAAAAACATGTAAAATATATTTTAAGATTTAAAGAAGAATACATTTTAAAGGTTTTGATATTAGCTTTCAAAAAACCAATGAAATTCACTTAAAAAACCATAGGTTATAGAACATATATAGTTAGGAATTAGCATTTACAAAACCTTGAAAATTCACTGAAAAAACCATAGGTTATAGACCATATATAGTTAGGAATTAGCATTTACAAAACCTTATTTTACTCACACAAAACCATTGAAATTTCATATATAGTTAGTTGCACTAACTATATATCGCGCACCCGCAATCCACTGCTGATCATGTCACATATTACATCATTCATGACATGGTCAGTGACATCACTGATGACATCACTGATGACATCACTGATGACATCTCAAATGACATCACTGATGACATCACTGATGACAACATCCAGTGACTTTATGTTTCTGAAAAGTCAAAATATGTCTTACATATTGAAGAATGAGTGGATGTATAAGTGTCTGGATGAAGGATTTAGTAGGTGCATGACTAACTGTATGAGTGAGTGATTAAATATGTCTCACTGAGTGCATGGGTTAGTGACTAAACTGTCTTAATTTGTGAATCATTATAAAAGTTGTTCTGTAAACTGTTGCTTATGTTGATCAGTAGCTTTATGATTAAGTATATGGGTTAATGATAGGTTGCCCAGGTATTTGTATGAGAGAGTGAGTGTGAGTGTGGGTGGCTGTGAGGTGTGTGACTATGTGCATAGATGTGTGAGCAGTTGATTCACTAGATGTATGGGTTCAAAAGTGCATGTGGAAACATCTGTATGGGCAGTTGACTGTGTGCATGAGTGTATTGGTGAGTGAATGGATATCTCAGTGCTACATGTCAAAGTAAGTACATATGTAAAACACAGTACATGTGAGAGTTGACATATATAAATAACTGTGCATAAGAGCCAGTAAATGTGTGAGTGCCTGTATGGATCATTGTGAACTTGTATCAGGGATTGTATAAGAGAGTAAATATGTGTTAGTATATGTTTGAATAAGTAAAGTGTGTATAACTGTATAGTAGAGGAAATGGAAGTGTGATTGATTCTTTGCATGACTGACTAGGTGTGTGAGTAACTCCATGGATGAGTGACAGTCTGTGAGCTTCTATTTACTCTGAGTGTATCTAAGGTTATATTAGAGTCTGAAGAAGTTCACCCTATTATCACATGAATGATGTCATCAGTGATGTGATCAGTAATGGCAAATGAGATGTCATCAGTGATGTCATCAGTGATGTCATTTGAGATGTCATCAGTGATGTCATCAGTGATGTCATCAGTGATGTCATCAGTGATGTCACTGACCATGTCATGAATGATGTAATATGTGACATGATCAGCAGTGGATTGCGGGTGCGCGATATATAGTTAGTGCAACTAACTATATATGAAATTTCAATGGTTTTGTGTGAGTAAAATAAGGTTTTGTAAATGCTAATTCCTAACTATATATGGTCTATAACCTATGGTTTTTTCAGTGAATATATATATATATATATATATATTCACTGAAAAAACCATAGGTTTCACACCAGTTATAGTTAGGAATTAGCATTTAAAAAACCTATTAAATTCACTGACAAAACCAGTTATAGTTAGCTGGAAATTTTACTGACATAAAAACATTGAAATTCCCACGTTATAGTTAGTGGGACTCACTATAACTTGCCCGCCTGCAATGCACTGCTGATGACGTCACATATTACATCACTCATGACATGGTCAGTGACATCACTCATGACATCACTGATGACACCATCCTTGTGACAGAGTGACAGACCTAATTTCAGTGTAATGTAACGCTTGAAACACATATTCAAAAATAGAAACAAACATTTTCAAAAAAATGGAGATACCCAAACCAGTAACAACAACCAATTCAGTAATTGCACCATCTATATACACATCCACTCATTCACCAACAGTTCTATATAGTCACTCATATATATACTCACTCATCATATGTAGTGATACACCTATACATCCTGTTACACATCAGCAATCATCCAAAAGTTACTCACACACATACTCACACATGCAAATAAAGTATTGAACATCCATTTATTTGCATATACATTTATACACACACTACCACCTTACTTCTAAGGAAACTTACACATACTTACTCTCTTAAACAATCACTTATAGAAACACATACTTATTTAAACAGGAACTCCTACAATCTCTCACTATATATACTATACTCACTTATATACATCAATACTCACATATACTAGATTAAAACATATATCGTTACTAATGAAGACACTAGTGAGACAGTCATTCACTCACTAACACACACATATACACACTCATCCACCCATACAGTCCTGCACATATGCTGTCTTCAAAACACATACAAACAGTGAGTCAGTCACCAACCCCTGCAGCCACTTATACACAAAAAGAAACACTGATACAAACATTTAAATATTTAAACAATACTCGCTAATATATGTATTCACTAAGATACACTTAATAATCCAGTTAACCAACCAATTTTTTTTTAAAAAAACATCCATTTACACACTTATTTAAACATTTATTCTTCCATCGACCTTTACAAATACATATATAAAACAAATTTATTTTTCAGAAAGACACACATTCACTGGATGGTGTCATCAGTGATGTCATGAGTGATGTCACTGACCATGCCATGAGTGATGTAATATGTGACGTCATCAGCAGTGCATTGCAGGCGGGCAAGTTATAGTGAGTCCCACTAACTATAACGTGGGAATTTCAATGGTTTTATGTCAGTAAAATTTCCAGCTAACTATAACTGGTTTTGTCAGTGAATTTAATAGGTTTTTTAAATGCTAATTCCTAACTATAACTGGTGTGAAACCTATGGTTTTTTCAGTGAATTTCAAAGGTTTTTTAAATGCTAATTCCTAACTATAACTGGTGTGAAACCTATGGTTTTTTCAGTGAATTTCAAAGGTTTTTTTAATGCTAATTCCTAACTATATAAGACCTGAAAGCCCACCAGGAATCTCCAGTATGCGCCAGGGGACTGCATTGCGGGGAGGTGTAATGAAGCCACAACCCTTTTTACACCTCTCTGCAACGCAGCCCCCGTGCATGTTTGAAGAGGGGGAACTAATTCCCCTTGCATACTGGGGGCCCCTGGGGGCCAATTAGCCCACCTGGAACCTCCAGTATGCGCCAGGGGCTGCATTGCAGAGGTGTAATGAGACTATGCCCCTTGTTACACCTCTCTGCAACGCAGCCCACTGCCGCGTTTGCAGAGGGGGAACTAATTCCCCTTGCATACTGGGGGTCCCTGGGGTCAAGTAGTCCACCAGGAGCCTCCAGTATGCGCGAGGGAGCTGCATTGCAGAGAAGTGTAATGAGGCCACACCCTTGTTACACCTCTCTGCAATGCAGGCCACTGGCGCGTTTGCAGAGGGGGGACTAATTCCCCTTGCATACTGGGGGTCCCTGGATCATATCTGCCCAAACACCGATATTCCGAACGATTGTAAATGACTTTTCTTGAGAAACATTTGGATTTGGATTATCATGTCCTATACTTTGGAATTTTTGAAAGACTGACTTTGAGGATGCTATAAATTACTCACGTCTGCCCGAAGTGTATGGGTAAAATTGATACCTAGTCATTTTGAATAAGAATATACTTTTGTCTCGTCTAACATTTGGAAGAAATATCTAGTTATATGACAACTGGATACCGACATAACTTGAAGGAAATAAGAACGCCCTGAAGAAGTTCTGTTGTACAGAACGAAACGTTTCGGCTGGCTGTGGTACATAAACTTAAGGAAAATAAAAGCATTTGAATATACACCAAGATTCAGCGCTTCAATAAGGACTCTAAGTGATATGATTTGATTGGACTCATTGTGAAAGTGGTGCTGTGCCAAACTTTGGAATATTCTCCACTACTGTCTACTACTTACTCTCTCCTACTCCACTACTCTCAAATACTCACTCTTTACTACTCATTCTCTACTACTCTACTACTCTCTACTACTCTCTCTCTACTACTCACTCCCTACTACTCGCTACTCACTACTCCCTACTACTCACTATCTACTACTCTCTACTACTCTCTCTCTACTACTCACTCTTTACTACTCACTACTACTCTCTACTACTCACTCTCTACTTCTCACTCTCTACTACTCTCTACTACTCACTCTCTACTACTCTCCCTCTACTACACACTCTCTACTACTCTCTACTACTCACTCTCTACTACTCTCTCTCTACTAGTCTCTACTACTCACTCTCTACTACTCACTACTATTCTCTCTGCTACTCATTCTCTACTACTCTCTACTACTCACTCTCTACTACTCACTCTCTACTACTCACTCTCTACTACTCTCTACTACTCACTTTCTACTGCTCTCTACTACTCACTCTACTACTTACTCTCTACTACTCACTCTACTACTTACTCTCTACTACTCTCTACTACTCACTCTCTACTACTCACTCTCTACTACTCTCTACTACTCACTCTACTATTCACTCTACTACTCTCTACTACTCACTCTCTGCTACTCTCTCTACTGCTCTCTACTACTCACTCTCTACTCTCTATTACTCACTCTCTACTCTCTACCTCTCTACCTCTCTTCTTCTCTCTCTACTAATCTCTACCTCTCTACCGCTACCTCTCTACCTCTCTACCTCTACACCTCTACCTCTCTACCTCTCTCTACATGCACACATATTCACATATATGCATATATATATGCATATGCATTTATATATATGTATGTGTATGTATAAAATAAAATAAAACATTTTTTTTTAAATCAGCTACTTTTAAAACTGTCATTCTTTTTCCCCATGGTACGCTCCCCGGTACGCGCACCGGTGCGCGTACCGGGCGCTCCCCCCGCGAAAATCCAAAAAAAAAATATTTTTTTTTTGCCCCGCGGGGCCCTTTTATGGCCCCCACATCAAACCTAGGGAGTCAAGGGGGGGTCTACTCTGCCCCCTTATGGTCATTTCCCTCTTTGTTTTGGCCACCTCTCGTGTCTCGATCCTACCGAGACACAAGATGGCGGCCGCTCCGGACTGTTTAGAATGTTTACAGACACCCCAGAGCCAATCAGCTTTCTGCGCGCAAGTTGCGTGGCGCGCCCGGTGCGCGTACCGGTGCGCGTACCGGAGCGCGGCTATAGATATATATATTTTTTTGAAACTTAATTACTCAAAATCCACTGGAGCACATATCTTGAGACATAGCAAAGGCACATCAGGCTACCAGTCCCTACAATTTTGCCAAGTTTGGTGGAAATCCATTCAGCCGTTCGGGCTAAAAGTGAAATCGACCGCCCTATGGAAATTAACATGGGGAAAACGCGTTTTGGGACCCCCTTTTATCTCGGCCCCCGCTTGACGAATCCCCCCCAAACTTTCAGGGAAGGACCGGAACACCGCGAGGCCATTTTGAGGAAATTTTGAGGCAGATTCGTCAACCGGCGCCAAAGTTATTCCAAATAGAATTTTGAGATTTAACATTGAAAAAAATCCTAACTATAACTACCTACTGGCGACCGCCAGTAGGTAATATATATATATATATATATATATATATATATATATATATATATATATTACCTACTGGCGGTCGCCAGTAGGTAGTTATAGTTAGGATTGTTTTCCATAGGAAATCCTCAACATTCTATTTGGAATAACTTTGGCCCTGGTGGATGAATCTTTGCGAATTTCTCAAAGAAGATGGCTAGGTCCGCTGCGCTCCCTCCCTGAAAGTTTGGGGGGGATTGGTCAAGTGGGGGCTGAGATATAAGGGGGTCCCAAAACGTGTTTTCTCCATGTTATTTTCCATAGGACCTTTAGACTCGGCTACAGGTCGAACGGGTGAATGAATGTATAAGAAATTTGCCAAAACTGTAGAGTCTTGTTCGCAGATTACGCTTTTTTTGGAATGGTGTAAATCCGTTCAGTAGTTGTTGAGAAAATTAAAGTTAAAGCCAATTATATATCTATAGGCGCGCACACGTGCGCGCACCCAAGCGGCTGCGCGTGAGCGGAATTTTTTTTTGCTGCGTGACGTCTGTTAACGTTCGATTCTAAGGAAATCAGGATGTTTTGTCCGCCATTTTGTCACTGCGAGTAAATATATTGTTCATTTCAAAGCGTTGAAACATGGAAAGGGGAGAAGGTAGAGATTGTTTTGCTGCGTAGCTTTTCTCGGGGTGTGCAGTAAGGCCCTTAAACGCAAAAAGATATAATTTTTCCCCGAAAAAAAATACGGGGTGCGCGCGCCCGGTCGCGCACACCTATTTACAAGAGTGTGAAAATGGAGATAAATCAGAAGTTTGAGTGCTTAGATATAAGGTGGCTCTGAAAAGAGCCCTTGTGTTAATTGAGTGTTTTCTGCATTTATAAGTAAGTACCGATGCAGAGCCTGATGTTGCAGAGGAAGATTCTGTTTCCCTCATTTGTGAAATGAACACCGTCTCTCCTATAGACGTCTTGCATGTGGTATCGCAAGTTGTTGTGGTAAATAGAACCCATGCTATAATCTCTGAGGAACGCAGAAACAGATTTATTCACATGTCTCCTTGCTTTCTCAAATTGTGCACAATGGTGATTGGACCAATTCCATTTCTGTCTTTGGCATATATTGGAATATACCAAGGCAGATCGAGGAAAAAGTGTCATCAATTGTCGAAAGGTGTCTTTTAGAAGCATTTCCAGACCTACCCCAGTGATTGTGCCTAGATCGTTCCCACCACAGTGCACAATTATAAGGTCTGGTTCTGGGAGATGCATAAAAGTTTTCACCAATGGAATCAATTGGTGACATTTCAATCCTCCTTTGGAAATCCATGTTATGTGTACATTTGGTAAGCTGAGGTTGCAAATTCGTCTGCTTACTGCATATTTTTCACTCCAGTGAATATAACTGTGTCCTATTAGCCAGACCTTCATTTTCAAGGGATTTGTAGTCGTCCTCCGATCGGTTCTGGAAGTGGAATGGGAGTTAGAAGTTGAAATTCTAAATAAAGAAAAAGGAAGAGGCTGGGTGTGGTTTAAAAAATAAAAATGATTGGTTGATTGTAACAAGTGGAGATTGAACAGGTTAATGTTTATGTTAAACGAAAAGTACTATTGGGTGTGAAAAAAATGACATGTAACAGAGCTGTGGATAGGCAGGTGTTTCTGGAGGGAAAACAGTGTTGTTACTTTGCTGTAGAACGTTGAGATATGAACTTTTGACCTGTGCCTTCAGCCAGGTGCAGAATGAGGTGTTACCATGGAAACAGCCAGAGATGGCAGTGGGTGATGGGTGACTTTTATGTGACATTGAAAATATTGTGAGGGAGAACCAACTGAAATGTAAATGCTTACGTTACGCGCTCGGCGCCGCGCCCCGGATTGCTTCCGGGAAGCTGCGCTTCGCGCCTCGCGCACCGGAGCACTTCCGGGTGCGCTAACACGGCGCGTCATATGACGCATTACGCAACAACGCGATACGTCGTTGGGGCTCCACCGGAACTGATCGAATTGGTAGTCTACAGTGTTTCTGGATGTTTCAGACTGAAGCTGGCGTCAGCATGAGAGCACCCCGTGGCTACGTCGTGGCCATTCCGCGAGCAATCATGGCAGTCACTCCCCACCAGAAGTCTGCAGGAGTCGGGGGCCTCAGTGACTCTTGTAGATGAAGATACAGGTCGTCGATCAGAAGATGTGCTGGCCACCTCTAATGGTAATAGCATGGCCAGGGCTCTTGTCGTTGCCTCTGCAAATTGCACAGGGTGCACTTGTTTGACATGCCGCACCATGGTATGTATGGAAAAGGAATATTTTTTTGCTGGATTTCTTCTTGAGAGAACCAAGTCACATATCGTGCAGGTTACTTTTGGTGCATTCACTTTCTTTTGATCTTCAGGATAAGTGAAAAATTGCCAGATGAAAGATTTATTTTTTCTTATTAAAGGTAGTCGATCATTTTGGTCAGATTCGGAAGATGAATGAAATACGGTAGCCATTTCACCAAAGTCTTCCGAAAGATGGAGGACGTTGTTCTCTCTTGAGAGTAGAAAATATAGTGAGGGAAGTGGGTGGAGTGCTGCGTGTAAATTCCAGAATTGAAACTATTAAGAACCAATTGAAAGTGTTGTTTTCATGTTGCAGCGGGCTGCCATGTAACTAGTTATTTAATAAAACGTTTTACCCTGTTACTTTGCTGGTGTGTTGTATATATTTATAATATTTGCATAGTGTTTGTCGTTATTTTGGGTGGGGTGGGCGGCGGAGCCGAGCTGTCTTGCAGCTATCATGGCGTCGAGCTCGGTTCCTCTCACTAGTTTCATATTTCTCATGAGGGGTTGTTCCTAATTTCTCTATTTTAGCGAGGTCAAAAAGAGATCCCATCAGTGGCCTACTGATTTTGCTCGATTCCTTTTGTTTCTTCTAACGATTTATATGTTATAGTTTGCTAGCACGATACAGCGGCTAGTCCGCATTTTATATATATGTCCTTTTTATTAGGGGTGTCCTCCGGTGGAGTCGGACGATCTACCTCTAATAAACGGTCCGGGTTGAACCAACTACCATCCTGATTTTGTATATCTTCTGAGCTGGATTTAAGCACACAATTGTTAAAGTATGAAACGTTTTATATTTCTAAAAAAAATACCAAGGTGTCTACATCCGGTAACGCACGAAAGTTTAAAAAGACATTCGGCTCCATTTACTGAAAAGTTTCATAAGAATAAAAAAGAAGTCTAGGTACAGTCTCTTTGACGTACTATACGTTCTTTGAGGGGTGTATGAAGAAATTCAATAAGTTCAAATTGCCAATTTTTCACGAAATATATAGGCAGGTGCGCGCACTCGGTCGCGCACGAAAGCCTGGAAATGCGATATCCATTTTATTGACAACTGTTGCCGAGAGTGCGCACACCGGGTCGCACACGAAAGTTTAGTAAGGCTATTTTTATTTACAGACAAATTTTAATGCGTTCAAAAAAAAGCAAGCTACAGACTTTCGGATTCTGTATCGCTTTACAAGGAGTCTCTATGCAATTTGAACAGTGAAGAAAACGGCTTGTTTTCGAAAAAAATATTGCCAGAACTTTATTGACAAAAGTATAGGTTGCATACACGACATATTTCTGAATTAGCATTTTAAAAACCAATGAAATTCACAGAAAAAACCATAGGTTTTACACACGTTATAGTTAGGAAGTAGCATTTAAAAAACCTATGAAATTCACTGAAAAAACCATAGGTTTGACACATGTTATAGTTAGCTGGAAATTTTACTGATATAAAACCAATGAAATTCCACGTTATAGTTAGTTGGACTCACTATAACTTGCGCGTGCAATGCACTGCTGATGACGTCACATATTACATCACTCATGTGCTGTCTGTTGACGGTCTTCTCGATGACTTTGGCAGGGAAAGGGAGGAGCGAGATGGGGCGAAAGTTCTTGAAGTCGGTGGGGTCCGCTGTAGGTTTCTTCAGTAGGGCGCTGAGCTCGGCGTGCTTCCAGCTCTCCGGGAAGGTGGCGGTGTTGAAGGAGGCGTTGATGATGTTTCGCAGTTGGGGTGCGATGATGGAGTCCGCCTTGTTGAAGACGTGGTGGGGGCAGGGGTCGGTCGGAGATCCGGAGTGGATGGTGTTCATTGTGCGGGCTGTGTCTTCGGTGGTCACCGTGGTCCAGGTGCGGAGGGTGGTGGTGGAGGGTGTTGGTTCAACGGTTGGGTGTGATGATGGTGCGCCGAAGCTGTTGTGGATGTCGGCGATCTTGCGGTGGAAGAACAAGGCGAGAGAGTCGCAGAGGTCTTGTGAAGGAGTGATGTCGTTGTTGCCGGTGCTGGGGTTGGAGAACTCCTTGACGATGCTGAAGAGTTCCTTGCTGTCGTGGGTGTTGTTGTCCAGTCGTTCCTTCTTGGTAGTGCGGATAAGCTGGTGGTGCTTGCGGGTCATGTTGTCTGTGGTCTGTTCTAGGAGCCAGGCTTTCTCGAGGGTGCAGCAGTTTTTCTTGGAGTCCTTGAGTTCGTCGGTGAACCAGGAGGCTTTCTTGCTTCTGGGTCTGCTGGGAGGGTTCTTTAGTGGCGCGAGGTCGTCAGCGCAGTTGGACAGCCACTTCGTGAGGTTGCGTGCTGCTTCGGTGGGGTCCGTTGTGCTGTCGGGTGGATTCTGGCTGAGGGAGGTGGTGAGCTGTTCGGCGATGATCTTGCTCCAGCTCCTGTGGGGAACCTGTTGCGGGTGGTGGTGGGCCGTGGTTCTTCTGAAGCTGAAGTGGATGCAGCTGTTGTCGGTCCAGTGAAGTCCTATGGAGTGGCTGAAGGTGATGTGCTTGCTGGATGAGAAGACTGGATCAAGCGTGTGGCCGGCGTAGTGGGTGGGGGTGTTGACCAGTTGCTTGAGTCCGAGGTTGGTGAGGTTGTCCAGCAGGGTGGTGGTGTTGCGGTCGTTGTTGTTCACCAGGAGGAAGTTGAGGTCCCCGAGGAGGATGTAGTCGACGGAGGGGAGGGCGTGTGGGCTGATGAAGTTGGCGATGTCTTCACTGAATTGTGTGCGGGGTCCTGGGGGTCTGTAGATGAGGGTGCCTCTGAGGGTGGTCTTGGGGTCGGTGTGGATCTGGAAGTGCAGGTGTTTGGCCGCCGTGAGGGTGTCGTCGGAGTAGGTCGTGATGCGGATGGTGTTCTTGTGGACGATGGCGATGCCTCCTCCAGTCTGGTTGACCCGGTCCTTCCGGGTGATCTTGTATCCGTCCGGAATGGCGATGGCGATGTCGGGCGCTGAGGAGGCATTCATCCAGGTTTCTGTCAGGAAGACAATGTCTGGAGATGTGGTGTCGAGGAGGTTCCAGAGTTCCACGGCGTGTCTGTGGACGGAGCGGGTGTTGAGCAGGATGCACTTCAGGTGGTTACTGCTGGTGATCGTCTTGGCGGATGCGGTGCAGGTCCGGATGCAGGAGAAGTTGCAGGATCGGCAGCAGAAGGGTCTGTGGGTGCGTCTCGGGGTGGCTCGATAGCATCCGGGGGTTCGACCGGTGTTGAGTGCGTTGAGTGTTGCGGCGTCGTAGGTCCGGCGGATGGGTTGGCCTCTGCGGGGCCAGGAGTTCTGGCGCTGGGCGCGGTCCAGGCGCAGACGGGCTTGCCTTTGATGCGCCTTCGGCGCACAATCGGCACGCCCGCTGCGCGTGACCGCTGCACGTGCGCGGAGGCATCATAAGAAGGGAGCCGGGAGGGAGGGTCCGCTGGGTGGCGGGAGCGGGGTGACCAATCGGCTGGCGGGGGGAGGGGCCGCAGGGAGGCAGTGGCGGGAAAACGGGAAGACGAGTGCGGGCGGCTCAGCGGCGGCTGGGTCACCTGCAGCGGCGGCCTAAAACACCAACAGGAGGTAGGCGGCAGTATCGGTGTCAGCAAGCAGCAGGAGGAGCGTGGGGGCAACCCGGCCTAAGTAAGGCACATAGTTAGGAATTAGCATTTAAAAAACCATTGAAATTGCTACTATATAGTTTAGTTGTACTAACTATATTTCGCGCACCCGCAATCCACTGCTGATGATGTCACATATTACATCATTCATGACATGGTCAGTGACATCACTGATGACATCACTGATGACATCTCATTTGACATCACTGATCACATCACTGATGATATCATTCATGTGATAATACGATGCACCTCCTCACACTCTAATATAACCTTTGATACACCCAGTGATAAATACAGACTACTATTCTTAAAAACCATTCACACACCAATACCAGTTACTACATACGCACTCACTGATTCCTAGGTCTACACACACATTCACTCATTCACTCATAGAATCACTCATACATACAGTCACTCATCAATACAACATTATCCTATGCACTCATACACCTATACAGACACTCACACACTGCCACTCATCCATGGAGTTACTCACACACCTAGTCAGTCATGCAAAGAATTAATCACACATCCATTCCCTCAACTATACAGTTATACACACAACACCTTACTTATTCAAACATATACTAACACACACTTACTCTCTTATACAATCACTGATACAAGTACACAATGATCCATACAGCCACTCGCACATTCACTGGCTCTCATGTATAGTCATTTATATATGCCAACTCTCACATGCACTGTGTTTTACATATGTACTTACTTGGACATGTAGCACTGAGATATCCATTCACTCACCAACACACCCATGCACACAGTCAACCGCCCATGTAGCTGTTTCCACATGCACTCTTGAACTCATACACCTAGTAAATCAACTGCTCACACATCTATGCACAGAGTCACACACCTCCCAGCCACCCACACACACACTCAGTCTCCCATTAAAATACTTGGGCAACCAATCAAAACCCATATAGCCACTCATATAGCTACTGATCAACACATGCAGCAGCTTACACAACAACAGACATACTGATGCACACATTCAGACAGTTTAGTCACTAACCCATGCATTTAGTAAGACACATTTAATCACTCACTCATACAGTCAGTCACGCACCTACTAAATCCTTCATCCAGACACTTATACATCCACTCATTCTTCAATATGTAAAACATATTTAAACTTTACAGAAACACACAGTCACTGGATGATGTCATCAGTGATGTCATCAATGATGTCAAATGAGATGTCATTAGTGATGTCATCAGTGATGTCATTTGAGATGTCATCAGTGATGTCATCAGTGATGTCACTGACCATGTCATGAATGATGTAATATGTGACATCATCAGCAGTGGATTGCGGGTGCTCAAAATATAGTTAGTACAACTAACTATATAAGAGCAATTTCAATGGTTTTTTAAATGCTAATTCCTAACTATATAAGGCCTGAAACCTATGGTTTTTTAAGTGAATTTGCAAGGTTTTTAAAATGCTAATTCCTAACTATATAAGGCCTGAAACCTATGGTTTTTTTAAGTGAATATATATATATTGGTCGTGGGGGACCAAGGGGCCTTAGATGAAATCTGGTCCCTTCAAAAAGTAACAGATGGCAGCCAAGGATATGAAGTGAACACTGTTTGGGGGAGTACAAATGCTTGTCAAAATCCATTTAAACCTAAGTCCACTTTTCAGCCCATAATGCTACATGACAACATAGATGTCTACCATGATTTGGTGGTAAAAGATTTGAAAAAATTATATGTTGTGACTAACAGTAAACATCAAAAAATGAGTAAGCAAAATTGGAGCTATGCACAATTGATTAAGAAGTTGGACTCAGATAACAATATTTAGGTGCGACAAGCAGACAAGGGCGGCAATGTGGTGCTTTGGCCCCGTGATCTATATCTAGCGGCGGCGGAAAAACAACTTGGAGATCCTTTGTGTTATAAAAAAAGCAACTTGCCAACCTTGAAAACAGCTTGGGGTGATCAAAATGCCAAAGTCCAGGCTTGGAGAAGAGGGGGTATTATCACTGAAGATGAATTCCGATTCCTAAGAAAGGAGCATCCAGTAGTGCCCTCATTTTATTTAATCCCCAAGATCCACAAAAACTGTGACAATCCGCCAGGGCGTCCAATTATTTCAGCCATTGACAGTTCTTTGGAAAATGTTTCTAAACACATTGATTATTTTTGCAAGACTGGGTAAAAGGATTGAGTTCCTACGTACAAGATTCTACGGACTTCATTCGGAAAATTGAAAATTTGCAGTGGTGTCCAGAGTTTTTACTTATGACCCTAGATGTGTCCTCCCTTTATACATCAATTAGACATCGGGATGGACTCAAGGCAATGGAACATTTCCTGGATAAGCGTCCCATCCACTGTGGGGTGCACAACAAGATGCTGTTAGCCATGACGAAAATGTGTTTAGAATAAAATTTCTTTATGTTCAACAATCAGATTTTTCAGCAAATAAGAGGAGTCGCCATGGAGGCCTGTTTCTCCCCCATTTACGCATGCTTGCACATGGGGCTGTGGGAGGAACAGTTCCTGGTGGGTGAACTCCAGGCAGTCATGGAGCAACATGTGGTCACCTACCTCAGGTATATTGATGATTTATTTTTTGTATGGAGAGGGACGGAGGAGGCAGCAAGGGAGTTTGTCTGAAGATTTAACAATAACAACTTAAATTTACAGTTTACTTCACACATTCATGCAGATTCTGTTAGCTTTTTGGACATGGAAAAATATATTAAGAATAATCGTATAGAAACCAAATTGTTCAGAAAGCCCACAGCAGTAACACCATCCTGCATGCTGCAAGTCACCATCCACGACATCTCATTCGCAGTATCCCCTATGGGGAGATGCTGCGCATCAGTCGGATTTGCAGCAGTGATGAGGAGTGTAGAATCGCACAGGAAGCCAGCAAGTGCAGATTCTTAGCAAAGGGTTATTCTAGTAATATCATTGGGACTGCTTTGAGAAAAACACAGCTAATGTCCCGTGAAACTGCTCTAACCCCTAAAACAGAGAACTCCGTTATAACTCCGTTGGGAGATGAGATCAAACCTCGCATGATTTTGTCGTACAGTAGACAACATCTGGCCATTAGAAAAATATTTTATCGTAATTGGAATCTCATACAGGGAGATCCAACGATTGGCCATAGAGTATCCGACAAACCCCTTTTAACATTCACGAAATCTAATTCCATGGCCAAAGCATTGGTTAAAAATACCTTTGAACCCCAAATATCCAACACTTGGAAGGCACTGGGCAGAGGTTTTAAAAAATGTGCCCAATGTAAGGCATGTAAACATGGGATTAATAAAATTACATATGTTGGCCCTTTTTCACAGGAACCACGGGAAATTACTAAGAGATTGACCTGCAAGACTGACTTTGCGGCCCATGTGCTGGAGTGCTTAGGTAGGTGGGGAGCACCCGTTTACCGGTCCACAAGCGTGTACTCCAGCACATTAGGGCAATCAACAACAAAGACCAGGCCTATTCTGTAGCTAGGCATTTTGAAACTGACCACAATTCAAATCCTTAGTTTTTATCATATTTTGTTATCGACTCTGTATGGCCCATGAAAAGAGTTGGGGATCGAGATGCGAGGCTTTGTCTTCTCGAAACCCGCTACATTTTAAAGTTAGGAAGCAAACAACCAAATGGCTTGAACGCAACGGAGGATCTGTATACATGCCTTTAAAATTCTTCTCAATGTTCAGGGACAGTGGTCATCCTCCTTGGTAGTCAAACATGCCTTTCAATTTGCTCAGTGACTAACTTATATAGGGGCCCAATGCAGTAAAATAGATTTAAATATGGGTCGATCTTTCAGGGTTTCATATGCATAAAATGGTTTTTATACAGCTTGTGTTGTACTTTAATAATGTAGTGAACTTAATTACTTGAGAATGTTTTTCTGATATATAGGGGTCCGTACATCCTCTTACTATGACTTAATATGCATATTGAGCTATTTTAAGAGGGTTGAACCAGGAGGAATCCTGGCGAAACCAATATTGTTTCTTTCATATACTTTATTGCACTTGCACCAGCACGTTTTTCTTATTATTATATTGCACATTTTCTGACCTCTTGGATGTCGTTATCAGTGCAGAGCAATGGACAGCTTTTTATGGAGTTAACTTTCATCAATAGAAAGTACATGCCCACTGGGGCTTTATTTTTTTGTAAAATGTTGAGTACACATTTGAAATGGTGATTTACCTATTTTACTACCCTAGATGCAACATGGTTTATTTCAGACATTTTAATATAATTGCTGAATAATGTACCTAGTTCTTGGTGGTGATCAAAGAATTTTGTCCCGCAGGGTAGAAGTACTTTACACATGTTTTCAGTACTTTTTGTATTTATTCATGAATTAACAATGAATGTTTAAAATATTTAATTATTTATATATTTTATGAATTGTTCAAATGTGTAAAATTGCATTTATGCCTTTTATACCATGATGTACAACACGATTGGAAAGTATTGTTTCTATGTTGTTGGCTGTATCTTGTAATTGCCGCACACTAGCACTTTAAATAACGGCACCTGCTCTTAGCAACTTGCCATGTCATCAAGCTTTGTGGTAAAGCAAAACGCGTAATGGCGGCTGGCTTGCTGGAGGAAATAAAGCACCTTGACTAAAAGCACAAATTCCTGGGTCTGCTCCTTCGTCTTTTGGATTGGGCTGGGGCGGCTGCCTCGAGTCGATTGGCGAATTCACTGGCATATATACATATATATATATATATATTCACTGGAGAAACGACAGGTTTCAGGCAGGTTATAGTTAGGAATTATCATTTGAAAATCCTTAGAAATTCATTGAAAATACCATAGGTTTCAGGGGTGTTATATTTAGCTGGATATTTCACTCATACAAAACCATTGAAATTCCTCCGTTATAGTTAGTTGTACATCACTGATGACATTACTGATGACATCTCAAATGACATCACTGATGACATCACTGATGACATCATTCAGTGAATGGGGTTTGGTTTGTTATTTAAATATGTATTATATATATACCAATCAGCATTGAAGAATCAGTGGATATAAAAATATATAGATAGAGGATTTAGGGCCAGATGTAGGTCGGCAAATACCAGTCGGTAACAGCCGATTTCGGCCGTTACCGACCGGTATTTGCAAATGGAGATGTAGGGGCCTTCAAATATACAGAATCTGTAAATGTACCGATTCGGTAAATTTACCGATTCTGTAAAATACCGAATTGGTAAATATACCGAATCGGTAAATCCAGATGTAGGTGGCACTGAAAACAGTGCCACAGGCAATTACCGATTTGTTATTTACCATGTAATTCTATTGCATGGTAAATAACGAATACCTGTGTACATGCACATCTGTGCATGTACACCTGTGCCATGTGACACACAAGCCAGAATCAGGGGTGTAACAGAGTGTCAAAGTGACACCCTGTCACCCTTGCAAAATCTGTAATTTTACCGAATCGATATTAACCGATTCGGTATTTGACATTGATTCCTATGGGCCTGTAGACCCATAGGAATCAATGGCAATTACCGAATCGGTAAATACCGATTCGGTAATTACCGAATCATACAGATTCGGTAAAAATTACCGAATTTTTACCTACATCTGATTTACTGAATCTAGAATACCGAATCGATAAAATTCGGTATTCTAGAGTCGGTAAATCAGATTTACCTACATCTGGGCCTTAGTAGCAGTGTGATTGACTGTTTACTTGCCTAATTTATAGTGTCTTACTAAATATATTGGCTAGTGACTAAACTGTGTGAATATCTGTATTACTTTGTCAGTTGTTGTGTAAACTGCTGCCCCAGTTGGTTACTAGCTATGTGAAAGTCTATATTAGTTATTGATTAGTTAACTGATTGTTTGTATGGGAGAGTGAATGTGTGTGTGGTTCGGTGGGGGATCTGTGACTGCCCAAAGATTTGTGAATAGATAATTCAGTATGTATATGAGGTTAAGACAATGTGTTATAATAGTTGTTTGGGTGAGTGAATATATTTATGGGTGTGGTGATGAGCAAAAATATTTCTCAATGGTACATGTCCAACAAAATAGAAAAAATAAAAGGCAGTGTATGTGACAGCTGTATATAAATAAGTATACATAAAAATCATAGATTGCATGAGTGACTGTATAGATAACTGTAAACTTGTAATAGTGATTTCCTAACACACTAAGTATGAGTTACTATCTATATGAATAAAAAAAAGTGCTATTTGTATACGTGTGTAGCTGAGTAAATGTAAATATGATACATTGTTTGCAAAAGTGAGTAGGATGACTGCATAACTAAATAGTATGTACGCTGGTGTGTAATATCAACATAGGTGTATAGGTGTGTAAGTATATTTAATAGTGTTCTATTGATCAATGACAACATGTATGAGTGAATTTATAGGTAATTGATTAGATGTATATGTAGATCTAGGAATCACTGAGTGGCTTTTTAGCTACTCGTATTGCTGTGTCAATGGATTGTAATATGGTACTCTGTATTTTACAGTGAGTGATGAAATGTTATACTAGTGTATGATGAGGTGTATCTGTTGTCACGTGGATGATGTCATCAGTGATGTCATTTGAGATGTCATCAGTGATGTCACTGACCATGCCATGGCATTTTTACCAGTGGATTGCGGGCACGAGAGTTACAGTTAGTACAACTAACTATAACAGAGGAATTTTAATGATTTTGTATGAGTGAAAAGTCCAGCTAACTATAACACCCCTGAAACCTATGTTTTTTTCAATTAATCTTTAAGGTTGTTTTAAATGATAATTTTTAACTATAACCTGCCAGAAACCTATGTTTTTTTTCAGTGAATTTCTAAGGCTTCTTAAATGATAATTCCTAACTATAACCTGCCTGAAACCTATGGTTTTATCAGTGAATTTCAAAGGTTTTTAAAATGCTAATTTCTAATAATAATGTTCATTAGGCATATCTGTTTTTTCTATCTTGTTTAATTATCATCCTTTTCTCAATGCAGTAAAAACTGCAAATATTACCATTCTTCAATGTATTACTTCCTCCAAGAAAATCACCTCAAAGCAGAACCACAACTAACATTAATGATATACAAATTAGGCAAGCCCTTTTTAAAAAAACAAAAAAACACCACTTCCCCATATTTTCAACAACAAGCCAAATCTGCAATGCTACCTAAAAAAACAGGCAATAGTTTCACTTACCACTAACAAATTAATATCAAAATTTAACCAGTGTAAGGATGTGGACTATGTACTGTGTGAATTACACCCAACTCACACCCACATCTAACGACAAATATGTAATAGAGGTACTAATTATGTACTTCCAACACCCAACAAAATCAAAACACCTAGTGCCACCACCACTACAACCACCCCCCTGACCCCTCCCCCTCCACTACCTCAGAGGCAGCGCAAAACAGCATAACAGACCTTCCCAAAATATATATCCCCTCAACAGCACACTAGGTCAATGTTCAGAGCTGTGGCAATCAACTATGTAAGGGAGCAAACACGCACATCAACAATAATTTACACAATGCCAAGACTACCGGTAAAATGCTATACACAACTCACTATACAAACCAAAAACGTTTCCGTGTGTAGATATACTATTGATATGTGCAGTGTACTGCACAGTGGAAGCAATTATATTATCTCAAACAATGGGGAATATCTTAGTCATGTAGGTGTGTTGTCTTCCCCAGAAACAAAAACGGAGTGGGCTGGTCCAACGTACGCAACTCCTGTGTAAGAGTATAAAAAAAAGCCTACACCTTGGACGTGGTTCACTTCTGCAAAGAGAAAAGACTCTGCCACAGCGAAGGTCCTCACCCTGCCACGTGACTGCCACCATGAGCACGTGCCTCCTCAATACGGGCCGATTGCGAACTCAGCGCCACAGCACCGCAGACTTATGTCTGTATCGACTACTGTCTTTGATCTACGCTGCGGACAACAGGGTTCACAACTTGAATTCGGCTTTGGATCGACACTATGGATAGCATTGAAGTTAGCCTTGATTTATGTAAGGCAGAGACAATTTTGTTAAAGGATGCAACAAAAACATTCCTCAATGTCTGTACTGAGTACTGCCTTCGATCTACACTGCGATCAACAGAGTTCACTACTTGATACCAGTTTCGCATCAGCACTACAGAAAACATTGAATGCAGTCTCAATTTATTTAAGGCAGAGACAATTGTACTGTGTGCTCAGATTTTGTTAAAGTACGTGACAAAAAGCATTTCTCAATGTTTTTGTCGACTACTGCCTTCGATCTACACTGTGGACAGCAGGGTTCACAACTTGAATTCTGCTCTGCATCTACAGTACGGACAGTAGGAAATTCAGTCTTGATTTATTTAATGCAGAGACAATTGTACTGTTATGTGTTCCGATTTTGTTAAAATAAGTGACAAAAAACATTCGTCAATATCTCTGCTGACTACTGCTTTCGATCTACAGTGCGGACAGCAGAGTTCACAACTTGAATTCAGCTTTGGATCTGCACTACGGACAGTATGAAATTCAGCCTTGATTTATTTAAGGTACAGATAATTGTACTCTATGTCCTCAGATTTTGTAAAAGGATTCGACAAAAAGATCACAGGCACAAATATGGTGACAATCACATAGAGATGCTGCAATATGCACCTCCAGACAACAAATGGCATCAGATTTCACGCGAAACATACAGACCAGGTCAGCCTTGGAGTGGAACAGCCACAACCATCACACGCCTTTGTTGTACTAACTACTGCCTTTGATCAGCCGTGAGGACAGCAGGCTTCACAACTTGAATTCAGCACAACGGACAGCATTGAATTTAGCGGTACAAGTACAAGAAGTAGGTTTTAGGCACATATAAGGTCATACAGAAAATGCACAGTCAAGAAGTAGGAGGAGCTAACAGTTGCTAATTCTGACATTTACAGACTAACAGCAGCTGCATGGACAGCTGCAAGCTCAACTGAGCATGTGCAAAGTGGAAGAGGCTAAATGTAACCTGTCTCTAGGCAGATTTCAAGAGCAGACAACAGAAAGGTAGGATAGAGCGCATGGCATACACGTGGTAGCACATGGCAAGCAAAAATGGCTGACAGAAATACAAAATGGATTCCACAAAACGGACAAGATAACCTCTAAATACAGGATGGCTTCTGCTAATGCTAACCCAATCGCTGCCAAATTACAACAACGCATCATCGCAGAGTGAGCACACACTAAACACCAGACGTACCACTAACTCAGTACACCATAAATAATCGCCACAAGGCTATATTAAGGCAAAATTCAGTAGTAAAAAAACATTACCCCCAGTGCGGCCTGTCCGGATCAAGCATCATCGCAGGTTACGTACACGCTGAGTCCCAAAGGTACTACTAACTCAGTGCACCATAATTCATCGACACGTGGCCGTATTCAGGCAGAATTCAACTGACTCTTCATTCATTATTTGCAGAATGCAGTACCAAACAAAGTATAACGTCCCTCAAACCTACACAATATTCCTTTAGTAGCCTTCATTCATAAACTTCTTTTATATCAGTTCTAGGTTTAGTTGAATAACAAAATTCACGCTGCAAGTGCAAAGGCACACTGAATGGCAGTTTACACTGCGGACAGCACAGGTCACAACTTGAACTATAGTGTCCCTGAAACATACATATTTCGACAATGTATTCCATATATATTTAATCTTTTATTTCAATCGTGATTACAAATGATCCAGTCTAGTAGGCAACAGACAATGCTTCCAATGCAGACCGCTCAAACCACGTATCATCGCAGGGTGTGCACACGCTAAGCACCTGACGTACCACTAACTCAGTGCACCATAAATAATCGCCACGTGGCCTTATTAAGGCAAAATTCAGTATTAAAAAAACATTACCTCCAGTGCGGCCTGTCCGGACAACACATCATCGCAGGTTATGTACATGCTCAGTCCCAAAGGTACAACTAACTCAGTGCACCATAATTCATCGCCACGTGGCCATATTCAGGCAGAATTCAACTGACTCTTCATTCATTATTTGCAGAGTGCAGTACCAAACAAAGTATAACGACCTCAAACCTACACAATAACCCTTTAGTAGCCTTCCTTTGAAAAATTATTTTATATCAGTTCTAGGTTTAGTTGAATAACAAAATTCACGCTGCAAGTGCAAAAGGCACACTTAATGGCAGTCTACACTGCGGACAGCACAGGTAATAACATACATATTTCGACAATGTATTCCATACATGTTTCATCTTTTATTTCAATCGTGATTACAGATGATGCAGTACAGTATGCAGTACAAAAGGGGGTGGTAATGGACGGAGCATCTGAACCAATCAAACACTCACACCCAGTCAAAAGATTTGGGTTTAATCCATCACCGTTCTTTAGCCCACTCTGCCACGCCAGTTCAGACATGGCTATATGCAAATCAGTCTGACCCTGTGCCTCATGGGAACAGTCCAGCATGAACCGCCAAAATATGCCTTCCCTGGACCGGAAACTAGCTTCCGAGGACCAGTTTCTGGCATTCCAGCCGTGTTCAGCCCGGCTTGCTTGAATCCAGTGGCAAAGTGAGCAAGGGACTCACGTCTGAGCATACCCTGCCACACTTATGGCGGCCAAAAGCAGTACAAAAGGGGGTGGTAATGGACGGAGCATCTGAACCAATCAAACACTCACACCCAGTCAAAAGATCTGGGTTTAATCCATCACCGTTCTTTAGCCCACTCTGCCACCCCAGTTCAGACATGGCTATATGCAAATCAGTCTGACCCTGTGCCTCATGGGAACAGTCCAGCCCGAACCGCCAAGCCATGCCTTCCCTGGACCGGAAACAAGCTTCTGAGGACCGGTTTCTGGCATTCCAGCCGTCTTCAGCCCGGCTTGCTTGAATCCAGTGGCAAAGTGAGCAAGGGACTCACGTCTGAGCATACCCTGCCACACTTATGGCGGCCAAAAGCAGTACAAAAGGGGGTGGTAATGGACGGAGCATCTGAACCAATCAAACACTCACACCCAGTCAAAAGATCTGGGTTCAATCCATCACCGTTCTTTAGCCCACTCTGCCACCCCAGTTCAGACATGGCTATATGCAAATCAGTCTGACCCTGTGCCTCATGGGAACAGTCCAGCCCGAACCGCCAAGCCATGCCTTCCCTGGACCGGAAACAAGCTTCCGAGGACCGGTTTCTGGCATTCCAGCCGTCTTCAGCCCAGCTTGCTTGAATCCAGTGGCAAAGTGAGCAAGGGACTCACTCTGAGCATACCCTGCCACACTTATGGCGGCGAAAAGCAGTACAAAAGAGGGTGGTAATGGACGGAGCAACTGAACCAATCAAACACTCACACCCAGTCAAAAGATCTGGGTTTAATCCATCACCGTTCTTTAGCCCACTCTGCCACCCCAGTTCAGACATGGCTATATGCAAATCAGTCTGACCCTGTGCCTCATGGGAACAGTCCAGCATATAGGAGCATATAGCCATGTCTGAACTGGGGTGGCAGAGTGGGCTAAAGAACGGTGATGGATTAAACCCAGATCTTTTGACTGGGTGTGAGTGTTTGATTGATTCAGATGCCCCGTCCATTACCACCCCCTTTTGTACAGCTTTTGGCCACCATAAGTGTGGCAGGGTATGCTCATACGTGAGTCCTTTGCTCACTTTGCCACTGGATTCAAGCAAGCCGGGCTGAAGACGGCTGGAATGCCAGAAACCGGTCCTCGGAGGCTTGTTTCCGGTCCAGGGAAGACATGGCTTGGCAGTTCGGGCTGGACTGTTCCCATGAGGCACAGGGTCAGACGGATTTGCATATAGCCATGTCTGAACTGGGGTGGCAGAGTGGGCTAAAGAACGGTGATGGATTAAACCCAGATCTTTTGACTGGGTGTGAGTGTTTGATTGATTCAGATGCTCCGTCCATCACCACCCCCTTTTGTACCGCTTTTGGCCACCATAAGTGTGGCAGGGTATGCTCAGACGTGAGTCCCTTGCTCACTTTGCCACTGGATTCAAGCAAGCCGGGCTGAGGACGGCTGGAATGCCAGAAACCGGTCCTCGGAGGCTTGTTTCCGGTTTAGGGAAGAAATGGCTTGGCAGTTCGGGCTGGACTGTTCCCATGAGGCACAGGGTCAGACTGATTTGCATATAGCCATGTCTGAACTGGGGTGGCAGAGTGAGCTAAAGAACGGTGATGGATTAAACTCAGATCTTTTGACTGGGTGTGAGTGTTTGATTGATTCAGATGCTCCGTCCATCACCACCCCCTTTTGTACCGCAGTACAGTATGCAACACGCTGAGCACCATACGTACCACTAACTCATTGCACCATAAACAATCACCATGTGGCCTTATTAAGGCAAAATTCAGTAGCCAAAAGATATTCTTTCCAGTGCACTCTGCCTGAACCACGCATCATTGCAGGCTCCACACAAACCGACCCAATCTTAGTGCACCACAACTCATGAACCCTTTACAATAGAAGATTCTGTGTATTATTTCACATATAGTGCTCCTACCTTTGTGCAGCAGAAGTCATAAACCGTTTATGATTGAATATCTGTGTATGATATCATGATTACTATTCTACGTGCCCGTACCCACTTCAACTATCTATCTGTGTCTGTGTCCCTTATTATGTTTGTAAAATGCTGCTCCTGAGCCCTACCACATTATATTGTGCTGTAAAAAGCGTATGCAACCATCCTACCTCTGCCAGTAACAAACACTTCCGTTATGTAACTTTCTCTCGCTCATTGTAAAATTATGAACGTACAAACTGGATCATTGCAATATTGCAAAGAAAGTGTATAGTAAATGTATAAGTGTATGCTATTTCTAATTTTTTTCTTTTTTTTTGCATATTTATATAGCGCAAAGTCGACCCAAAACTATATCAGCAATTTACATGAGCACCGTATTTACAGTTCATTTTCAGGCATGCGTAGGTTATAACATTTCTCTACAAAAAGAGAATGTGGACGCGCCTCGAAGACTGATTTCCAGCACCAAGTTCCACAGTATATCTGAATGACCACATACATATATATTAACTGCCCTTCATGTACCAAAAACTGCAAACTAAAGCTTTCACAGACCTGTATTACTACAGCTACAACACTCCACTGAATGTACAACAAACATTCATATTCGCATTTATGCATCATGTCTACCATCTTTTAGGTGTTCAACTATGGATGGATGTAGGATCAGTGATTCCCCCTACCTTCCATGTTGGCCATGTTGTGGGACTTTACATACATAATGATACATTTGCGATTAAGACTCGGGTGACGGCAGCTCTATAACACGGACACCAGAATCAGTTGATTTCTCATATAGCTCACAACGGAACTACGCCCATAGCTCCGGAGTCATCGTTCACAGCCTTGTGCAGCATTTGCATACGTCAGTTCAGCCCACTCTGCATACGCTACCAGGAAAATACAACAATGCTACATGGCCCAGATTTCCATTGTAGTGATTTCTTACTTCCAAATCTAGTTGTCAGAACGGCACACACACACACTCCTTCATGGCTGGTATACACCCACAACACACCCATCTAGCACATGCGTCACTACACACGTGACCCTACCAATAAAAAACACGGTCGCACATGCTCTATGCCATTTTAGAGTTGCTCCCATCACAAGCGCTGTGTAATGGCCCGTCCTAATGGTTTGGACGCCTCATGTAGGCCTGAACTACCGAACAGGGGGGCCCACTATCACGTGCATGGCCTCTTCGGTCACTGAGTTAGTGGTACCGCAAGGACTGAGTGGGTGAGGAACCTGCGATGAAGATAGGTGCATAAGTGTGTCCTTTGCCATAGAGATATCAAGACTCAGCACCAAATGTGAGACTTCTTGGTGACAGAGCAGGACTGCATGATGTAGAACATACCCTGTCCGATAAAGGGTGAGCAGTGAGGCCTGGGTGCGCAGCGGAGGGAGTAGATGAGGTGCAGCAGACTCTATAAAAAATACGACGCAGAGATTTAGGGGTACGCAGTCCTATATACCGTATGTTATTGCATTTGTATTTTTTTTCCTATAGCAGGAAAGTTTTTATAGTCGGTCAAAAGTCTGTTGCTCGTGATGATTGAAACCACGTGTATCACTGTGCACCACTTGTTTTCACAACCGGATGGAAAACATTACTACTCTACTAATTCTTCATAAATCGAAGCCCATTGAACAAGTTGGAACTGTACAAATAGTTGTATTTTTAATGTGGGAGGGAAGGTGTTTGAAAGAGCGATGTTATTCTATTCCACATTAAGATAGTGACAATTACCAATCATAACATCTTTCTTTTACTATCTTTTAGATATATATCTTCAGGGTGCACTAGTCCTACCAATTAGGAAGAAACCCATTGTTAGCCACGAAGTCCTAGAGAACCTTAGGCCGATTTCTCTGCTACCATACTTAGCTAAGGTGGTAAATACTCAATTGATGGCTCATTTAGAGAAGGCTAATCTTCTGCATCCCTCCCAATGGGGTTTCCGGACAGGTTACTCGACTGAATCCGCCCTGCTGAGAGCTACAGAGACCATAAGACAATGTGCAGATGCCGGACACACCATGGCACTGGTAATGTTAGACCTCAGTGCGGGTTTCGACACTGTAGCTCATTTCACCTTGCTGCAGTGTCTGAACAAAGGTGGTGTCGCAGGATCTGCACTGAGTTGGTTGAAATCTTTCTTAACGGGCTGTAGCTTTCAGGTCCAATGGGGCTACCTTCAGTCCACTGAGGTAGCGTTAGAACAGGGGGTGCCCCAGGGCTCGGTCCTCAGTCCCACCTTATTTAATTTATATATGGCCCCTTTGGCTGAGGTGGTGCAAGCGTTTGGAGTGGTGTTAGTCTCCTACGCTGATGACACCCAACTGCTGATCTCCCTTTCCCAAGCGCCATCGGTCAAGGCGTCCAACTTTAAGGCTTGCATGCAGGCGTTGGCCTCTTGGATGAACAGGCATTGCCTAAAGCTAAATGGAGCCAATACCGAGGTGCTTGTGGTCGGAGGAGATAGGGTCAGCTGGACAGATGACTGGTGGCCACACTGTCTGGGCCCTACTCCTACTACTTGTAAGGAGGCTAAGAATCTGGGGATATGGGTGGACCCTACCCTTTCTTATGAGGGGCACATCCGGCGTCTGGTGGTAAAATGTTTTGGTGTTTTAAAAACACTAAACAAAACCTTGGATCTTCTCCCTCTAGAAGCGAGACGCACAATGACCCAGGCTCTGATCATGTCCCATATGGATTACGGGAATGTCTTATACCTGGGTGCATCGGAAAAAAGTATGGGACGTTTACAAGTTTAGCAAAATGCGGCTGCCAGGCTGGTTTTAAGATTTCCTAGAAGAGCAGCTTCTAAGCCTGCACTTGCGGCACTTCATTGGCTACCAGTTAAGAAGAGAGTCCTGTTCAAATCCCTCCTAACATGCCATCGTATTCTCTGGCACAAGGCCCCTCCTTACCTGGGAGACCTGGTTACTTGGTATGTGCCAGGCAGAGCTCTACGCTCAGGTGGGACAGGGAGGCTTGAAATCCCTCGGATCAAGAAAGCCAGAATGGGGGGACGTTCTTTCAGAGTCATAGTCACTCACAGTTGGAATAAACTCCCAGTGGGTCTCAGACTGGAAAGGTCCGAGGCCAAGTTCAGGAATCTCCTGAAAACTTATCTGTTTACTATTTAGGGGCGCTTTTATACGGAAAGGTGTTTTGCGGATGGTATTTGGCGGGTTTGCTCTCCACAACGCGGGGACATGCCGGGATGGCGTAACCAGGCGCTCTATTACCTACCTTATTATTATTATTATTAATACTATGTCCCGGTACGTGGTGGAAGACACACCGGTGACAGAAAGGTGAGCTGTGAATATTCTTTTTAGTCACTCGCTCCCTTCCTCTCTCCTTTGATAAACAAACGACGCACAATCTTATCTTCCCTTTTGTCTAACAGGTTGTGTTTCACAAATTGGCATTCCCCCCACCACCTCCAAAACTCAATATTTGAGGATTGAGCGATGATGCGTGGCCATCGTAACAACGGCTGAGAAGGTTGCTTTGACACGTGGTGGACCCTCTTTGAATCATGCCAATGGCACAAGGTGAGCAAAGAACCTTGTTTCTGTAGCAACGAGAAGTCACCTGTGGGCGGAGAGAGTGGATAGTGTGCAGCAGCTTGACTGTGTATGAATGTACAATTACCTTCGGGCAGTGAGAAAGGATAGGTTGGAACAGTCTTGGTGCGCAAGAAAAGGCACTCACCTCAGGGCTTTGGGAGTCAATGGGGTGCAACAGTCTGGGTATGCAGTAATGAGAACTCACCGCTATGCAGTGGGAGTGCATGGGGTATAGTATTCTGGGGGAAAAAGTTCACACAGACACCATCTTGTAGTGGAAGTTGATGTAATACAGTATCCTGAGTGTCCAAAGGCATAAAGCAGAAATATACTTGTGCAGTTGGATGTACTCTGCTATTACTAACTGTATACTACCTTTCAGATCACTAAACTTGAGGGTGCACTATGAACCAGCACATTTTTGGACACACAATGGAGGCAAAAAGGTGAGCTACGAAGATTGTCTCCAATATTAACACTACCTCACCTGCTCTATCTATTACTTTCTCTCTCTCAAACGTTCAATGTCATTTTTTCTCTCTTTCTCCCTTTCCCTCTCGCTCACATTGTTTCTCTTTCTCTTGTCAAGTTATGGATGCTGTTGTCCACTCTGCAGATAAATAAATCAAGGTTGAATTTAATACAGTCTGCAGTGTAGAACCAAAGCAGAACTCATGTTGTGAGCTCTGTTGGACACAGTGTATACAAAAGGTAGGCAGAGCGGCCTAGATACACAATGCCTTCAATTAATTGTGTTGCAAATAAACAATATTGTCCTGCATAATGACGTGATCTCTCACCTAATTCTGTCTCATCTTTGAATCATTTTGAAGACCTGTTAGACCATACTGTAGATGTGACGCCGTAGGCACTTCCCTACAGGTACCTCTTCAACGCGGGCCCATGAGAGGGGTGAGATCAGGCACACTGCACACGTGCAAATAACCAATATAGCCAAGTGTTATGTTAATTTGTGATCTTTGACCTCATTCAGTCATATCAATCTAATTTTAAACAATTCTTTTCATTTTTGTTTTGCAGGTTACCTACCCTCCTACCATTGGCGTCCATCTCACATTTTGTTTATTCTATTGTTATGTTAAAGTTACGTTTCTAGTTATTTATTTTTGTTGTAATAAAAGCTAATTTAAAAAGGTGTATACGTCTTATTTTTCTGACAACATTTCACGATTATTTAGTGTGAGAATCATATGCTCAGTATAATACTGAGGCTCATTCTTTACCAGCTCTTTACCAGAGTATGTAGCTGCGACTAAAGGTTCCCATGGAACATTTTAAAAACTCCAGCACAATTACTGTTTGGATTAGCAACATTGTGTGGTGAACTTCTGACCTGTGCGCTCACTTAAGTGTTCCATGAACTGTTACTATGGTAACAGGCTGTAAGAAGTTTGGAGGTAGGGTTGAAAGCTACTGGCTGTACAGAAGCCGTTATATTTACCCAGAATCCTCTACATGACAGAGGGGAAAGCAAACAGAGATGACAGAACACTGTGGGGCAGATTTACAAGACCCTTGCACCACTTTTGCGTCACTTTTCCCATGTTAAAAGTGACACAATTACTTTATGAGTAAAAGAAGTACACAACTCTTCAAAGTAACCTCAAGATAGGGCTGGAGAAATAGCCACTGACGTTACAAAATGTCATATACAATTTACCTACTTTGTACTCAACAATGAGCAATTTGTTATCGATCACAATTAGACAGTGTTGCTTCACAATTCACAGTGTGCAATTCACTAAATACTTGGTGCCTATTGAAATGGTACACGGGATTGTCGACATTACAAAACTTAGAAGCATGTTTACAAGGACGGCGTTAAAAATTATCGCTGCTTTAACAACAGCAAACTACAACTAAAACGGCGATAATGGACTTAAAAATCCTTTGTTGTCTTTTCAAAACTGCTACTTCCTATGGCAGAGTAAAAGCTGAGGATCCCGTCCTGCAATAGGAAACTTGGATTGCATTTTGAAAGAAAGAACACGAAAACCTACTCTTTCATAGGGTAGGGGTAAAAATGACTATTCCCACT
The DNA here is from genome assembly GCF_964263255.1 of Lissotriton vulgaris. Taxonomy (NCBI): domain Eukaryota; kingdom Metazoa; phylum Chordata; class Amphibia; order Caudata; family Salamandridae; genus Lissotriton; species Lissotriton vulgaris. Next base: position 622,196 of record NW_028250319.1, on the reverse strand, counting down.
CCACAGTAGGGAAAGCGTTCGTAGAGGGAGGGTAAAAATTACTATTCCCACTCAAGAGAGTGCAACAGTAGAGAAAGCGTTGGACAGCGTAGGATTAAACACTACTAATCCCACTCCAGATAGGGCAACAGTAGGGAAAGCGTAGGGGTAATAATTACTATTCCCACTCCAAAGAGTGCAACAGCAGGGAAAGCGTTGGATAGCGTAGGGGTAAAAATTACTGTTCCCACTCCAGAGAGTGCAACAGTAGGGAAAGCGTTGGATAGCGTAAGGGTAAAAATTACTATTCCCACCCCAATGAGTTTAACAGTTGGGAAAGTAATGATTTAATATATTAATAAAAATACATTTAATATCAATACCAATAAAATATTATTTAAAATAATTACCAATTTAATATTATGTAATATTTAATTAATTAACATACAAATAAATACTAGTTGTTAAAAATTAATTACTTGTTAATAATTAATTAATAACTAATACTTTTCAATAACAAAACATAATTATTAATAACAAGTCAAGTCAAGTCAAGTCAAGTCAAGTCAAGTCATAGAATTTATATAGCGCACTACATACCCAGAGGGTTTCAAGGCGCTTAGGAAGGGGAGGAGGATTACTTGTCAAATATCCACGTTTTAAGTTGCTTTCTGAATGCTTAGTGGTTCTGGGTAAGGCGAAGGTAAGCGGGGAGTGAGTTCCATGTTTTAGCAGCCAGGTATGAAAAGGATCTGCCTCCCATGGTGGTCTTGTTGATGCGAGGTACAGTGGCGAGGGCTTGGCTGGAAGAGCGTAGTTGGCGGGAGGGGGTGTAGAAGGACAGTCGTGAGTTGAGGCATTCTGGACCGATGTCGTAGAGTGATTTGTGTGCGTGGGTAAGCAGTCGGAAAGTGATCCTCTTATTGACGGGTAGCCAGTGGAGGTCTTTAAGGTGACCAGAGATGTGTTCGTTGCGTGGGATGTCTAATATGAGTCTGGCTGAGGCGTTTTGGATACGTTGGAGTTTCTTCTGGAGTTTTGCGGTAGTACCTGCGTAGAGGGTGTTTCCGTAGTCCAGTCGGCTCGTGACCAGAGCGTGGGTGACTGTTTTCCTTGTGTCGGAGGGGATCCAGCAAAATGTTTTTCTGAGCATGCGAAGAATGTTGAAGCAGGAAGAGGATACGGCGCTGACTTGTCTGTTCATTGAGAGTGAAGAATCCAGGATGACGCCTAGGTTCCGTGCGTGGTCTGTCGGGATGGGTGCTTTTCCGAGGGCTTCTGGCCACCAGGAGTTGTCCCATGCAGAGGGGGATGTACCTAAGATGAGGACTTCTGTTTTGTCTGAGTTCAGTTTCAGACGGCTTTGTTTCATCCATTCGGCGACTTCTTTCATTCCTTCGTGTAGGTTAGTTTTGGCGGTGCTGGGGTCATTGGTGAGAGAAAGGATCAGTTGAGTGTCATCCACGTAAGAGATGATGTTGAGGTTGTGTTGGCGTGCGATGGCCGCGAGGGGGCTCATGTATACGTTGAAGAGGGTGGGGCTGAGTGAGGATCCTTGTGGTACGCCGCAGATGACTTCAGAGGCCTCGGACTTGAATGGTGGAAGGCGGACTCTCTGGGTTCTTCCGGTGAGGAACGAGGTGATCCATTCAAGTGCTTTTCCTTGGATTCCGATGTTATTGAGGCGTTGTAAAAGGGTTTTGTGGCAGACTGTGTCGAATGCTGCAGAGAGGTCAAGGAGGATGAGGGTGACTGTGTCTCCATTGTCCAGTAGAGTTCGGATGTCGTCTGTTGCTGCGATGAGGGCGGTCTCAGTGCTGTGTTTTGCTCGGAAGCCAGATTGTGAGGGGTCGAGGGATTTGTTGGCTTCGAGGAAGGCGGCGATCTGGTTGTTGACAGCTTTCTCGATGACTTTGGCCGGGAATGGAAGAAGCGAGATGGGGCGGTAATTTTTGAGTTCGGTGGGGTCCGCTGTGGGTTTTTTCAGAAGGGCGGTGAGTTCAGCGTGTTTCCAGTCTTCCGGGAAGGTGGCGGAGTTGAAGGAGCAGTTGATGACGTCTCGGAGGTGCGGTGCTATGACGGAGTCTGCTTTGTTGAAGATGTGGTGAGGACATGGGTCTGTGGGGGATCCTGAGTGGATGGAGTTCATCAGGCGGATGGTGTTCTCAGTGGAGATTGGGTTCCAGTCGTTAAGGGTGTTCACGGGGGGAAGATGATCAGCAAATGGTAGGGTGGGTTGGTTTCCGGGTTGGTTGTCAAAGCTGTTGTGGATGTCTGCAATCTTGTTGTGGAAAAATGAGGCTAGGGAGTCGCAGAGGGTTTGAGAGGGGGTGATGTCGTTGGAGTTGGCCGAGGGATTGGAAAATTCCTTGACGATGTTGAAAAGTTCCTTGCTGTTGTGAGCGTTGTTGTCAAGTCGATCCTTGAATGCTGTTTTCTTGGCTTTTCGGATTAGTTGGTGGTGAATGCGGGTGGCGTTTTTGAAGGCGTCCTTGGTGCTGGTGGTTGGGTCTTTTTTCCAGGCCTTTTCAAGGGAGCAGCAGAGTTTCTTGGACTTCTTGAGATCATCGTTGAACCATGAGGCCTTCTTGCTGCCAGGTTTGTTTTGACGTTTTTTCATTGGTGCTAAGGTGTCAGCGGTGTTGGATAACCATAGGGTGAGGTTGGCGGCGGCTTCGTTAGCGTTAGAAGAGAGGGCTGGGGTGTTTTGAAGGAGCGATGCGGAGATTTGGTCCGTGGTGATTTTGTTCCAGTTTCTTTGCAGGGTACGTTGGAAGTGGGTGCTGGGTTTTGGTTTGTTGTAGGTGAAGTGAACGCATCTGTGGTCAGTCCAGAAGAGGTCAGTGGTGTGGCTGAAGGAGACATGGTTGCTGGATGTGAAGATGGGGTCGAGTGTGTGACCTGCGATGTGGGTGGGGGAAGTGACTAGTTGTTTAAGTCCGAGGTTGGCGAGGTTGTCCACGAGGATGGCGGTGTTGCGGTTGTTGATCTTTTCGAGGTGAAAGTTGAGGTCTCCCAGAAGGATGTAGTCTTTGGAGGGGAGTGCGTGTGGGGTGATGAAGTCCGTGATGTCTTCACTGATTTTTGCGCGGGGTCCTGGTGGTCTGTAGAGGAGGGTGCCTCTGAGTGTGGTTTTGGGGTCGATGTGGATCTGGAAGTGAAGGTGTTCGGAGTTAGCGAGGTTGGCGTCAGAGCTGGTTGAGATGCGGATTGATTTCTTATGGACGATAGCGATTCCTCCTCCTGTGTGGCTGGTACGGTCTTTGCGAGTGATCTTATAGTCTTCAGGGATGGCAATGGTGATGTCTGGTGCGGAGGAAGCATTCATCCATGTTTCCGTAAGGAAGGCGATGTCCGGAGAAATGGTGTCTAGTAGGTTCCATAGGTCAATGGCGTGCCTGTGGACTGATCGGGTGTTGAGAAGGATGCATTGTAGGTGGTTGGGGTCGGGAATCTGTGGTGTGGTCGTAGCGGAGATGTTGGCGGTGCCGCTGAATTTGCAGGAGAAGCAGGAGAAAAGTCCATGGGTTTGTCCAGGGGCGGCTTGGACGCAGTTGGGAGTGCGGCCGGGGTTAAGGGCTAGGAGGGTGGCGGCATCGTAGGTAATGCGGGAGGGCTGGGAGAGACGGGGGGCCAGGGGGTCTGGCGCTGGGCGCGGTCCAGGCGCGGACGGGCGTAGACGGGCTTACCTTTGGCGCACCTTCGGCGCGGGTTGGGCGCGGTCGCTGCGCGTGAACGCTGCGCGCGGGAACTCCTGTCATATATGGGTGGTGGAGGGGGAGGGGCGAGGGCGTCTCAGCTGGGAGGCGGGGCGGGCTATAGATGACCATAATAACAACACCAACAAAATGGAGGCGGAGGGGGGAGCACAGCGGAAACGCGCTAAAGCAGAAAAAGCGGCGCTTTTAAATTGTAAAGTGCTAAATTATCAGATCGGCAGCTAGGCAGCTAGGCACACAGCAGGCAGAAGTGATACCAATTAATAATTAACAGTAAATTAATTATCACTTCAAAAAATTATTTTTAATATGTAATTAATTACAATTACATCACTTCCCACCATATTCCCCTATAAACCCACAACCCGCTACAGTAAATAATGTAATACAATTATCATAATTAGCAAACAATTAATTAATACAAATTAATTACCAATTATTACAAATTAATTACCAATTAAAAATAAATTAACAATAAATAAAAAATCAATACCAATAAATAAAAAAAAATATTTACCTAATTACAATTAAATTACTTGCCACCCTATTTCCCTAAAAACCCACAACCCTCTATGGAAAATAAATTAGGAAAACGAACATAATTATCAATTAATCAATTAATAAAAATTATTCACCAATTAATACAAATTAATTACCAAATAAAAATGAATTAACAATAAATTCAAAATGAATACTAATAAATAAATACAAATATGTAATTAATTACAAATAAATTACTTCCCACCCTATTCCCCTATAAACCCACAACCCGCTACAGAACCAAAAAGCAAAATTAAATTAAAAATATTTTATAATTTCAAAAAATGAATATTTATTTTAATATACTTAAATTACTTCCCACCCTATTCCCCTATAATCCCACATCCCTCTACACAATTAAATTACGAAAAAATTAAATAACATGAAATGCATTACTTAAAATAAATTAAACATACATTACAACAATAATATTCATTTTTCACACATATACTAACATACAAAACACTTTAAAAATTCGATATTATTAAAAATTCAATATATTTTAATGCCTATAATATATACTTTGATTATTTTGAATTCTATATTTTCTCAATCAATATTATATTACTTACCTTCAATTCGATATTTTTAACCACTATATTGTGTCCATTCGATATTTTGTCCATTCTATATTTTTACTTAGATATTATGGCCATTCTATATATTTTTTAGATATTATGTCTAGTTACCGTTAGTTTTTATGGATCACTGACAGAATATCGACAGTCAGAATATTGAGGTACAAAAATATCGATGTCCAGAATATTGAAGTTCTATCTACAGAATAGTAAGTACAAAAATATCGTTGTTAAAAATATCTTTTTTATGTATTAAAAATAATGTAAAATAAAGTGAATAATAGATATATAATTAAAAAAACATTAACATTATTATAAAATGCTTACACTTATAAGTAATACATATAATGTAAAAATACATTAAACATAGATATGTATAACATATATAGATACCTAATATTATTTATAAATAATAAATAATTATTTTAATAACATAAATTGTATAAAAAAATAAACAATCATGAATACATATTTACACATACATAAATAATATAAATCAAAAACAAAAAACATATATAACAAATTAAAATAATATTTTTGTTCATTTTTTAAAAATACATTTAACACTACATTAACTAAAACAGTAGAGAAAATATTGTATAGCGGAGGGGATATAACTACCATTCCTACTCCAGAAAGTGCAACAGTAGGGAAAGTGTTGGATATCGTGGGTGTAATAATTACTATTCCAACTCCAGTGAGTGCAACAGTAGGGAAAGTGGTGGACAGCCTAGGGGTAAAAATTACTATTGCCACTCCAGTGAGTGCAACAGTAGGGAAAGTGTTGGATAGTGTTGGGTTAAACATACTTTTCCCACTCCAAAGAGTGCAACAGTAGGGAAAGTATTGAATAGCAAACGAGTAAAAATTACTATTCCCACTCTAGAGAGTGCAACAGTAGGGAAAGTGTTGGATAGCGTAGGGGTAAAAACTACTATTCCCCCTCCAGTGAGTGCAACAGTACGTAAAGTGGTGGAGAGCGGCGGGGTAACAATGTCTTATCCCACTCCAGTGAGTGCAACAGTAGGGAAAGTATTGGATAGCGAAAATGTACAAATTACTATTCCCAATCCAGAGAGTGCAACTGTAGGGGAAGTGTTGGATAGCAAAGGAATAAAAATAACTATTCCCCCTCCAGTGAGTGCAACAGTAGAGAAAGTGTTGTATTGCAGAGGGATAAACATTACTATTCCCACTCCAGTGAGTGCAACAGTATGGAAAGTGTTGGATAGGGTAGGGGTAACATTTACTATTCCTAATTCAGAGAGTGCAGCAGTAGGCAAAGTGTTGGATAGAGTAGGAATAAAAATAAGTATTTCTAATCCAGTGAGTGCAAAAGTAGGGAAAGTGTTGGATACCAAAGGGTTAAAATTATTAAATAATTATTCAAATTAAATAACCAATTAATAATTAATTAATAATACATTAATTATAAGTACTAATAAATAAATATTAATATACGCGTTATAATAATTAAATTATTCCCACACCATTCTCCTATAAACCCACAACCCACTCCTAAAAAAAGAACACACTTAATATAATTATATATTTATCAATTATTAGTAATTAATAACCAATTAATAATTAATTAATAATACATTGTGTATAATAATAAATAAAAATATTGTTTTAAAAAGTAATAATAATTAACTTATTTTCCACCCTATTCTCCTATAAACCCACAACCCACTCTAAAAAAATAACACAATTAATATAACTACCAATTCATTAATTATTAATAATTATTAACACATTAATAAATACAAATAATATATTAATTATAAATCATTATAATAAATACAAATGAATAAAACATGTTTATAATTAAATGACATCCTACCCTATTCCCATAAAATCCCACAACCCCCTACAGAACTAAATTGCACAAAAATTAATTTTCAAAAAAGTAATTACTACTAAAGATGTAACACATATATAAAAAACTTATACCAAAAAATTACATCACATACTTTTAACACACATATTATAATACAGAACACTGATATAAATATCGATATTATCAACAATATTTTTACAAGCGATATTACTGACTTCGATATTAAATAACATTTCTTACCTTACTGTTGATATTCTGTTCAACAATATACTTGCTTTCGATATTCTTGTACCTCGATATTTCAAACTCAATATTGTTGTAGTTCGAAATAAACAACTTGATATTCTGTCTGTTCACCGTTTCAGGCCACTATCCAATGAATTGGAAAAAAAGCGTTGGTATGCCCCCTTTTAAAGAAAGCCTCCTTTAATCGGAGAGATAATATAAAAACTACTGACCCATATCTAGGCTTCCTCTACCCCTAGGTACATTCTAGATGCCCACAAAGTTTTGGATCCCTTTCAACACAATTGCAGACCTCAACGTTCCATGGAGTCAGCTCAATTGATTGCCATAGAAGAGATGCGTAAATTGGTGGATCACGGAGGGAGGGTGTACTAATACTTCTCAGTTACTCAGCTGCATTTGATATGGTGAACCATTCAATGCTTGCCAGATGTTTAGAGAGTGTCTGCATTAGAGGTGCAGCCCTTACTAGCCTACAATCATCCCTATCCAACAGATAGCAAAGGGTCTTTGGAGATATCACATCAGACCCTTTCTCCTTATCCAGCGGAGTACCACAAGGATCGTCTTTATCACCTACACTTTTCAACTTTTATGTCACCCCTCTGATGAAACTCATTCGGTCATATAGGTTTGTTGCAGTATCCTATGCAGATAACACACAATTATTTGTATCAATGTCATCTGATGTTGATGAGGCAGCCAGCAACTTTCCAAACTGATTGGCCAATAGAGTCATCTGGATGCAGGACAACTGCCTAAAGTTGAATTCACAAAAGACTGAAGTAATTAATTTTTGGCAAATCAGATCTTTTCGGAAAAGTTGAGGTGGGTGGCAAATCTTGGACAATGAACCCACCCTGTTAAGAAAGCAAAAACCCGGGAGTGCTATTTGACAATCAGTTGTGTTCATCAGCTTATATTAAACAGATCACCTCTGCATGTGTCCATCTCCTTAGAGCTGTGAGGACAATACTTCCATTCATTCCACAAGAAATGCAGAAAATGGTAGTGGTGGCCCTGGTATTATCTATATAGATGATTGTAATGCATTGTATATGAGTACTGAGAAACGCTTGCTATTGACGCTCCAATCCCGCCAAAATGCTACTGCCTGTTTACTTTTGGGAATACCCAAATGTGCTTCTGTCTACAAAAACATTAGGAAACTTCACTAGCTACCTGTCAGCGAAAGAATCAAATTCAAGGCCAGTGTAATTTCAAGATATCTTTGCCTGCCACGTATCATGATCATGGCAAGGCTTGTCTCACTCAGAAAATAAACAAGGCACGATGCTTAGCTTGAAACTCTGGAACTCCTTGCCGCTGCAATTGAGATCTGAATCAAATTACTCCTCTTTCAGAAAGTCTCTAAAGACATGGCTTTTTACTAACAGCATAACCTGTTATTAATCGGTAAGTTGGTATTTTGTATGGTTCTTAGTAACTGTTAGCCTCAGGATGCCTGAACAGTTGCACACTCTACTTACTTACTGAAAAAAACATGGAACCCTGTGATTTGAAACTGGAGCTTTTTCTCCCATCTGCCCTTTCAGTACCAGGTACCGAATGATCTGATTGGCTAACTGCAAACTAGAGGAAAATGTTGTGGCTGCCACTACCTTACTTGGGGGCTAAATACTGGTGTCCTTAACTTCTATTAAAAGCAATATATATATAGGCAGGTTAGAGACACCCGGATCCTATTGCACTTGTGAGCAGGACCTAGAAATTCTTAGGGCGAACATTAAATAAATGCAATTCTTGCTGAAAATTCTGCAGAACTGGCAAGGGACCCAGTCGACCTTCCTGCCCTTGCATGCCTCCACAATACCGTATGAGTGACTCTTGCACACCCATCCTGTGGGAGTACTAAGGGTACCTGAAAAGAATAAACAAAATATATGAAAAAAATACAATGTAGGTTGGTGTCCATAGGCAGCTCGTGGTAGATTGATCACAGTACCTGGCTGAGTGCAAGTAACTGTAGCCAACCACAATGCGCATGACTGAAGGTCATGCACATGGGAATTTGGAGTATTGGTGGGTTGCGTGCATGACCTGCCCGAAGGCTTTTTACTTTTTTTGTTTTTATAAAACTAACTCATAAAGGAGGAGTTTCGGCTTAAGAAGCAAAAACAATTATGGGTGTTTGCCAGGGTGTGAGGGGTCATTGCTGTTTTTTTTCCTTTTGATCAGTTGAGGAAGTATGCTGTTGACTTAGCCAACAGGGTCTCTGTCAACGTAATGCCTGCCCAACAATTTGGCAGGCAGTGTTCTTCATCACATTACCCTGTCAGTCAAACTTTAAATCAGGCCCAAAGAAATAAAGTCAGCAGGCGGGTGCTCATACCCCGCTCTTCAGGGTGATATGAAGTGAAGAAGGAGCCATATGGCACCATCTAGTGGCTCACTGGTGTATTTCTGGGAAATAAATCTCTCCCTTGGAGATGTTTTAAAGGTGAGGAAACTGCAGTCAGAAATAGTATCCACCATAAAGAGTGTTACCGAAAGAAAGTGACTTGTTCTTCTAAATTAAGATGCACAGGATGTGGAAAAGCCATCTGCTCTGGCCTTTAATGCTGGAACAGGCCTTTAATGGCTGGTATTGGCCTCTACAGTGGGCTCCAAGGCTATAGTAGTGAACATTTAGCAGCTGTTAGACTCCACATGCAGAGACCGTGCATCTGCTGAGTGTCTAGCAGCTATTTGATCCCACATGAAGTAGCTATGAGTCTGTTGTGTATTTAACAGCTGCCAGATCTCCCATTTAGCAGTTGTGCATCTGCTAAGTGTCTAGTAGCACTTTGATTGCACATGAAGTAGATCTGACTGTAATGAGCATCTAACAACTGTTAGATCTCACCTGCACGAGCCTTGAATCTGCTGAGTGTCTACCAGCTGTTAGATCCCACATCGAGCTTGGCGGTCGTCTAGAAACCATAACAATGTACCATTATACTGGTGATACACAACTCTATTTGAAAGTATTCTTTTATTCAGACATCTAAAGCCTCAAACATTGCCCGCACTTCATCCAGACATGGATGATCAGCACCTACCGGAAGTTCTAACCAACCAAGAGAGAATTCTTTTATTTGTCAAAAACCTGGTATGACATGACATGATAATAACATGACCATTGATAATTTTGAATCTGAACTTAACCGAATGCCAAGTCACTTGGATTCACCCTGGACATCAATGTCACCCTCAAGGAGCACACTGTCAAAAAAAAAGATGGACTGGAACCAGCTCCCTCAGAAAGTGACATCAGAATTGTTGTTTGAATCACAGAGCTCTTGCATCTGGATAGTGTTTACTCCCTGCTCCATTGCTTATCATAATCTGCACTGGCACCGCTTAAAGGCATTCTACACACCGCAGCAAGACTCATGCAGAGCCTGAAAAAATATGATCACACCACCCCCATCCTAATGGAACACCATCGACTCTCCTTGCCAACCACACTATCTTCTAAACCAGCTGTATCATTCACAAAGCCATCACAACCATCATCCTCACTTATCTTGAAGACATGCTCACCATCTCTGGGTATTTGTGGTGTACTTTCAGCCAGGAAACCATCAGACTGCAGACTTAGAAGTGTAAAAAAGACAAAACAAGACAGCAGGCATTTATTGTCATGCAACTATGAACTGGAACAGCAACCCTGCCTCCTTCAGACCACCCCAACGCTGCTCCAATTTAGGAAAGAGTTGAAGAACACTACCACACAATGCATTACTTCTTATTTATTTTCTGCACTGAAGTAAATATGTTATATGACAACAGCCACCTTTACTAACTGAAAGGCCTGAAATGTACACAGTGAGTCCTTTCTTACCACCATCTCATTTCCACACCATCCTGCCCGTGGAATAGATTTAATTTGGACCACTCGTTCGTTTCCCTCCAGCTTAAGAGAAGTTGTGGCTGTGCAGTTCGTATCCGCAAAATGCATCTGTGTAAAGCTGTAATTGAACCTCTCCAGGAGGCACTTGTTGAGAGATAATGTCATTGCTGAACCTTCACACTGCACAGTCGGAAAGATGTCACTGCGACCTGCAAGAAAACACGACTGGTGAGAAATAATCATGGAAAGCATATTTAGCACTCCAATAGTTTACAATTCTGCAAGACACGCCCTTTCTAATTGGTATTCTCACAATCAAACACAATAACCATCAAATGCACACCGGGTATTTCCGGCCCAATGCTTCACATATTTACACTGAGTACAGTCTTTCTCTTAAAGTATGTTGCTCATGTTGGCCGTACATCCCAGACACCAGCCCTAAGTACAGGACACAGAGGTCAGAGGTCGAAGCAAGGGGTAAGTCATGGAAACTGAGTTGGACTACTTGTATTCGTAGCTGTTTCCCTTCCGTGCTTACGGCTCAAAATAGCCAGTATTAGATATGTAGAAAAACCTATTACCTATTACCGACACTCAAACTCCACACAATATACAACACACAGCATAGGTTTTTACATGCATATACACAGGAATACAGAAAGGGACTTTTGGACTTTCCCAGTCAGTAATTCGCCTTACTTGAGAAGTGCAATTTAGGCATTAGTTTCATGGGCAAGCCTTCACAATTTAGGTCAGTGCATGTGATTTAGAAGACCAATATATGAGCTAAGAAGGTCATCTCTTCCACAACTGCTTTACAAAAGCTGATCGAGATAATAACCATGACAATACAACTTATAAAGTGTCCTCTCCATTGCTCTGAACTGCCACATTCCAGTTATTCATCATCCTTCAATCATTCTCCCACCAGCTAATCGGTGTCCCGCCACAGGAGTTGGAAACTATGATGGTCAACGTGGAGGCTGCAAGGAGTGCACCTGCGTTGCCTGGGTAACTCGCTCTTTGGAAAATGTAAGCATGGTGCAGTGTGGCATCGTCCATAGTGGCTCCACCCTTTGCCTGTGCCCCGCCTCTTCCTTGGAATGATAGAACTTTCTATTATGACATTCCAACTGTTGAGAGAGTATTCCCCTCAGTGAAGAGCTGTGCCTGAGCTGTGCCTGACCTGTGCCTGTGCTGTGCCTGTGCTGTGGCTGAGGTGTTACCAATAAACTTCTCTTCAAGCGCATTGTCCTCCTGGTCCTTCATTTAATTTTTTTTTTTTTTAAACAGTTTTTATTGCAGAGTCATGATTCATACATTGTAGTTATACATGTGTTACAACCTTGATCGTCTCTTGAATCCACCCTTATTCCATTCCTTACACAGCCTTGACACCTACAACCCTGAGGTCGGGCAGCGTTAAACAAGAAGGTGTCACAATCAATGTTTCCAAAATATAATTGCTTCGATTTCGCAAGTAGTTCAAATGTCTGCATTTGGCTTTATTCCCGTGCTCCCTTCTACTTCCCGCTAACTAACCCCAACCCCCCCCCTCAACTTCCACCACCCGTGCTCGGAGCTTATGCAGTTTATATCCGTTGTTGTCCTCAGGAGTTGTTAGTTATCTAGGTCTGTGATGCGCCTGGTGCGTCTTGAGGATTAATCTCATCCGATTCCTGCAACTCCCCAGTGTCTTGCAATGTGCTGTCTCGTAATGCCTGCACTATTGCTTCCCATGCTGCCGCTGTGGTCATTGCTCTGTTGTCTAGTTTCCGGCGTGCCATTTGTTATCGCAGTGTGCTTTCGGCAGTCGCCCACTTCAAGAGCTCGTTTACCCATCTCTTATGCGTGGGACCCGTTCTCGCCTTCCAAAGTCTTGTGATTTCTCTTTTGGCTAGAAGAAGGCCCATATCAATGAATCTGCTAGTAACTTTATTTTTGGGAGCGTGTGGGAACCAGTGTAGTATACTGATGGCCATATCAAAGTGTAGGCCCCTCTCAGTCACTTCGTATAGCAAACTTCCTACCGCTCGCAAGTAATCCCTCAAGTCTGGACAGGACCAAACCATGTGTTCCATTTCTGCCCCTTCTGCGGCACATCTGGGGCATACCGCCACCACCACTCCGAAATATTTTCTGATTTTCCCGGGTGTCAAGTATGCCCGATGTGGGATGTAGAAGTGTATTTGTTGGAAGCATGCGTTTCTCATGCTCTTCCATGCTCGCCGCACTATTTGCGCCCAAGCTGTCTCTGGGATCTCTTTCTTTAAGTCAGCTTCCCATTTAGCTTTCAGCGCAATTAGGGAAGGCAAGTTTTCTCTTAACATCCTAGAGTACAGGCATGTTACTGCTTTATACGTCCCCGCCGCCATCATAGTATACTGACAAGCCATGGTTGTTGTGGCTTCCGAAAGTCCCCCTTTCCAATGTGCCTGTATAGCTCTGGTCACCGCCGCATGTAATAGATAGCCTCCCCTCGGAAGGTCAAATCTTTCTTGTAGTGTCTGATATGGTATTAATACCCCATCTTCATACAGATCTCCCAGGACCTAAGTCCCGCATCCTCCGAGTACTGTAGTTGTGACCAGTCTCCCCCATGTGGGAGCGCCGTTACCACCCCCTGAGGTATCTCAGGTGCATATGGGTGCTTGACTCCCGCCCGGCGTTGGGATCGGTTCCAGCAGAGCCTAAATGTCTGCTCTTCAAGAGTCAAATCGCTCAAGGTCAGCTTCTGCTGCAAGGCAATATAAGCGAGAACGTGTCTCGGCGTGCCTCCATTTCTCTCTTGTTCCGGGCCTTGGTATACCCTCGCCACCTCCTGCATGTAAAGCTGCAGATGGGTAGTAGAGTTTGAAGTCTGGCACGCTAACCCTCCCTCGTCCTTCGGGCGGTGGAGTGTTTTGAGCGCAACCCTGCATCTGCCCGATCCCCATAAGAACGATGTCAATTGCGATTTTAAGAGTCGGAAAATGGGGTTGGGTATCCACACGGAGAGCGTGCGGAAATAGTAAAGAAGGCGAGGGAGAATGATCATTTTCAGTAGTGATATTCGGCCAGTTGCCGAGAGCGGGAGAGTAGCCCAAAAGGCCATGCTTCCTTTCAGTGCTCGCATACATCGGCCTATATTGCCGTCCAGCATATCTGCTGCCATGTGATATACGTAGAACACTAGGTATTTTAAGCATGTGGGGTCCAAGGTAAACATAGGGCAATGGAGAGGTCGCGTTTCTCCCTTCCGCACAGGGAATATACATGTCTTGGACCAGTTGACCTTTAGACCCGACAGCTCCCCAAAGCGCGCAAGAAGTCTCTCTGCGCCTTTCAGCAGCTCTTCTGCATCCTCAAGGAATAGTAAAAGGTTGTCTGCGTATAAGGAAATAAAGTGTCTTTCTCCTCTACCGTCTATTCCCCTGTAGTGCTTCCCCATTCGGACTTCAGCTGCGAGAGGTTCAATCTCCAAGGCGAATAGCAGGGTATTGTCGCGAAACGAGAGGTCCCACCCGCGGATGCGTACAATACTTTGGTCCATTGGATATAGCCTTCCCCCATTCCAAAGCGTTCCATGACCTCATATAGGTACGTCCATTCTAGACTATCGAATGCTCAATATCTATGGACAGAATCATGGGTGCCTGCCCCTCTGGGTGAGCGTCATCTAGCAGTCCTATGAGCCTTCTGATATTTGTGGTTGTATTGCGTGTGGGAATGAATCCGGACTGGTCTTTGTGGACCAAGCCAGTCATGTGTTGCAACAATCTGGCAGCTAATATACTGCTTAGAATTTTGTAGTCCGTGATGAGCATAGATAATGGCCGATAAGAAGCCGGATCGCCGCTCTCCCTTCCTGGTTTTAAGAGTGGGATCACCAAGGGCTCTCGCATGGATTGAGGCAAGTGGCCCACAGTTCTAGCCTCATTATATACCGTTTGGAGTGGTGGAGCCAACAGGTCTAAATATTTACTATAGAATTCAATGGGCAATCCATCTGTGCCCGGTGTTTTATTGCGGGCCATTCTCAGTATGGCCCCTCTAATCTCGCTCTGCTCAATGTCCTTACCCATGTCGTCTGCTTGCTCTTGATCTAACGGTGGCAGTAGTGACCCCTCAAGGAATGCGTCAATGTCTTCCTTTTGCCCCTCCAGTGCACTCTTGTAAAGTGCTTCATAATAGCCCGAAAACTGCTGAGTATCTCTGTCTGGGTGTAAAGCAGGTGTCCCTTTCCATCCTCCAATGTTAGGATCGGGGATCGACGCTTAGTGGGGTTAGCCAACCAAGCCAACAGCGTCCCATCCTTATTTCCCTCAGAGTGTGCCCTCACTTTGTAGGCCTTATGATTGCTCCACTTCCACCGCTACCGCCTCTCTAGCTTTGCACATCGCCTCCTGGAGCTCCGGGCGACCCGGGCGCCTACTCTCCACTGCGCACAGTTTGCCTTCCACTTTATCTAGATCTTCAAACAGCACTCTCCGCACTCCTGCATACTTACTGATACATAGGCCCCGAATAACTACCATGAAGGCGTTCCATTCCATCGCCCTGGCTGTCGTGGTGCCGTCATTTTCATCAAAGTATTGCGTTATCCCTACCTCCAGTGCTGCCTGTAACATTGGATCGTCCAACGTCTCCGCCCTCAGTTTCCATGTTGGGCTACTTGAGATCTCGGTCATCCAGTCAAGCGTAATCATCATGGGGTTATGATCTGAAGTCGTTCTGGCGAGGTATTCCGCTCGCGCGACCGTCATCATTACTGATGGCGAGCACAACACCGTATCCAGTCGGACATGCAGATCGTGTAGGCTAGAATAGTATGAGTAATCTCTTTCCGCTGGGTGCTGTGTCCTCCAAGCATCTACCAGCCTCCACCTCTCTCCTGCCAGTCTAATCTACCTTTGCTAGTCGGTGTACTGATGATTCTCTAAGCGGCGGGTGAGACCTGTCCAATGCGACATCCGCCACTGAGTTAAAGTCCACGTCTATCAATACAGGGCCTGCTAGAATGTGTGCCAGCGCTCCAGAGAGTCGGGTCAAAAAGGACAACTGGTCAGTGTTTGGAGCATATACACTACATAAGGCTTTGTCTTGTCCTCTCAGCTTTCCTTCTATTGCTATGTATCTACCCTCCGGATCTATGATTTGTCTAGTCAATTGGAAAGGGGTCCCTGCCCTGATCCAAATCAGTGCCCCCCTAGCGAATGCGGAGTACGTTGTGTTGAATAGCTGTCCCCTCCATCTACGC
Organism: Lissotriton vulgaris; assembly: GCF_964263255.1. Lineage (NCBI taxonomy): Eukaryota > Metazoa > Chordata > Amphibia > Caudata > Salamandridae > Lissotriton > Lissotriton vulgaris. The sequence continues at coordinate 606,196 of NW_028250319.1, read as the reverse complement.
TGTAATGCTAGCCCTTCCTGCTTCGTCAAGTGCGTTTCTTGGAGCAATGCAATATGGATCCCCCTACGGGTCAGATAGGCGTGTATTTTATGTTGTCTCGCCATTGTGTGTAGCCCTCTCACATTCCAGGTCATGCATTTCACTGTCCCTTGTTATCCATTATCCCATCCCAACCGATTCAGTGTACAATAATTCCTTGCCCCTGCAGAAGTGGTGGTGTCCCCGAAACATGTCTCCGGATTGACTCGTATTCCCCCCTCAACATAACCAAAAACAATTAGACTCTCAGAGCAAACATTCCCAACTTTCTCCCCCCTCCCCCCCAGGACAGGTCCCTATATTGAGCTATTAGTTCCCATCCAAACTCGATGAAAACAGTTTAACTTCCCCGGTGATTCACAGTCGTCACTGTGAGAGCCTTAAGGGCCAATAGGGTGCGGCTCTAGACCAAAAGGCGGCTGCGTCAGCCCTACCCCCGCCTCAAGGATCCCCCCAGAAATAGCTGCGGTGACCCATTACGTTTGGTTCTAGTTATTTGTGCATTTTAGCTTCGGCCCCCCAGTTACCAGTTGCGACCTCCTCATTGAATGTTCAAGTCAGGCTTCTATGATGTTTTCCGACGTCTGTGGCATCACTATCGGGCCTTTGGTACAGTTGATTTCCGACAGGTCCGTTTTTGAGCCCGTGACGTGATCTTCTGAGTCTGTTTCTCGCTGTGACGGGGCTGTAGCAGTTCCAGATAGTTCTACCACTGCCTGTAGTGCCGCTCTTCTTTCCTCGTCCATTTGAGACATTGTGGGTTTCCGAGAACCCTGCCGACGCATGCAAATTCTTTGAGATTTCCGGGTTTGCGGTGTGTTCCGTGCTACCTCCATCTTTTGTCTTTCTCCATCCGTTCCCACCTTGTATAATTCCCACCATGCCCAGGCATCCGCCAATGTGGGGAAAAAGTGCGTCTTGCCATCTATCACCACTCTAAGCTTGGCCGGGAATAGCAGGGTGTATTGTATGCCTTCAGTTCTGAGTTCGCGTTTGATGGACAGGAAGGAAGCATGTAGTCTCTGTGTCTCATAGGTGTAGTCAGGGAACAGCGTCACTCTGCTGTTATCTACTTGGAACGGTCCTGCTTCGCGGGCCCTCTGGAGCAACAGGTCCCTGTCTTTGTAGTGCAACAGCTTGATTACCACTGGACGGGGCGGCTAGCCCGGCTTCGGCGATCTAGTTGGGACACGATGTGCCCGCTCCAGTGTGAAAAAGGGGGACAGGCTTCCAGCGCTATTTCCGTCTTAAGCCAGTTGTCCAGATATCCAACCATGTCTCCCCCTTCTTTTTTCTCCGGCAGGCCCACTAGGTGGATATTGTTGTGCCTGCTTTTGTTTTCGGCGTCCTCCGCCCTTCTCTTCAATGATTGTATACGGTCCAGGGCTCCCGCCAACTTCACCTCCATCATTTTGTGAGCCGGGGTCAGCTCCTGCAGGGTATCCTCTGTTTTCTTAACTCTGTCTTTGAGTTTGGCATGGTCCGCCCGCAGGAGCCCCAGCCCCGTCGCTACTTGTGCTATATCCCGCTGTAAAGTGTCTTTTGTGGTTTCGTTGGCCTCAAGGATCCGATCTTGTAGTTGTTGGAGGTCCGCTGGTCCCGGGACCGCTTCTTCCAGTGTTGCTGGGGCTGTGGGCCCCTCTCCTTTTCCTTTGTTCTTCACCATTGGTGTTCGCAAGCGCAAGGTCCAGCGAGGGGCATCAATTTCCAAGTCCCCGATTCTTCGTGGGGGTTCAGACGCACTGTTTCGCTGTTGTACCCTGCTTCAGTGCTAAGCTCGTTCGCAATGTTCTCCTTTTTCGCCACCTTGTTCTCTGCAGTACTCCTCCCGTCTGCGGTCGTTGGTTCGCCTTCCCCACCCCGGGGTCGCGCTATTCAGTTTCGATTGCGCTCTCCCTAGGTCCGCAGGCTCCTTCACCGACCGGGCAGGACGCTTCCTCCTTGTTTGTTTTCCCTGTGCGCTGCTGGTGGGCTGGGTTTTCGTCACACGAGGGCTCAAAGCCGCACGTTGGTGTGTTGGTCTCTCCTTTGTTCTCCTCCATTCGTGGCGCAGGTCTCAGCCACCATCTTTTGCTCCCCTGGCGTTGGCAGAGATCTGTGGCGGCCGGTTTCAGTTTACTATTCTTACCCGCTCCCCTTTTCGAATGCACCGCGTTCGCCTTCTCAATCCTCCTGCGCGGGCCCTTCCCTGCTGCTCTTTAGTGTGCTGGAGAACAGCTTTTGCGAGCTCCGGCCGCATCCATGTCCACCATTTTGAGGCCGACTCCGTTCTCAGTCTTGGGCGATTCCGCGGGCGGGTCGGTACGGCTCTGCCCGTGGGGTTTCTTCAGTCGTCCGGGCGCTGCCTGTGTTCCTCTGCACCAGCAGCACTTGGATGGTCGCGTTCGTGTGGGTTATTGCTGTTTATTTCAGGATAAATTGGGGATCAGGCGCGGAGCTCCGGGCTCACCCCACCATTCCCACCGGTGTCCAAGCCACGCCCCCCTGGTCCTTCATTTAATATTTCAACACTGGCGGCAGAGGATGGGATCGAGCTGAAGATACCCCAACACGCAAGTAAGAGCATGGGTTTGTCTGAACCTGGAAGATGATTGGGGCGAAACCAAGGGATCATTTGTGGCAACTTTCCAGATGAGGACCTACATGTCTTAATGAGTGCGTGTTAATATAAACTGTGCTTGCGGAGCCTTCAAGCACTAGACGCAAGATGACTGATGAGAGGTGCGATGATTTCTGGTGGCAAAATTTGACTAATGTCTCTATAAAGTGTGTCCGAATCTCCTCACCCCTAGCGCTTTGTGTAACTCTCAGCGCTTCCCAGCCTTAATCCGACTCTCACCCCAGAGGCACAGTCAGCAATTTTTGACTTTGACTGTAAGTATCATGTAGGCTCATTTATCTGTGATTGGAATTGCCGGTGACATTGCTGTGTGGCCGCCTGCTGGGTGATTGTCTGTCTTTGGCAATGCAGCTACTTCAATGCAAGCTCGTAACCGAGAGCGTTGCCACTCCCTGAGCCCTTCTGCCAGTCGGCGCAGCTCCTCACTATCAGCCCCAAGGCACCATGGACTGTTTAGAACTTTGTTAGGGCTGAGGATTCCTGTCAGCCCTGACTGACTATGCACCCCGAATGTGAGCTGGCGAGCGGGACACCAGCACCCACATTGCTTCATGGCCTGCTTAGCATACTCTTACTGGCTTCGCCCCAGATTCTCAGCTGCTTTGCCTGCCAATGTCCACTGCCTGCCACTGCAGGAAGGCTTGAAGAACCAAAAGAGAAATAAAAAGGGGAAGAAATGAAAAGGTAAAGAGGACGAAGGGTGTGGATGGCCCAAACTGACAGCAGGAAGGAATGAGAGAAGGGGAAATCCTGAGATTGAGCCACAGCACAAGGGGTAGAACTGGATAATGTGTTTGTAGGGGCACCGAACTAATTCTCCTGAGAGTATGCAAGAAAAAAACACAAAAAATGCACACGAAGCCCACTTTGGTGTTTCCAAGACCAAGGAGAAAATCTGAATGCAGTTTTTGTGGTCTGGCATGGACATCCAAACGGAAAAATCTCTAAGAGACTTAGCACCATGCAATAAGAGAGAGCCCTCATGCATGTATGTAAACAACCCATATGACAAAGTAGCTTGGACATAATTGGTAAACATGACACCCTACATTTTAGTCCTGTTAGATCTATACTCCAAAGTAGAATTTCTTCAGACATTAGTTCGGAGAGAGCCATAGAGTTTTTAACTAATGTACTTGCTTGTGAAATATTACCATTGATAACGAAGTACAATTTTACTTTACAAAAATGCAAACATTCTTAGAAATAAAAATGGCATAACTCATCAGCACTCAGCACTAGGATCACCCAGGAACCACCAGTGCCGTAGAGAGCTTTAACAAAACATTGAAGGAAGGAATACAATAAGCAAAGGTTAATACCTTTAATTGGAAGATTGGCGCGAGACTCCACACAAAAACATTATGAATACCCCATTTGAGATATCAAGGGGAAGGAAACACTAGTCAGAACTGGTACCTTCATGGATGATATGGGATAAATGATAAATAGACACGAACAAAAGACAACCCTGGAGACAACGAGAAATGATACACCAGGAGGAAAGAAAAAAGAGATAGGACCAAGACAAACACACCAAAATGTCCAACGTTGTGGTCAGAGATTTAGTAAAGATTACGTCTCCATGTGGTGGGTCAAACACTCATAGTTTAAAAAGCTGTGAAAGTAATCAAACTGTTTCGCAAAACCATGAAAACTGATGAGTGCAGCATACAGAATTTGGGGATTGTGGCAAAACGTAGTTTTCCTAGCTTTAGAAAGGATGGCAGAAATCAACCAGCAGGAGAAGTCTCAAGCGACGACAATCCTCCTGGCAGCCCATGTAAACTGAAACTGTTGATGCCAGTGAACTTGGTTTAGGCGTGCTACTTTGCCAGTTGGTGCCAAGGAGCATACCATGGGTTTTGCTTCCAGAACTCTGTCCACTGCTGAAATGAATTACAGCACTATAGGGAGAGAAGCCTTGCCTGCTCATGGGCCGTTGAAATATGTAAAAGTTTTATTTGGGGGTCTCATTTTATTCATTTAAGTGACCACAAACCCCTGTTACACTTACTCAATGGCAAGGGCACTGGAAAAGCTTCTGCAAGACTGCTTCGCATCCTATCCAGACTGCATGAATTCAATTTTACCATTTCTGGAGGACACAATGTCAGGGTAGATTGCCTTTGTAGATTACCATTGGAAGACAATCTCTATGACTCTAAATTTGATGAGATAGAATGTGTTGTCATCTCCATTGATGGCTCCTTCCTCACATCCCTTACCCTTTCGCAATCAGATAAGTCTCAGGCATAATGTGATGATCACATACTTCAAGCTGTCAAAAACATGTGGATGGGAATTATAGGCCAATATTTTCCATGAACTGTGGGCTTATTTATGCAATGATCCCAGTGGAGAGTGAGCATGCAGCTTACAATAAGAAAAAACGTGGGTGCCATTTTAGAGAATCAATGGTGGGGTACTGTAGGTTTAAAAAGGAAGCACAATGGGCAAAGGTCAGTGAGCCAGGTACAAAGAGATTAGGCCTTTAGATTGTGCACCGTATAATGTGTGATAATATTAGCACAAAAAATAATGTAATTCATACTCATTTGGATGAAAAATTATAAGAGAGCGAAAGCATGTTCAAGATTAACAAGCGTTTATATTAATTTGATTGTAACGTGTGGTTAGCAACATGTACGCATACGTATTCTCGTTCATATATAGTCTTATGTTAGCCGAACTTGGTAGGCCTAACTTTCGTTTCTCCCTGTTTGCTCCATAGTTGAAGTTTCATTTGAATTTATGTGTCAGTGGGCTGCTCTCTCATTTCTTTCTTCCATGTATTTGCTGCAGGTGTTAGATTTTGACCTCAGTTAGATTAACCTCGTTGTTTCAGCAGTTAGGTAATGGTAGGGAGGAGGGGATGTCTTGGAAAGAGCAGAACTGATAATATGGGAAGATGTCTTTTGCGTCTGGAAGGGCTGGGAGCCAAAGTCATCGGACTGGAGCCTGAATGTGCTATTACTTCATGGAAAATTACCGTCAAGGAGATGGTCAATTAAATGAAGAGATTACATGATGCAATTTTGGGTGTGTTTGTTCTATTTGTATTGAGACTTAGGGAAAGAATCGAGAGACGGCTGCTTACCTGGGGAGAAGAAGCATCTTAGAATGAGATCTGTTGCTTCACGCTACAGGACCCAAATAATGTGATTATTGGGTTAATTGCGAATACCTGGGAGAGTACTAAGTAGGAATTTCACTATAGTGGTAGTATAGGGACAGACTAGGGTTTATCTTCATTTTGATTTGTCAATGAAAAAGACTCTTGATCTAATATCTGTAATTGGCTGTGTCTTGATTTTGGAATTAGTTATCCTGTGCATACAACAGGGGCAAGTATTTTTACGCTCTCGTCATGAGGTTTGTATGTTCTACTTTTCCTGGCTTTATATTAAAATCTCAAAATGTAGAATCTGTAGTCAGTGTCCTTTTAAATAAAAATTGGATAAAAATATACTTGTTGATTATTTTCTCGCCTCCACACTTGCAAGCAGGAACAAAGGAACATTGACCGGAGGTTCC